>NC_058407.1:8815102-8974290 GCF_002201575.2 Neomonachus schauinslandi
GTTGGTTAAGCGACTGCCTTCGGCTCAGGTCATGATCCTGGAGTCCCAGGATCGAGTCCCGCATCGGGCTCCCTGCTAGGCAGGGAGTCTGCTTCTCCCTCTGCCCCTCCCCCCTCTCATGTGCTCTCTCTCATTCTCTCTCTCTGAAATAAATAAATAAAATCTTTAAAAAAAAAGATTTATTTATTTTAGAGAGAGGAGCGTGCGCATGAGCAGGGGGAGGGGCAGAGAGAAGGAGAGAGAGACGCAGACTCCCTGCTGAGTGTGGAGCCTGAAATGGGGCTCAGTCTCATGACCCCAAGATCATGACCTGAGCTGAAATCAAGAGTTGGACGCTTAACCAACTGAGCCACCCAGGTGCCCCAGAGAGTATTTTTTGTAAATTGTAAGAGAATAACACATAACTTCACATCAATAAACTTGAAGATTAAATAAAATGGAGGACAGTCAAGGAAAAGAAAAATTACTAAAATCAACTCAAGAAAAATTATGAAAATAACAATAAAAACCCACAGCAGAAATCTGTAAGATATTCGAAGAAGTAGCCACTAAAACTACATCAGGCACAAATGGTTTTTCTGGGTGAATTCTACCAAACTTCTTCTTTTTTTTTTTTTTTTAAAGATTTTTATTTATTTGACAGAGAGAGACACAGTGAGAGAGGGAACACAAGCAGGGGGAGTGGGAAAGGGAGAAGCAGGACTCCCGCTGAGCAGGGAACCTGATGCGGGTCTCGACTGGTATTATGACCTGAGCTGAAGGCAGATGCCCAACGACTGAGCCACCCAGGCACCCCAATTCTACCAAACTTCTATCAAACAGATAAATTCCATGTCATCCCTACTGTTCCCAAACTTATGGAGACAGAAGGGAAAGCTTCCTAATTTCTTCTATGTGCCTAACATATTCCTGATATCCATCTGGACTGAGACGGTACAAAAAATAAAACTATAGATCAATCTTCACTTGTGAAGACAAATATAAAAATCCTAAGTAAAATACCAACAAATAGAATTCAGCAGTTTTAAGAGAATAGTTCACTATGACCATGGAGGGTTTATACCAACAATGCAAGGATGGTTAAATTACAAAATCTATTAACATAACTTCATTTGTTCACTAAGTATGTGCTAAATGCTTTCTGTGTGTCTGACTCTATGCTAGTTGAGTTAGTGAGCCATACCAGAAGGGTTCCTGTCCATGTGGAGCCAACAGCCTTATGGGAGAAGGAAATCACCGATAAGGAGATTTAAAGTATTCGATGGCACACAGAATAACTGAGGGAGGCTCACTTTAGATAAGGTGGTTAGGGAATGCTTATCTCAGGCGGGACATTTAAGCTGAGTTGAAAAGCAACCCGCTTGAGTTCAAAAAAAAAAAAGAGAGAGAGAGAACAAGAGGGAAGATCAGGAGGCTAGGACAGGTGAGCAGGGGAGAAAGATGTGAGATGAACCTGAGGAGGTAGGAGGGGCCAGATCATACTGGGTCTTGCAGGCCACAGTAAGGATTTTCTTCTAAGAATAGTTCCAGACACTATTTTAAAGAATTCTTTAAAAAATTCTCTAATTCTTCTATAAAGAGAAGAAAAATTTTAAAGCAGGAGACTGAATGGCACTATTTTATCCATTACTCATTTTCCACTTAATGACTAGAGTCTACCAGCTTGTCAGGGGCCTAGGAAAATATTTAGGACCTGAGAAAATATATTTACAAGTCAAAAATACAAAAAGAAAATTATAACCATAAAAATTAATAAATGCTTAAATGTCCTCAAAATATAACAACCCAGGGTTTTCTTTTTAAGAAGGCTCCATGCCCAGCATGGAGCCTAACTGAGGGCCTGATCTCATGACCCTGAGATCAAGACCTGAGCCAGGATCAAGAGTCAGATGCTTAACTGACTGAGCCACCCAGGTGCCCCAAACCCAGGAATTTCATTCACTGTTAAATTTAGGATTTATAAAAATTTTGTTACATTTGAAAACAACTCTCACTTTACAAAAATTCCTAAAAATGTTAACTGTTAAAAATCTCAGGTAATTATAAATTGAATCAGTTATTTGTAGCCAAACACTTCAGTAGCAAAATTATTAAAATTCTTTAAACACGTGATAGCAAAAATAAATAAAACCACATGTTTAATATGGGATGTGGGTACCTTTTAATGGATTTCCTATAAAGTGGGGCAGAGTCTCCAAACCCTCCCCAAGTATGCATTTCTAAGACCCATGGAACTCTTACCACCATTTTAGGAGAGAAAGGATCAGATTTATGTTTTCAAAAGCTCATTCTGGCTTGTACATGGAGAATACACTATAAAGGACCAAGAGCAGAAGCAGAGAGACAAACTAGAAGGCAACTGTGGCCATCTAGGTGAGGGAGGGACCAGGTGGAGGTGGGAGAGGTGGAGAAAAGTATAAAATATATTTAAAAGGTACAAGTGAGGGGCGCCTGGGTGGCTCAGTTGTTAAGCATCTGCCTTTGGCTCAGGTCATGATCTCAGGGTCCTGGGATTGAGCCCCGCATCAGGTTCCCTGCTCCGCGGGAAGCCTGCTTCTCCCTCTCTCACTTCCCCTGCTTGTGTTCGCTCTCTTGCTGTGTCTCTCTGTCAAATAAATAAATAAACTCTTTAAAAAAAATTTTAAAAAAATTAAAAAAATAAAAGATACAAGTGATTCTATCATGAGATAAATGGTTGTTGTTACGAATAAAATCTGTGACCATGAAATACAGTAAGGCCAATCAGCTCTTTGAAAAATAGGACTCCAAATTCTGGACTCACCATTCATTCATTCAGTCAAGAACCTTTTTGGTTTTTATACAAATTTTAAAGCATCCACCATATATTATATTCTGTACTAAAACCAGGCCCTGGAGTATACAAAGATGATTTTTAACACCCTCAAGGACAGAGGCATAATTAAAATATAGTATGGTAGGGGTGCTTGGATGGATCAGTTGGTTAAGCGTCCGACTCATGATTTTGGCTCAGGTCATGCTCTCAGGGTCGTGAGATGGAGCCCCGCATTGGGCTCCGCACTTGGAGTGAAGCCTGCTTGAGATTCTCTCTTTCCCTCTCCCTCTGCCCTCCCCCCTAAAAAATAGCATGGTAAGTGCCATAATTAAAGAACAGAGATATAAGACAGTTATGCCATAGGAATACAAAGAAATAACTGCTGGTAGAGTCAAAAAAGATTTCACAGGGGATATGAGATTTTGAACAGAGTCTAAAGAATGAGTAGGAGTTTGCCGTGGACAGAACATGAAAAAGGTAAAGACTCTTCTGAGTTTATCAACTTCCAGTACTATCAAATGTTGGCAACGATGAAGGCCGACAAGAAACAATATAAATGTAAGAACTAAGTTTTTCAGGATTCTTAAGCCCAACCAAACGAGAAGGTGGAAACAGTAGCCAAAGCTACACTGGAGTCTCCAACGCAACTAGAATCCCAATATTTGGATTCTAGCTGGAAAACAGAATGTTAGCATTTATACTCTTACTACATTTAGAAATTAAAATGCTAGCAGACCTAATTTTAGGGAACATTAAAAAAATTCTCAAATTCTTTAGAACCAAACCTCAAAAATCAAATTTGCAATTTAGAGGAAGAATTCCTTGATACTCCAGGTTGAGTCTGGTGTGATCCTCTGTGCTTCCTGGCTCCCCGGACACACCTCATGGGTAGCACCTTCATGCCCTATTGCTGTTGTCACCCATTTACTTTGTACTTCCCCTTCTAAACTCTGAGACTCTTAATGGCAGGCTATGTGGCTTTTACTTCTGGATCAAGTACATAGAAGGAATTCAATTAATGTTTGCTGGATGAAGGGCCAAACAAATAAGCAAAGGAATAAACTGGATATGTATGTATGTACATATAAATGGATGAACAGTACGAACCTAAGTATTTACAGGGTGCAAAAGAAGGTAACACTTAAAAACCTCTAACTGGAAGAAGATAAAACATGTACACAGGATAGTCAACAAGAAAGTGTAAGATAAATTGTTAACTGTATGGTTCTAGCCTAGGAGACATAGGAGTTAGAAAACAGAGGCGCTACAGGCCCGTGGAACTGGACTTCAAAGGAAGGACAGGACCAGAAGGGTCAAAACAGATGCTCAGTGTGAAGCTAAGGAAGCTGAAGCTGCAAGACCCCCCACTTTCATGGGGTCTCCCAAAGCCCTAGGAGGGGTCCTGGCCCAAATGATCTCTCTGCTTTTTTCTGTTGCAATGTGTTTTTTCTTTCTTTTCTTTTTTTAATTGTAGTAAAATACACATATCATAAAATTTACCATCTTAGCCAGTTGTACAGTTCAATAGTGTTAAGTATATTCACGTTGTTGTGAAACAGATCTTCAGATCTCTAGAGATATTTTATCTTGCAAATCTGAAATTCTATGCCCATTAAACAAATTCCCTCTTTCCTTCCCCCAGTCCCTGATAACCACTATTATTTTCTATCTATATAAATCTGACTACTTTAGATACCTCATTTAAGTGGAATCATCCAGTACTTGTCTTTTCGTGACTAGCTTATTTCACTTAACATAATATTCTCAAAGTTCATCCACACTGTAGCATGTGACAGGATTTCCTTCTTTTTCATGGCTAATAATCCACGGTATGTATATACCACCTTTTGTTTATCCATTCATCCACTGATGGACCCTTGGGTTGCTTCTGCCTCCTGGCTACTGTGATGAGTGCTTCTTTGAAGATGTGTATGCAAACAGTTCAATTCTTTTGGATACATACCCAGAAGGGGGATTGCTGGATCATGTGATAGTTCTATTTTTAATTTTTTGAGGAGTCTCCATACTGTCTTCCATAGCAGTTATGTCATTTTATAATCCCATCAACAGCATGCAAAGGTTTCAATTTCTCCACATCTTTGCCAACACTTGTTATTTTCTGTTTTTGGTGTTTTTGTTTTGGGTTTTGGTTTTTTGGGGTTTTATTTTTGTTTTGATAGTAGTTATCCTAATGTATGCAAAGTAGTATCTCATTATGGTTTTGATTTGCATTTCTTTGATGATTAGTGATGATGAGTGTCTTTTCATATGCTTACTGGCCATTTATATATCCTTGGAGAAATGTCTATTCAAGCCCTTTGCCCATTTTTTTTTGTTTTGTTTTTTGTTTTGTTTTTAAAGATTTTATTTATTTATTTGAGAGAGACAATGAGATAGAGAGAGCATGAGAGGGAGGAGGGTCAGAGGGAGAAGCAGACTCCCTGCCGAGCAGGGAGCCCGATGCAGGACTCGATCCCGGGACTCCAGGATCATGACCTGAGCCGAAGGCAGTCGCTTAACCAACTGAGCCACCCAGGCGCCCGCCCTTTGCCCATTTTTTAACCAGGTTATTTCATTTTTTGTTGTTGAGTTGTAGTTCTCTACATATTCTGAATATTAACCCCTTAACAGATATATGACTCGCAGATATTTTCTCCCATCTGTAGGTTGCCTTTTCACTATATGGATTGTGTCTTTTGATGCACAAAATTTTAAAAATTTGATGTAGTCTCATTTGTCTATTTTTGCTATACTTTTGGTGTCACATCCAAGAAATCCCTGCCAAGTCCAATGTCATGAAGCTTTTCTCCTGTGTTTTCTTCAAAGAGTTTTATAGTTTTAGGTTTTAAAGCTTAGGTCTTTAATAATTCATCTTGAGTTAATTTTTGTTTTTGGTATGAGACAAGGGGCCATCCTCATTCTTTTGCAAGTGGGTAGCCAGTGTTCCCAACGCTATTTGTTGAAAAGACTCTCTCCTTCATTCCCCACTGAATGGTCTTGGCACCCTTGTCAAAGATCACTTGACCTTATATGTGAGTGTTTATTTCTGGCTTTCTATTCTATTCCAATGGTCTATTTGACTGTCATTATGCCAGTACCACACTGTTTTGATTACTGTAACTTTGTAATATATTTTGAAATTAGGAAGTGTGACTACTCTTTGTTCTAAATGACCAATTATTTTTATAAAGTGTGCAAAGACAAGGTATTTTCATCACTCTTAACCCATACTGTTAAAACCACAGCCTCTTTCCATCTTAACTTTCCCCCAGCATGATTCCCGCTGTCAGTAGAGTTAGAGTGGCTGCAGGCATTTTAGGAATCTGCAAAAAGAAAGTTAAATTGGTGATATATTCATTTTAAGATTAGTGGAATATATTCATGTGGTTCTCAGTCATGTCTGTATGGTCGAGTTATTGTTAACCATCCTTGTATACAAAGATGTGACTGGGCCAACTTACTCTGCATCATGACAGAAATGTGCAGGGCCAGATCATGATGTAAATGTGTCAATTCAAAGAGTATTTCAAAGTAGCCAGTGTACAAGAAAAAAATGAAGCCTTGCAATATAAAGGATACTTGATAGAGATTTTCCCAAAGTTGATAACAATCTTAAAAATTTACATAATTTTACTCATAACAAGTTGTGAGGCTGAAAGGAATTTTGCTAATCTGTCAATTTGAAAAACCATATTCTGATCAACCATGCTATAATACACAATGAATTACTTTTCTATTCTCTCTTTAGAAAATATCACAGAATTGTTGTAACATGAAAGGGCAACAAAGACTATACAGCCAAAAAATGTAGAGAAAAAAGTTTCACAGTGATGTGTTAAGCAGTGAATACAAATATTATTGCTATTTTTCTGAATTTTGTATTTGTCAACTTCAACGTTGCCATTTTTGTGATTTCCTTCCTCATTGTAAATAAATGTTCACTTCTGTACAACTTGTATTTGAAATTAATGCTCTTAAAGAGCATTCCCACGAAACCTAGATTCACTCCTGGTCAAAAAGAAGGGTCTCTTCACCTGAACAAAGGCATATAGTGGGGAAGGAAATGAGACGTGCATGGAAGGCCCTATGGAGAGTGTGCATGGAAGGCCTTATGGAGAGCCACTGGATGGCTGCAGAAAGATCCTTTAATTAATTAATTAGCTAATTAATTAGTTTTTTTTTAAATAAACTCTATGCCCAACATGGGGCTTGAACTCATGACCCCAAGATCAAGAGTCACATGCTCTAACCAACTGAGCCGGCAGGCTCCCCAAGATCCTTAATTTTTTTTTAAAGATTTTATTTATTCATTTGAGACACAGAGATACAGAGAGAGAGAGAGAGCATGAGCAGGGAGAGAAGCAGAGGGAGAGGGAGAAGTAGGATCCCCGCTGAGCCAGGAGCCCGACGCGGGGATCGATCCCAGGACCCCGGGATCTTGACCTGAGCCAAAGGCAGATGCTCAACCATCTGAGCCACCCAGGCACCCCAAGAGCCTTTAAACAATAGAAAAAATATTCATAGGTAGGCTAAAGGCCACTTAATGGAGGCCCCCAGAAGCAAAGAAAAAGTTCAGACTTGGATAGAAAGGCATCTTCTGCTAAACAAACAATAATCAACAACTGGCTTATAGGTAGAGATGCTTAAAGAATAGTGACAAAATCAGGTCTGTTGGAATATATTTAAGAAAGCATTGACTATAAAGTCAAACATGATACGTTATCAATTCCCTTCCCTTCTGCTAATAAAAAATAAAATATTCTAGGGTTAGGATTTTTAATAACTCCACCCCAGATTTTCAAAGTGAGTGTAGAACAGGGATTCTTAGCACTCAGACATCTTCATTCATTCAATATAGTATACTTATTGACATTTTCTATGTGCCATTGGCAGTGACCAAGCTGACAAAGGTCTCTGTCCTTGCACAGCTGGAGATCTAGCAAAAAGCCTTAACCTGCCTGCCATGGTGTGCCTCCTCTCTATCACGCTCTTCACCTCTCCTTCAGCCCGAACTTCAGGGCACAGACATTCCCAGCTGAAAGGGAAACCCAGGCCAAGTAAGTGCTCAGGGCAGAGCTTGTCTTCACACCCTCTAGTGATCATAACATTTTGGGGAAATAAACACTAGTTTCTCTTCATGACACCCCTGGAGATTCTTGCAGCTGAACCTGTAGTTCTTTACCTATAATCACTATTTCAAACATTTCAAAACATTTTATAACTGCATGATAATAATAACATCTCCAAAAAAGAAGCCTTAAAACACCAATTTCAAGGAACCGGACAAATACATCTTGCCTTTCAAGTAATGTTTTTCCATAAAGGCAGTTATTTTGCCCATAAGCAAAATATAAGCTAAATTATTAAGACTTATAAAATTAACAGCAGTTTTCTAAGAGCTGCATGATCTACCCTATTCACTGTTGGTTAAAGTCACCACTCGAACCTGTAAGTAGTAGCAACCCACATTTTCAACTATGAAACACATAGCTCCTGAAGTTACTCTTATTGTAATTAACCCATGGCCAGACATCCAAGAAAAACTTCATGAAATAGAATTCAGAACTTATTATGTATGATTCTGATACTCTTGGGGAAAAAAAGGTGTTTTCAGAGAATTAATTTTTTTCAGTCACTTCAATGCAAATTACAAAATTTATTAGCAACGGACAGTTTCCCAAAGACCTAATACAAAATGTTTATGGTTATACTAAAATTCCCAGCAGCAAAAATTCCATAAGCATAACTATCATCTATTGAACCTCTTTGTGGCATTTTCAAAATACCATTAACTTGAAAATAAAACTTATTTCCTTTCTCTTAAAAACAATCTAAGAAGATTATATAGAAATCCAACTATTCTTCTGATGTCCAGCTTACTGCTGTGTAATAATGATTGAGTTTACACAGAGTTCAGTTTGGTACTTCTTAGTAAGTTTATTTCAACATGTACTTATTTTAATGGTTTAAAGAAAAAAAAAAAACCTGGTGAAAACTGATGGTAGAACACAGAAAATGTTAAAATAAAAACACCTCTTTCCTATGGCCAAACACCAAAGTTTGTGTTTTGAAGATAATTATGTATAAGTCACTTGGAAATACTTTTTTTTCCTGTGTGTGTGTGTGTGTGTGTATTTAGGAAATACTATAGAGCTGCCCCATTTTTTTAAACAAGCACCCAAAAGAATGGCTGTGAAAGAACTTAATGTTAAATTTGGTGGTTAAATATGAAACAAGGAATATCCTAATAAAAGGAATCCTTAGTGTAGAGACTGAGGAAGAATAAGCTTTTTTTTTTTTTTTAAGATTTTATTTATTTATTTGACAGAGAGAGAGACAGTGAGAACAGGAACACAAGCAGGGGGGAGTGGGAGAGGGAGAAGCAGGCTTCCCGCCGAGCAGGGAGCCCAATGCGGGGCTCGATCCCAGGGCCCTGGGATCATGACCTGAGCCGAAGGCAGACGCTTAACAGTCGACTGAGCCACCCAGGCGCCCCTGGGAAGAATAAACTTTTAAAAGTTGCACTGCAGTATAAGATGAATCTGAGGAAGATAGAACTGTAAGTTAATGAGTTAGAGTAGGAACAGAAATAAAGATAAGGTAAGGACAAGCTGTTAGAATTAATGAAAGGTCTGCATAATTAATAATTCAGAAAAATTAAAAGGGCATTTTATATCTAGACATTTAAGTTGGGAAGAATGTAATTAGTAAGAAGAGAATTTAATCAAGACATCGGAATTAAGACATTTAAAAAATAACACCTCAAGCACAAAGCCATATTAAACCACACTAGCGTATAAAGAGCAATGTTGACGCCATAAATTACATTCTTCCCTCCAAATCAATATAAAACTATCTTCAACACTTTGATTTCCATATGGGTCTCCCATGCAAGCTCTGAATAGATTCTCCCTTAAAAAAGGGAAATCAAAGATGGCACCCCAAGGGTGTTGAAATACAGGAACTGATATAATAAATTCTACCAACAATCTTAAAAAGGGGATACTTTCTATGTAACACATTATAAAATGAGATTTTTAAAAATTTTAATATGTATGCTTTATTTAATATAACACATATAAAAGATTATCATTTCAACATAAAATCAATGTAAGTTATTAATTTTACATTTTTGGGGGGGTACTAAGTCTTTGAAATCCAGGCTGCATTTTGCATTTAAAGTACATTTAGGGGGGCACCTGGGTGGCTCAGTTGGTTGGGCAGCTGCCTTCGGCTCAGGTCATGATCCTGGAGTCCCGGGATCGAGTCCCGCATCAGGCTCCCTGCTCAGCGGGGAGTCTGCTTCTCCCTCTGACCCTCTTCCCTCTCGTGCTCTCTGTCTCCCATTCTCTCTCAGATAAATAAATAAAAAATCTTTAAAAATAAATAAATAAATAAATAAATAATAAAGTACATTTAGGGACACCTGGGTGGCTCAGTCGTTAAGCGTCTGTCTTTGGCTCAGGTCATGATCCCAGGGTCCTGGGATTGAGTCCCACATCGGGCTCCCTGCTAGGCGGGAAGCTTGCTTCTTCCTCTCCCACTCCCCCTTCTTGTGTTCCCTCTCTCGCTCTGTCTCTCTGTCATATAAATAAATAAAATCTTAAAAAAAAAAAAGTACATTTAAATTTGGTTGCTAACTTTTTTTTTATTGTGGTAAAAACACATAAAATTAAATTTACCATCTTAACCATTTTTAAGTGTAAAGCTCAGTAGTGTTAAGTACATTCTCATTGTTTTCCAACAGATCTCTAGAACTTTTTCATCTTGTAAAACTGAAACTCTATACCCATTGAACACTGATTCCCTCCTCCCTCCCCAGAGCCCTTGGCAATCTTCACTTTTCCACTTTCTGCTTTTATGATTTTTAACATCAGATACTTCATGTGAGTGGAATCATACAGCATTTGTCCTTTTGTGACTGGCCTATTTTGCTTAGCATAATGCCCTTCACGTTCATCTAGATTGTAGCATATGACAGGATTTCCTTATTGTTAAGGCTTCATATTATTCCATTGTGTGTATATACATTTTCTTTATCCACTCATCTGTCAATGGACATTTAGGTTGCTCCACTGCTTGGCTGTTATGAATAACGCTGCAGTGAACATGGGTGTGCAAATATGTCTTTGAGATCCCACTTTGAGAGATCTGTTATTGTTGTTATGTTTATTTATTTATTTATTTATTTATTTAAAGATTTTATTTATTTATTTGACAGAGAGAGAGACAGCAAGAGAGGGAACACAAGCAGGGGGAGTGGGAGAGGGAGAAGCAGGCTTCCCGCGGAGCAGGGAGCCCGATGCGGGGCTCGATCCCAGGACCCTGGGATCATGACCTGAGCCGAAGGCAGACGCTTAACGACTGAGCCACCCAGGCGCCCCAATTGTTTTTTTTTTTTTAAAGATTTTATTTATTTATCTGACAGAGAGAGACACAGCGAGAGAGGGAACACAAGTAGGGGGAGTAGGAGAGGGAGAAGCAGGCTTCCCGCTGAGCAGGGAGCCCAGGGCTCAATCCCAGGACCCTGGGCAGAAGCTTAACGACTTAGCCACCCAGGCGCCCCGAGAGATTTGTTTTTAATGCTGAATTTTCATAAAATGAACCAAAAGATTCAAGAAAATTCAATTAACAAAGATTTACTAGAAAAATTGAATCACTCTCGTACGTTAAAGGCAATTATCTTTTGAGAATATGAGTCAATTTAAGCATGGAGATTTAAAGCTTAGACTTGTTTGTAAATTAAAAAAAAGAAATTAAAAAGAAGCCAAACTCATTAATACAGTTGACCCCTGAATAACACAGGTTTGAACTGTGTAGGTCCACTTAAATGCAGATTTTTTTTTTTTTTTTTTTTTAAAGATTTTATTTATTTATTTGAGACAGAGAGAATGAGAGAGAGAGAGCACATGAGAGGGAAGCGGGTCAGAGGGAGAAGCAGACCCCCCGCCGAGCAGGGAGCCCGATGCGGGACTCGATCCCGGGACTCCAGGATCATGACCTGAGCCGAAGGCAGTCGCTTAACCGACTGAGCCACCCAGGCGCCCTAAATGCAGATTTTTTTCAGTAAGTACAACACAGTGCTGTAAATGTACTTTCTCTTCCTTATGATTTTAAAACATTTTTTCTCTAACTTATTTTATTGTAAGAATATAGCACAGAATATATATAACATACAAAATAGGTGTCAACTGTTTATGTTATCAGTAAGGTTTCCAGTTAATAGTAGGCTATTAGTAGTTAAGTTTTTGGGGAGTCAAGAGTTCCATGTGGATTTTTTACTGTGGGGGGGGGGTCAGTGCCCCTAATTCTTGTGTTGTGCACCAAAACTGGTATTTGGTTGCAAATAATTTACAACAAGTAATCTGCCTACAAACATCTAGACCATCACTTGTCTCATAAATAAAACCAAATCAAGAGCCTGTCTTGGGTGGAAACATTTTATATAATATGAGCTTTCAATAAGCATAGTCAAATCTATGAGCAACTATCTACTTATGCTGCTTTTTGAAAAGCTGTTATAGTTTTATATTTACCCCTGTGTTGAACACATTATGTGATTAATGCTGTGTGAGTTTAATTAGTAATTATATGGCAATAAACTTAGCTTGTTTGATTTGTTACAGTAGCTCGTAAAGTAAATATCCTCAGAAAAATGATTATATTAGATATACTAATAGTTCATAAACCTCATTAAAAAGCAACAATATTGAAACAATATATATACACAAAGTGTTTAAAGCTATACACTCTACCAAATCTTATTCACACATACATCAGAATTCAGTACATCTAAATATTAACAGTTTAGCACAGATATTTCTCAATGTCAAAAGTCAATTATTTTTTAAGAGGGTTTTCTATATGCATAGCTACCCTAACCTGCCTGTTTATAGAACTTAGTTCCACTGAAATAAACATCATGGAAATAAAATAATTTTTTCAAAGCTTCTAGCACTTATGGTAAAAATGTTAAATGATGAAGCAAGGAAAGTGGCATAGATCAGCTAATAAAAATACTTAGTCCTAATCCTTACAAGAATTTGCTCTATGACCTTGACGTTCTATTATCCCTGTGTTCCATCTGCCTCCATAAATGAAATAGGCTGTTCATACAAACTGAGATCAGTGAATGAGAGCCATTTTGGAAATCATTTTGGAAAAAAATTTAGATCTCTGCCTCATATCATACACAAAAATGAGTACCAGTTCAATTAAGATGTAAAGGTAAAGGGGCACCTCGGTGGCTCAGTTGGTTAAGCGTCCGCCTCCTGCTCAGGTCATGATCCCGGGGTCCTAGGATTAAGCCCCGCACTGGGCTCCCTGCTCAGTGGGGAGTCTGCCTCTACCTCTGCCTCTGCCCCAACCCTTCCCCCCCGCCCCGCCCTGCTCATGCACATGCTTTCTCTCTCTGAAATAAATAAATAAAATCTTAAAAACAATTATTTTTAAAGATGTAAAGGTAAAAAATAAAGCAGGAAAACTAAGGTATTTTATTACATTAGGGTAGGGACAACTTCTCTCAGCAAGGACAAAATACAGAAGCTATAAAGGCTGACTGATTTTACCACATAAAAATGTTTTAAGTTTATTAGTATGAAAGATACCCCAATGCTAAAAGATAAAGATAGGGAGAAAATATTTATTTATAATATTTATATTTTATAAAGGGCTCCTACAAAGCTATCAAAACAAACAATCCAATAGAAAAATGGGAATAATATGCAAATAAGTGATACATAAAACTTAAAAATCTATGGCCAATAACCTAACAAAAGATATTCCATCTCATTAGTAGGCAGAAAAGTGCAAATTAAAAACAATAAAATATTAGGGGTGCTTGGCTAGCTCAGTGAGTGAACACACAACTTTTGATGTTGGGGTTGTGAGTTCAAGCCCCACGATGGGTGCAGAGATTACTTTAATAAAACAACAACAGGGGTGCCTGGGTGGCTCAGTCGGTTAAGCGGCTGCCTTCGGCTCAGGTCATGATCCCAGGGTCCTGAGATCAAGCCCCACATCGGGCTCCCTGCTTGGCAGGAAGCCTGCTTCCCCCTGTCCCTCTGTCTGCCGCTCTGCCTATCTCTATCTCTGTTAAATAAATAAATAAATAAATAATCTTAAATAAATAAATAAATAAAACACAATAAATTATTAGAGTGGCAAAAATTTAAGGATAAATAATTTTATTGTCATCAAAGGTGAGGAGAAATGGACATTCTCATACACTGTTGATGGAAGGCATCATGGGTACAACTTCTTTAGAAGGCAATTTGCTAGCAGCTACCTCCATGCAAAAAAAAAAAAACCAACCAACCAAACAAACAAAAAACCATCCCATGAACCAAGAGCTTCATCTCTAGAAATTTATTCTACAGAAATACACCTGTGAATAAAGATATAAGAATAAGGATGTTCAATAAAATATTATTTACAATAATCATAGAAGTAGAGACCACCAAAATATCTACTGGAGAAGAATGATTATAGTCCATCCATTCAACAGAATGTCGTGCAGATGTTTAAGAGAATGAAATAAGCTATGAAAGATGCCAAATTTAAAAAGCAAGTGATAGAAGAATTATGCTGGAAAAAAACCCCTCTATTTAGTTGTTTTAAGATACACAGAAAATAGGGGCCCCTGGGTGGCTCCGTCATTAAGCGTCTGCCTTCGGCCCACATCGTGATCCCAGACTCCTGGGATCGAGCCCCGCATCAGGCTCCCTGCTCCGCGGAAAGCCTGCTTCTCCCTCTCCCACTCCCCCTGCTTGTGTTCCCTCTCTCGCTGTGTCTCTCTTTGTCAAATAAATAAATAAATAATCTTAAAAAAAAGATATACAGAAAATGGGGTGCCTGGCTGGCTCAGATGGTAGAGTGTGCAACTCTTGATCTCAGGGTTTTGAGTTCCAGCCCCACATTGGGTGTGGAGCCTACTTAATTAAAAAAATATATATATATAGATATATATATATAATAAAACAAAATATACAGAAAGTGTTTACAAAGATTAGGAGGGGAAGAAGGGTAAAAGAAGAGTCTCATTTTTATTTCTCTATCTGTATATACCATTTGAATGTTTTATGATAAGCATGTACAGTTGCCCCTTGAACAACATGGGGGTTGGGGTGCTGACTCCCCCACACAGTTGAAAATCTGCTAATTATTTCTGACTCCCCCAAAGCTTAATATGAATAGCCTACTGTTGATTGGAAACCTTACTGATAACATAGTCAATTAACACCTATTTTGTATGTTATGTGAATTATATGATTATAGTTGTATGATTATACAGTTTATACAGATCATAGTTATATGAAGTGTATTCTTACAATAAAGTATGCTAGAGAAAAGAAAATGTTTTATTGATTGATTGATTTTTAAAGATTTCATATATTTATCTGACACAGAGAGAGCAAGAGAGCACAAGCAGGGGGAGCGGCAGATGGAGAGGGAGAAGCAGGCTCCTTACTGATCAGGGAGCCTGATGTGGGGCTCAATCCCAGGACCTGCGGTTCATGACCTGAGCTGAAGGCAGACACTTAACCAATTGAGCCACCCAGGTGCCCCGAAAATGTTTTATTTTATTTTTTGTTTTGTTTCGAGTTTTTATTTAAATTTTAGTTAGTTAACATATAATGTAGGGGCACTTGGGTGGCTCAATAAGTTAAGTTTCCATCTCCTGATCTCAGGGTTGTGAGTTCAAGCCCCGCATTGGGCTCCATGCTGTGTGTGGAGCCTACTTAAAAAAAAATAAAAACAAACAAACAAAAACCAAAGTGTAATATTGATTTCAAGAGTAGAATTTAGTGAAGAAAATGTTTTAAAATCATAAGAAAAAGAAAGTACATTTACAGCACTGTTCCATATTTGTCTGGCTCAGGCAGAAAAGCATGCAACTCTTGATCTTGGGGTTGTGAGTTCGAGCCCTATGTTGGGTGTAGAGATTACTAAAAATAAATAAACTTAAAAAAATTCCATGTATAAATGGACTTGCTCATTTCAAAACCGTGTAGTTCAAGAGCCAACTGTGTTATTTTTATAATTAAAAAAATTAAAGAATAAGTGGGAATTTCACAAGTCATTTGGCAATGTGTACACTTCTAGGATCTAGAATGTAGTATTCAGTTCCTAGATCCTACTAACCAGATTCAATCATCCTCTGCCAACTGCAGTTCTGAGATAACAAAATCATCATCATCATCATCATCATCATCATCATGTTTTTATTTTTGTTGCCTCAACCAAAAGAACACATTGTCTTTGCTCCCCACTCCCACAGAAGAGGTAGACAGGTCTAGGGGAGGAGCGTCTAGTAAGAAGAGTCATTTCTGCTTTACCATTTCAATATATGACAGCAGAGCAGGCTCAGGAAGAAAAACAAAACAAAACCAGAAACAAAACAAAACAGGATTCATCTGTGAAAAGGCAGTATGAGACTCATGAAAACAAAACAAGTTAAGGACACAACACAAGTCCACGGGGCTGTCTGAAGCTCTCTAAAAGAACACCATTTGTATAACACAAAACTTGTGGGAGAATCTGCCCCAGTGATGCCTTCTGAACACCTAAAGAGGCTGATACTGGATAGGGGTTACTGGAGCAGGTTTTTAAAGATAAAGACTAGTTTACTTGGGAAATGGATACCCTCTGGAGAACAGAACTTTCATCTGTGCTTTAAAAATAGGCTTAATGTCATTTTCATTGCTTCTCCCAACTCCCTCTTATCCATGAGACTTTGATCTTAACACTGGCATGGTTTTGCTAACCATAGTACTTTTGGGGAACACAGCTCCGAAGGCTGGCAAAGGATTTGTGTTCAGGAGATAGTATAAAACACCTTTATGTCAGAAAGATCCAGGTTCACATCCTAACTCCCATTTCAAGCTGCATTCCCATGGACAAGTTACCTACCACAATCTCTTGAGTAAAATGGTACACTGTCATGAATGGAAATAACACTCACAGCATCTAAGCAAAGTACCTTGTGCACAGAAAACCCTCATCAAATAGGAGCTATAATTTTTATATTACAAAACCTTTGACCAGAGTGTGGGGTTGGGGGAGTGGGCAAGAGGATGGGGAGAAATACCTGAACTGTTTCTGTAATTCCACTGGGACTCAATGTTTGGCATTCTACTTTGCTAAAGATGAAATGATTCCATGAGCCCATGTAGAATATAAGTGCGTTTGACAGAATACAGCAAAGTTAGGATTTATACTGTAAGCTATTTTTAAAACTGCCTGGTTAGCAAATTAAACCAGCTGTGAAAATATCCTGGTTTCCATTCACAACAAATACAAGACAAACATTCTCCTTTAATGAACCTGGCCTTGTGGTAGCACAGCATATTCTGCATAATTCATTCCTAAGGGTTGTGGAGACATCATTTTCCTAAGACAGACCAAAATTAAACTATTTTCTAGGAAAAAAAAAGATGAGAGAGAGGAGTTTCTTTCTACAGATTTTCAGTAAATTCCACGAATTGTCGTCCCATTTAGCTTAGGAGGCTACTGTCTGAATAAAAGAAGTTATGTCAATACTTCAGGCCAGCCTTTACTATGCTTCCTTTAAAAGGGCATATGAAACACCAGTCTTCTCTTCAACACAATTTTTCAAGTTCTATGGCAAAGGGAGGAGAAAAATCTGCTCACGGTCACCAATAAGCTACTCCAAGGACTCCCAATTTCAGATTTAAAACTGATCACTCTTTAAGAAGTCAGGGGAGAGATCTTGAATTATTCAGAATGTTGGCTAAGTTATATTATTTATGACTCCCGTTCCTTTAGGGAAACAAATTGTTATTTAAACAGAAAACAGAAGTATAAATAACTAAATGAAATAGAGTTTCAAGAAGTACTATTCAAATAAATTCACACTTGGAATGCAGGGAAACAATCTATTCATTTAGTGCATTTCATAAAGACATAGCTAAGAAAAGGATATACCACCTTAAACTTTCTGTGGAAATCAACCAGACTGAATTAGTTCAATTTGGAATATCCTGAGCCTTAAAGCCTTTGCTAAAGTGTAACATAAATTTTGATTAGCCAAGTCTGAAAAACTACAAAGCCAACTTTCTTGCCCCTCCAGTTAGTCTGTCTATAAACAGAAGCAATGCATTAACAGCCACCAAAGCAACTGGTGAGTTCCACAATGTGCCCAACGTATACATCCTCTGCAAACAGGCTCTCAGCATGTTTAACCAAAGTACTTCTGAAGATCTGTAGTAGGACCCTTTTTAAATAAACTGTGACTCACTGTTTGCTTTCTTCACCAAGGGGTGGAGTCTTGCCATGCCCTTCCATTACAAAATCCTCCTGTTCCACCTGCAAAGGCAAGCACCACAGGTCAGCAGTAGTCAGTAACTAAGACGAAACTCACTCAAAGTTCCAGGGCCTGCCCTGTGCAGAACCACATGGCCACTGCACTCTATTGCCTGGTCCAGAAGCCTGGGCCAGTGCCTCTCAATCTCCAGGTTTGCTCAAGGCATCTCTCCTTGAGTGACTAGATTTGTGGAACAGAAAAGGAGACGTGTTGACTTGCAACTCACATACTTGTAACAAAAAATTAACATCCAGAATATAATAAAGAAGTGCTATGAATCAATGAGAAAAAGACAGTGTACCAGAAAATTTTACAAAATAACCAAGTAGGAATTTTACTGAAGAGGATGCACAAATGAAAAGATATTCAATCTCATGTCAACCAGGAAAATGCAAATTAAAACCACAAAGAGATACCATTTCACAACTACCAGGTTAGCTAAAATTTAAAAATTGGGCAATACCAAGTGTTGACAAGGGTACAGAGTAACAGCAACGCTCATCTACTCCTGGTGGGAAGAAAAATTGGTACAACTACTTTTCAATAGTTTACCACTATCTGGTACATTTGACTATGTATTTACTGTACAAACTAGTGGTTGCACTTCTAGAGAAACTTTTACACATACATAAAAATATTTTTGTAGAATTATTTTTAACAGAAAACAAAACAAAACAAACATCCATCAATAGTAAAATAAATAAATATACTATGGAGTTTTCAGACAACAGAATACTATACTATATGAAAATGAATGAACTATAGCTACACACTGCAACCTAGATGAATTACAAAAACACAATACTGGGTGAAAATGCAAATCACAAAAGAACACACACAGTATAATTTCATTATATAATGTTCAAATATACACATTCTAAAACTGTATATATGCACGTGTATTTAGACGTGTATGTGCGTACATATAGTTTTTATTTTTATTATTTTTTTAAGATTTTATTTATTTGCGAGAGAGAGAATGAGAGAGGGAGAGAAAGCATGAGACAGGGGAGAGTCAGGAGAGAAGCAGACTCCCCGCTGAGCAGGGAGCCCGACATGGGATTCGATCCTGGGACTCCAGAATCATGACCTGAGCTGAAAGTAGTCGCTCAACCAACTGAGCCTCGCATCCCTATATATAGTTTTTAAAAACTATTTTATTATTATTATTTTTTAAAGATTTTATTTATTTATTTGACAGAGAAAGTGAGAGAGCACAAGCAGGGGGAGCAGTAGAAGGAGAGGGAGAAGCAGGCTCCCCTCTGAGCAGGGAACCCGATGCGGGGCTCGATCCCAGGACCCTGGGATCATGACCCGAGCTGAAGGCAGACGCTTAACCACCTGAGCCACCCAGACACCCCTAAAAACTATTTTTAAAAAATGAATGACATACAAAATTTAGGCTAGTGATTGTCTTAGGCAGGAGCATATGCAGGGTCCTGGGGTATACCTGTGGTCTACTTCTTGGCCTGTGTAGTAGGTATATGGGTGTTAGCTTTATAATTATTCTTTTAACTATGTATTTCTTTCTTTTATATATGTATGGTTTATTTCTCAATACAAATATCAAAGGGGGAAAAAAAGTATTTTACTATTCCAAGTGGTTTACTGACCTGGAAGATCAGTGACCGAGACAGAGCTACCCTCCATAAATGGAGACTGCCTACCAGTCCTATGAAAACGCTCCCAAAAGGTGTAACTTACAAAAATCAAACAGATGTATTCAAGGAAGGAGACAGGACTATTCCCAATTTAGAAAAATAGTTATAGGACCTAATAATCTGGAAGACAGACAACAGTAACATACACACACACCACAATGGAACCAAAGAAAACACAAGGCTTTCCAATTCTGTCTTCTCCAGTCTTCATTTCTCAAGAATGCTAGAGAAGATGGGACAATATTAAGAGGCTAAGTTTCAAAAAGGACAGAAAAGTAAAGAGGTGTTCGTAATTTCCATTAAAGAAACTGGAGGAAGCATACCCAAGATTAATTAAAGACTCACACTGGGCATACTGTAAAATTCAAACCAGGTTTTGACTTTATTCTTAGGAACTTCCTAACTCTGCAGCCTATGGGACTTAGCCAAGGAGAGGGAGGATTCTCCCATCCTAAGTTTACACTTAGGATGTAAAAACTCTAGAAGAAAAAAACAGTATTGCAGAGGAAAACTTATGAGGAGCTAGAGATGACCAGGTTGTGTTACAGGAGTGTATACGTATGTTTTTAAAAATTACTGTGTTGTGCATTTTATACACTTAACTATATAAATGTTATGCCTTAATTAGGAAAAGCAGGTGACAAACTGTTTAAATTTGTTAAGCTTCTTGCAAACTCAAGCATCAATCATTCTCTTAAAGACAAGAATGACTATTCTCTCATTGAAATGTATTATAGAAATTTCTTGATCCTTCATCTTTAAAAATTCTCTCCAATTAAAGAGCTCTAAAAAAAAAAAAAAAAGAGCTCTAAATTGTGTACCTTGGCCTCTGCTTAGTAGTTTTTTTTTAAGGCTTATCTGTAATCAATTTCTAATTAAATACAATAATAATGAGAAGGTTGAAGAACCCGCAGCTTTGACAATCTCCTCCATGTATGCTCCCAATCTTTAACTCCAGCCCCCATGTTATTCATACTAGTCTTCTTCACTTGGATGGCCCAATAAGTTCCAAAATGAAACATCATCGTTGTCCTCAAATTTCTTCTCCTTTATTATATCCCCTATGTCTGCAAATGGTACCATCATTCACTAAGATCCCCAAACAGGAAATCTATACAGGTATTCCCCACTTTCTGAAAGTCTGTTATACCACTTCACTTCTACAGAAGACCTACGTTAATACCTAGTTTTGTGAACCAAAAAAAAAAAAAAATCTGAAGAGGATTTTCGCTTTTTTACAAAAAAAGGCAAAAAGCAAAGTAGCGTTCAGTGTTGGTTTTGCAGCCAGCCATTATAGAGGCACGTGCACCCTGAGCAGCGAGAGGGGCACCACCAAGCTCCTTCCCTGGGACTACACTCAGCATCTCAGCATCCAGCCACCAGGGCTTGGAACTTTGTGAGCATCTGTGCTTTATCGTGAGTTATTTTGAGCATCCGTTAGCAAGATGTGTCCTAAAGCATCAGAAAAGCCTAGGAGAGGTTATTCTCTGGGTTTGGGAATGCGCCAAGATTTTTCCATATAAAGAAATGGTCATTGTTTCTTGGTTTTATGCAACATTTGGACTTACAAAACATTTCATAGGAAAGCTCTACCTTCAGATAGCGGGGGAAACCTGTCATCACACAAGAATCTAAGGTTCCCTCCTTAACCCCACATCCTACTAATCACCAAGTATTGCGGCTTTTACCTTTTAAATAGCCCTCATATCCATCACCCCTTCTTTATTCTCTTTAACTGCCATAGTTAAAAGCCAGCTTCTCTAAATCTCACTACTACAAAGCCTTCTCATTGGTCTTTATGCTTCTGGGTCCCATCTCATTTTAATACATCCTCCAAACCACTTCCATCAAGCGGGCTTTGTAAGTGCAAATCTTACTGCATCGTTCTCCTTGAAATTCTTCAGCAGTGCTCCATCACCTACTCTGAGGGATAAAAGTTCAGTTCATTTGTCCAAACAATCTTTTCATCTGCCTCTGCCTCACCCACTCTGAACGCCTGGTCGGGCATACAACTCCTTAATCCCTGTACATTTACATGTACTGTTCGCTCTTGCCTAGAAGCCCTGGCCTTCTGCCCACATACAGTTCAAATTCCTCCTCATTCCTTTAAGTGCCAATTCAAATGCCTTTCCCCAGAAGACACCATCTCCTGCAGCAGGTTTCACAACTTTTCTCAGTCTCCATCACATCAGAAGGCAATAAAAATGGTCCAGAAAGATCACTGCTCCTTATTGCCACTTCCTGTTTTTCTCACGTCCACTTCCAGTCCCTTCCCATCCTTACTTCTTTCTTTTCTACATTTCATGAACACTTTTGGACTTAATTTGATGATCTCCACCACTCCTCCCCCCTGGACTTCATTTGCAGGAGTTTCAAGATTTTTTTTTTTTAAAGTAGGCTCCATGCCCAGTGTGGATCTCAATTCAGGGCTTAAACTCAACCCTGAGATCAAGACCTGAGCTGAGATCAAGAGTTGAAAGCTTAACTGACTGAGCCACCCAGGTGCCCCTCAAGATTTTTATACATAAAATTTATACCATGTCTTTACTTTTCTCCCACTACCATTCATTCATTCAACAAACATTTACTCAGCACATATTACACACTAGGTGCTGGGCTGAGATAAAGGTGAAGAAGATAGTCGCTGCCCTCAAAAAGCTTGCAGATTATTTAGAAAGACAAACAAAAACCAGTCAGTTACCAGCATTGTATGGTGACAGATGGTAGTTACACTTGTGGTGAGCATAACTGCATAACCATAATAGCATAATGTACAGACCTGTAGGATCACCTGAAACTAAGGTAACACTGTGTGCTGACTATACTCCAATTGAAAAAAAAAAACAAAACACATGACCATACAGTGGGAGAAAGCAATGCAAGGATACAGGAAGGGCGCTTGACACAGCCTGAAGGAGTCAGACACACTAAACCAACCCTAGGCAGGCAACTTTCCTCCTTCCTAATCCAGCTAGGGAACGGGCAGGACCCACGCTGTTCCACACCAAGGTCCCTCAGTTCTGAAATATGACTCAGGCCACAAGCTCCTATTGCACTCCCTCCCTCCGTCTGAACCTGGGAAGAGTTCCTCTAACTTCTAGTTCTGCTGTTTGTCCTCAGTGTCCATTTAGAGGCTCTCCTGACAGGCATATCAGTGATTTTTCTCCTTAGTGCCCTAGATGTGCTCAACACCGACTTGTTTTTAGTACATTTCTGCCCTACCAATCCCTTAACTTTTTCTCCTCTGCTCTGGGAATACAGAGCATAGCTGGAGAAAGTTACAAAACTGGTTCCTTTTCAACCCTACGCCAGTTAACTTCCACTCAGTGCTCACATGTCAGCACCTGGCCTGCAAGGCCCTTCTTCATCCTGTCTTTCTGGTGAACTTCTACTCAGCCTTCAAAGACTGGTTCAATTGTTACTTTTTCTAGGAGGCATTTTTGACAACTAGCACTTCCTCCTGGGAACTTCCCAAGGTGCTCCTTCCCACTTACCCTGCAAGGCCCAACAAGCAGCTGTTGTGATCCTTTGTTCACCCATTTCGTCTGCTGGTGAGTCTTGGAGAGAAACAATGTAATCTTTGTGCATCCCAGAATCTAACACAACCCTTCTTGTTGGTCATTCATTCAGCATACCTTCTAAATGCCTTCTGTGTGCTAAGCACTGGGTTGAAAAACTGAATGAATGTCTGACCTACATCACATTCTTCACTCATTCATTCTGTACCTTCTCCACTCTCCTCCAAGATTCCAAACCCATCCATTAGGCATCCTTCCTAGTCTGGCCTTTCTGAAGATTATCCTGAAAGCCTATCTCACACAATCCCCTTGGTTTCTTCTTGTCTGGATTATGCAGATGAATCTGCATCTTCACCCATTTTCCCCCACTCTACTGCTCTGCCAGGCTCCCCTCACCACTTGTATTCTAAATGCATGACCTACACCATACCACCTCCTCTGGGACCTTACTGTCTAAGGAAATCTTTCTTCCTTTCCAGTAAATCCATCCCCTCAACTGACAAATACTTTATAATCTCTTCTATTCTGAAAAATTATTTTTGGCCTTGTGATACCCTCCAAATATCCTCCTGTTTTTACCCTCCCTTTCACTATCCAAATTATTAAGAGAATAAACTATACTCCGTTACTTCCATGTTCTCATCACTGATCTGGTAAAGCATTGGTTGATTGATTGTTACTGAAGTAACAGATAATATGATTTTATTTTTTTAAAGATTTTATTTACGGGGCGCCTGGGTGGCTCAGTTGGTTAAGCGACTGCCTTCGGCTCAGGTCATGATCCTGGAGTCCCGGGATCGAGTCCCGCATCGGGCTCCCTGCTCAGCGGGGAGTCTGCTTCTCCCTCTGACCCTCTTCCCTCTTGTGCTGTCTCTCATTCTCTCTCTCAAATAAATAAATAAAATCTTAAAAAAAAAAGATTTTATTTATTTGAGGGGGGAGCATGGGGGGAGGGGCAGAGAGAGAGAGAGAGAGAGAAGTAGACTCCCCACTGAGCAAGGAGGCCAACTCAGGGCTTGATCCCAGGACCCTGAGATCATCACCTGAGCAGAAGGCAGACAACCGACAGAGCCACCCAGGCGCCCCTATATGATTTTAAAAGTCAAATAATACCACCAGGCTTATGAACAAAAAATAGCACTCTCCTCTGCTGCACCCCCCTCCGGACCTCTCCTTCCCCATTCTCCCAATTTAAGTCACCATATTTGTTCAAATCAATATTCAGAGCTAATAGTGCTGTTACTAAGTGAATAATAGATACAGCTGAATCATACGGAATAGTATAATTAAATTTGCTTTTCTTGTACAATTTTTTGTTTTCCCTGGAACTAACAATTACTACTTTCTCTTCTTATACTTTCTTTCAATTCGGGGGGAGGGGTTAGTATTTATTATGTATTTTTCACTAATTCATCCTCAAACTCTCCAACAGAGCTGTAAATCTCCTCCTAATAAATTCAAACACTTCAGGTAATCTATCAATTTCATTAGAGTCTTGGAGACATTCCTCAGGGGTTTTCTCCTGTTCCAGTCTAGATTGTTTGCTCTCTAGGCCACTCAAGAGCTGACACTTTGCCAGGGATGTCTTTTCCCCTTCATCTCTGAAATTCCTGGCTGTCTCTCCTACCTTGGAGCATCTGTTCCCCATATCCTTTGTCTTCCTCTTTTATGGTTTACTCCCTGGTTGAGGTGGAGCATATATTCCAGTGATTTCCTGATAAAAGGTATATGGGAAGTAAATTTTTTGAGATTATTTATTTATTTATTTATTTGAGAGAGAGAGAATGAGAGACAGAGAGCATGAGAGGGAGGAGGGTCAGAGGGAGAAGCAGACTCTCTGCCGAGCAGGGAGCCTGGTGCGGGACCCGATCCCGGGACTCCAGGATCATGACCTGAACCGAAGGCAGTCGCTTAACCAACTGAGCCACCCAGGCGCCCAATTTTTTGAGATCTTGAATGACTAAAATGTCACTTTATCCATATATATAACTGACTTTTTTTTTTTTACCCACATACATAACCACATACATAATCGAATCAGAAGTTCAAGTTAGCAAACCTTTTTCCCTCCACAATTTTGAAGTGATGCTGCAGTGTCTTCTAGTTCCCAGAGTTGCGATATAGAAATTTCACAGTATTCTAAATCCTAATGTTTTGGATATAACCTGTTTCTTCTCCAGAAACTTTTAGGGTCTTTTATTTCTCCTCTGTGTTCCACAAATGCAAACCCACTACGTATTTTTTTTTTTTTTAATTGAGCTTCTGGGTAGGCACTTGCAATCTAGAAACTCAGGCTCTTCAGGTTTAGGACAGTTTCTCTACTTATTTTGATAATTTTATCCCCTCCAGGAATTCCTTATTCAGTGTTGAATTTTCAGCATTGATCCATAAATTTTCTTCTTTTCTCTCCACTTGTACCTCTCTTTTTCTTTTACTTTCTGGAGATTCTCTCAACTTTACCTTCCAATACTTCTAACTTTTAAAAGAATTTCGGGCGCCTGGGTGGCTCAGTCGTTAAGCGTCTGCCTTCGGCTCAGGTCATGATCCCAGGGTCCTGGGATCGAGTCCCACATCGGGCTCCCTGCTCGGCAGGAAGCCTGCTTCTCCCTCTCCCACTCCCCCTGCTTGTGTTCCTGCTCTCGCTGTCTCTCTCTCTGTCAAATAAATAAATAAATAAATAAATAAATAAAAATAAAAAAAAGAATTTCTGTTATTGTAACTTAATTTTTGAAAGCTCTTTCTTGTTCTCTGAATACTTTTTTAATAGTCCTGTTCTTATTCCATGATTATAATACCATCTTTTATCTCTGAAAATATTATAGATCTTTTTCTTTGGGTAAATACTTAGTACTTAGCAATGTATATCAGTTTGCTAGGGATGCCACGACAAAGTACCACAGCGCGTGTGCTTTCGGTAACAGCAATTGATTGTCTCACACAGACCTGGAAGCTAGAAGTGGGACGTGAAGAAGGGCACTGGTTCCTTCAGAGGGCTGTGAGGGAAGGATTTGTTCCAGGCCTCTCCCCTTGGCTTGCAGACAGCAGCCTTCATGTTCACATGGCATTCTCCTTCTGTTTGTGTCTGTATGTGTAAATTTCCCCTTTTTATTTTTTTAAAGATTTTTCCATTTATTTGAGAGAGAGAGAGAGAAATCAGAAGTGGGGGGTAGGGGAAGAGGGAGAGGGAAAAGCAGACTCGCAGCTGAGCAAGGAGCCCAAAGCAGGGCTTGATTTCAGGACCCTGAGATCATGACCTGAGCCCAAGGCAGGAGCCTAACTGACTGAGCCACCAGGTGCCCCTAAATTTCCCCCTTTAAAAAAGACACTAGTTGGGGCACCTGGGTGGCTTAGTTGGTTAAGTGTCTGCCTTGGGCTCAAGTCATGATCTCAGGGTCCTGGGATTGAACCCCACGTCAGGCTCCCTGCTCAGCTGGGAGTCTGCTTCTCCCTCTCCCTCTGCCCCTCCCCCTGCTTGTGCTCTCTCTCTCTCAAAGAAATAAAATCTTAAAAAAAAAAGACACTAGTCACACTGTATTATGGCCCACCCTAATGACTTATTTTAATTTGATTACCTCTGCAAAGACCCTAACTCCAAACAAGGTCACATTCTGAGGTAATGGGGGTTAAGACTTCCAACATATGAATTTGGGGGCAAGGGCTGGACAGGGAAAATTCAGCCTCTAACAGTGGAATAGTTGGATCATATGGTAGCTATATGTTTAACTTTTTTTTTTTTTTAAGATTTTGTTTATTTATTTGACAGAGAGAGAGACAGCGAGAGAGGGAACACAAGCAGGGGGAGTGGGAGAGGGAGAAGCAGGCTTCCCACTGAGCAGGGAGCCCGATGCGGGGCTCGATCCCAGGACCCTGGGATCATGACCTGAGGCGAAGGCAGCCGCTTAACAACTGAGCCACCCAGGTGCCCCTATATGTTTAACTTTTTAAGAAAAAGTCTCTGTTTTCCAAAGTGGCTGCAGCATTTTATCTCCCCACCAGCAGTGTATGTGAGTTCCAGTTCTTCGTATCTCACCAACACTTGGTATGATACGTCTTTTTAACTTTACCCATTCTAATTGTGACTTTAATTACATTGACATTGAACATCTTTTCATGAGCTTTTTGCCATCCATTCTCTGGTAAAGTGTTGTTCAAATTTTTGACCATTCTTTTAAGCAGCTTTAGTTCTCTCTCTCTCTCTTTTTTTTTTTTTTTTTTTGAGTAAGCTCTATGCCCAATGTGGGGCTTCGACTCATAACCCCAAGATCAAGAGTTGCATGCTCTACCGAGTCAGCCAGGCACCCCTAAGTATCTTTATTGAGATATAATTTACATACCATAAGGCTCATCTGTTGAAAGTATACAATTCAATGGCTTTTAATATATTTACAGAATTGTGCAATTATCACCACAATCCAATTTTAGAACATTTCTATCATCTCAAAAAGGAAATTTGTACTTATTGCCAGTCGTTCCCCATTTTGTCCTCCCTTCACCCTCCTTTCCAGCACGATAACGGCTAATCTACTTCTGTCTCTACAGATTTGCCTATTCTGAACATTTCATGTATAAATGAAGTCATACAATGTGTGCTGTTTTGTGTCTGTCTGCTTTCCCTGAGCATAATGCTTTCAAGTTTCATCCTTGTTGTAGCATATATCAGTACTTCATTCTCTTTTATTGCTGAATACTATCCAGTTATATGGATATACAATTTTGTTTATCTAAAGCATCAGCTGAGGGACATTTGGATTATTTCCACTTTTTTGCTATTATGAATAATGCTGTTATAAACACTTGTGTACAAATTTCTGTGTGGACACATGCTTTCATTTCCCTTGGGTGAATACCCAGGAGTGGAACTGCTGGGTCATGTGATAACTCTATGTTCAACTTTTTGAAGGAAGGACTACCAAACTGTTGCTCAAAGCAGCTGCACCATTTTCCATTTCCACTAGCAGTGTCCAAGATCAAATTTTTCCACATCCTCACCCACACTTGTTACTGTCTGTCCCTTTGATAGCAGCCATCCCAGCAGGTGTGAAGTGGTATGTCACTGTGGTTTTGGTTTGTAGTTCCCTAATGAGTAATGATGTTGAGTATTTCTTCATGGGCTTATTGGCCACTTGAATATCTTCTTTGGATAAATGTCTTCCAATTCTTTGCTCATTTTTTAAATTGGGTTTTTTGGGTTTTTTTTTTTCCTATTATAGAGCTTTGAGAGTTTTTTTTTTTTTTTAAGATTTTATTTATTTATTTTGACAGAGAGAGACACAGCGAGAGAGGGAACACAAGCAGGCGGAGTGGGAGAGGGAGAGGGAGAAGCAGGCTTCCCGTGGAGCAGGGAGCCCGATGCGGGGCTCGATCCCAGGACCCTGGGATCATGACCTGAGCCGAAGGCAGACGCTTAACGATTGAGCCACTCAGGCGCCCCGAGCTTTGAGAGTTTTTAATAGATTCTAGATACAAGTCCTTTTTCAGGTAGATGCTTTTCATGTATTTTCTCCCAGTCTGTGGCTATCTTTTCATTCTCATTAACAGCATCTTTCAAAGAGGAGAAGTTCTTAATTTTGATGTAGTACAATTTATCAATTTTGATTTATTTTAAAAAGATTTTATTTTTTAAGATTTATTTATTTGAGAGAGAGAGAGCACGGAGGAGCAGCGGGGAGAGAGAGAGAAACTTCAGCAGACCCCATGCTGAATGTGGAGCCCGACATGGGGCTGGATCCCATGATCCTGAAAGTATGACCTGAGCCAACCAAGAGTTGGATGCTTAACTGACTAGGCCACCCAGGGGCCCCACAAATATTTTATTTTTAAGTTATCTCTACACCCAATGTGGGGCTCAAACCTACAACCCTGAGATCAAGAGTCACACACTGTATGACTGAGCCAGTCAGGAGCCCCAGACAATTTATCAATTTTTAAAATTTATTGGTTGTGCTTTTGCTGTGGTATCTAAGAAATCTTTGCCTAGCCACAGATTTTCTCTTACATCTTCTACTAGAAGCATTATAGTTCTATGCTTTACATTTAGATCTAAGGTCCATTTTCAGTTAATTTTTTTAAAAAGATATTATTTATTTATTTGACAGAGAGAGACACAGTGAGAGAGGGAACACAAGCAGGGGGAGTGGGAGAGGGAGAAGCAGGCTTCCCGCTGAGCAGGGAGCCCGATGTGGGGCTCGATCCCAGAAACCTGGGATCATGACCTGAGCCAAAGGCAGACGCTTAACGACTGAGCCACCCAGGCACCCCATTTCCAGTTAATTTTTATATATGCTATGAGATCTAGATCTATGTTCATTTTTTTTTTGCATATGGATATCCAATTGCTCTAACACCATTTGTTGAAAAAATATCCTTTCTCCACTGAATTGCCGCCACAAAATTGCCTTTTTCAAATATCATTTGTCCATATATGTGTGGGTCTATGTCAGAATCTCTCTTCTATTCCACTGGCCTAATTTGTCTTTTTCCCAATACCACAGGGTCTTGATTATTGTAGCTTTATAAAAAGTTCTGAAATCATGTAGTATTGGCACTCCAACTCTGTTCTACTCAAAAGCTGTTTTGATCATTGTTATAAGTTGAATAGTGTCCCCCCAGCCCCACCAAAAAGATGTTGGAGTCTTAACTCCAGTACTTCAGAATGTGACCTTATTTAAGATGGGATCTTTACAGAGGTAATCATAAAGTTATTAGAGCAGGCTCTAATCCAATATGACTGGTGTCCTTTTATAAAAAGGGGGAAATTTGGACACAAAGACAGAAATGCATGCAGGAAGAATGCCATAGGAAGACTGGGTTGTGCTGCGGTAAGGCAAGAAGCTAGAAGCCAGAAACTAGGAGAGAGGCCTGGAAAAGACCCTCCCCTGGTCCCTTCACATGGAACAAGGCCCTGCCAACACCCTCATCTTGGACTTCTGGTCTCCAGAACTGTGAGACATACATTTCTGTTGTTTAAGCCACTCAGTTTGTGGTACTTTGTTAGAGCAGCCCCAGCAAACTAATACAGCTGTTCTATGTCCTGTGCATTTCCATATGGATTTATAAGTCAGCTTTTTCACTTCTACAAAAAAAGTCTGCTAAAATTTTGATAGGGATTGAACTGACTCTATAGATCAATTTGGGGAGAAGCAACATCTAAACAATTTTGAATCTTCTGACCCATAAACAGGTATATTTCTCCATTTATTTAGGTTGACTTTATTTTCTCTTGGCAATGTTTTGTGGTTTTCAGCGTATGTACAATGCTGAATAGAAGGCGGGGGGGAACAGCAGATATCTTGTTGTTCTTCATCTTAGAAGTAAATCATTCAGTTTTTCACCATTAAGTTTAACTGTAGGATCTTCATAAAAGCCCTTTATCAGGTCAAATAGTTCCTTTCTATTCCTAGTTTCCTGACAGTTTTTATCAGGAATGGATGTGGCATTTGTCAAATGCTTTGTCTGCATCTGTTGAGTTGATCATATAGTTTTTCTTTTTTAATTTGTTAACGTGATGAATTACATACTGATTAATTTCTGAATGCTCAACCAACCCTGCATTCCCGGGAAAAATCCCACCTGGTCATGTATTATCATATGCTCAAATTTTGTTTAGAATTGTTATACCTACTTCATGAGAGATCCTATTCTGTCATTTTCTTTTCTTGCCAAGTCTTTGGTTTTGATATCAAAGTAATGCTGACCTCACAGAAGGAGTTGGGAAGTATCCCCTTCTCTTCAAGTGAGATTATACTAATTTACATATAACTTGGAACCTTACAATAGTATTCTTCCATCTTCCCCCTCTTAGCCTTTAGGCTGCTGTTAGTGTACATTACATAGATATGAACCCACAACGTGTGTGTAACTTTTATTCAAACAATCAGTTCTCTTTTAAAGAGATTTAAGTAATAGGTCTTCTGTATCTACCCATGTCATTTCCATTTCCTCAGCTCTTCATTTCTTTGCACAGATTTGCATTTCCATCTGGCATCCACTTCCTTCTCCCTTCCACATTTCCTATAGTATGGAAGGGTATGCTGATGATGAATTATTTCAGCTTTTGTGTGTCTGAAACAGACTTTATTTAGCCTTCATTCCTGAAAGAAATTTCGCTGATTACAAAATTCAAGGTTAACAGTTTTTCTTTCAGTACTTTATAGACCACTGTCGTCTTCTTTGCATTGTTTCCATAGAGAAATCTTTATCTTTGTTCCTCTGTTAACAGTGTCTTTTGTCCTCTGGTTTTAAGATTTTCTCTATCACTGGTTTTGAGTAATTTGATTATGATATGCTTTGGTGTGTTTTCTTCATATTTCAGGAACATTTAACTTCTTGGATCTCTGGGTTTACAGTTTTTATCAAATTTGGGGCCAATATTTCTTAGATTTTTTTTTTTCTGCTCCCTTCCCTCTTCTTCAGAGACTATAATTACATGTATATTAGGTTCCCTGAAGTTGTCTATAGCACACTGATCATCTTTCCATATTTTGCTCTTTACTCTTTTTTCTCTCTGTGTTTTGTGCTGGATATTTTCTATTAGTATGACTTTAAATTCTCTAATCTTTTATTCTGCAATGTCTAATCTGCCACTAATATCATCCAGTATATTTTTCATCTCAGACATTATAGTTTTCAACTTTAGAAATTTGAGTCTTCTTAAAAAATATCTTTCATTTTTCTACGTGATTTTTTAAATATCTGAAATACAGTTGTAATAAGTATTTTGATATTCCTGTCTGCTAATTTTAATCTGTGTCAGTTGTGGGTTGACTTCAATTAATTGATTTTTTTCCCTTCACTATGGTCTGTATTTTCCTGATTTTTACATGTCTGATAATCTTTGCTTAGATACCAGACATTGTGAATTTTACTTTGCTGAGTACTGAATATTCTAGATTCCTTTAAGTATTTTTGAGCTTTGTTCTGGGACACAGTTACATTACTTTGAACAGTCTGTTCCTTTTGTCTCTTGCTTTTAGGATGTGCTAGGCTGGACCAAAGCAGGGTTTAGTTCAGGGCTAATCATTCCCTACCAATGAGGTGAGGACTCTGTTAGTGCCACTACTGAGGGCTCTACCAATGCTCCATGAATTATGAGGTTTTCCGGGGTGTAGAAAGAGGCAGTATTATGGGCACGGTTTCTTTTAATCCTCTTGAATTGGTGCCCCACCCTGCCTCAGCCATGAATAGTCTCCTCATATACATGTGCCCAAAAGTATTCTGCTGAATACTCAGGATGAACCCTCCACAGATCTCCAGAGTTCACTCTGTGTGTAACTCTTCCCTCTCCAGTATTCTGGCCAGATCTCTAGGTGCCTTAGTCTCTCCAGACCCTCAGCAAGGCTGCCTGACCCTGAAATCATGACCTTCCCTGCACTGCAGCCTGGAAGCTCTCTCAAGCCAATATGCTGGTGTAGTCAGAGGACTCACCTTATTTGTTTTCCATTTCTCAGTGATCACTGCCCTTCATTACCTAATGTCCAGTGTTTTTTAAACTGTTGTTTCAGATATATAGATTATTTTTTCTGTCTATTTTTAAGTGATTATTTCCAGTGGGAAGATGAATTCTGTCCCTGATACTCCATCTTTCCCAGTAGCAGAAGTCCCAATAACTTTAAAAAAATTGTGTTATTTTAGGAGCATCTGGTTGGCTCAGTTGGTGGAGCGTGCGACTCTTGACCTTAGGGTTGTAAGTTCAAGCCCCATGGTGGGTGAGGAGATTACTTTAAAAATAAAAACTTATGGGGTGCCTGGGTGGCTCAGTCGGTTAAGCGACTGCCTTCGGCTCAGGTCATGATCCTGGAGTCCCGGGATCGAGTCCCGCATCGGGCTCCCTGCTCGGCAGGGAGTCTGCTTCTCCCTCTGACCCTCCTCCCTCTCATGCTCTCTGTCTCTCATTCTCTCTCTCGCAAATAAATAAAGTCTTAAAAAAATAAAATAAAATAAAATAAAATCTTATACAAAATTGTGGTATTTTAACCATTTTTACATGTACAGTTCAGCAGTATTAAGTATGTTCACATTAGCATGCAACCATCACCACCATACATCTCCAGAGTTTTTTCCATCTTCCCAAACTATACTTTCCATTCCCCTCTCCCTTCAGTCCCTGGCAACCACCACACCACTCTCTATTTCTATGACTTTGACCACTCCAGGTCAAATTTTTGTGACTGGCTTATTTCACTAAGCATAATGTCTTCAAGGTTCATGCACATTGATGTACCTCTTTTTGTTTATCCATTCATCTGTCAATGGGCACTGGGTTGGTTCTATTTCTTGGCCATGTGAATTAAGGCAGCTATGAACATAGGTATGCAAATATCTGATAAAGTCGCTATTTTCAATTATTTCTTCTTCTGTTTTAATTAATTTTTAATTTTAATTCCAGTACAGTTAACATACAGTGTTATATTAGTTTCAGGTATACTGTATAGTGATTTAACAATTCTATACATTACTCAGTGTTCGTCCTGATAGAGAGAGACAGAGAGCACACAAGCAGGGGGAGTGGCAGGCAGAGGGAGAAGCAGGCTCCCCACTGAGCAAGAAGCCCGATGTGGGACTCGATCCCAGGAGCCTGGGATCATGACCTGAGCTGAAGGCAGACGTTTAACCGACTGAGCCACCCGGGCATCCCCCTGCTTTCAATTCTTAATGATTTTTTTATTACTAAGTGGAATATCCTTTGCACTTACTATCCCTATTTCTCCTTGTCCTCTAAGTAACAGTTCATAGTAGCCATCTTTCAAAAAGCCACCTTTTTGAAAATCTCCTCTGCCTTATGCTAGACTACACTCTCCATTTCTTTTCTTCTCGCTTACCCAATCTTAAAGCCTTTGAATTATGTCTTTGACTTAGAAACCTTTTCTCTCATATTGTTATATGAAAGCTTCCTTTACATCATTTAGGAATTAGCTCAAGTGCATCTCTTTGAACAGAACTCAGCTAAAAGAGCTTCATCTCAGGGTTGTCAGTTTGAGCCATGCAATGAGCTCCACGCTGTGCATGGAGCCTACTTAAAAAGTCCAATTTTTAAACTTAGTACTACTTCATTGAACAAACATACTATAATTTGTTTATTCATTCACCTTTTGATGGACAGTTAAGCTATGTCTGGTTTGGGGCTGTTACAAATAAAGCTACCATGAATGTTCTCACTTAAGTCTTTTTGTGAACCTATGCAGTCCTGTGTATTTAGGTATACACCTAGAAGTGGAATGTCTGGGTTATAGGTTAGGCATACGCTTACATTTTTTAAAAGATTTTATTTATTCGTTTATTTTAGAGAGAGAGAGAGAGAGTATGGGGGAGAGAGACAAGTAGATTCCATGCTGAGCGTAGAGCCTGAGGCAGGGCTCCATCCCATGACCTGAGATCACGACCTGAGCCAAAACCAAGAGTTCAACGCTCAACTGACTGAGCAACCCAAGCACCCTGTATATTTAAATTTAAAGATTTATTTATTTATTTAAATTTGAGAGAGAGAGTGTGTGTGCAAGCAGGGGGAGGGGCACGGGGGAGAGAGAGAATCTTCAAGCAGACTCCCCACTGAGCATGGAGCCCAATGCAGGACTCAATTCTGGGACCCCGAGATCATGACCTGAGCCAAAATCAAGGGTTGGACACTCAACCAACTGAGCCATCCAGATGCTCCTGTTTAACTTTATTAGATATTTGAGAAACAGTTTCTGAAGTAGTTGTATCATTTGATACTCTTCTCTAACAATGTATGAGAGTTCCAGTTGCTCCACATTCTTGCCACACTTGGTATGTTCAGTCTTCCAAACTTTGTTGAGTATGTAATAATATCACATTAGTTGTTTTTTTTTTTAAGATTTATTTATTTGAGGTGGGGGAGGGGCAGAGGGAGAGGAATAGTGAGTCCCAAGAAGACTCCGTGCTGAGAGCAGAGCCCGACATTGGGCTTGATCTCACGACCCTGAAATCATGACCTGAGCCAAAACCAAGAGTTGGACGCTTAACCAACTGTGCCATCCAGGCACCCCAATATCACATTAGTTTTAATTTGCATTTCCCTTATGAATAATGTTGAAAACCTATTTTTATGGCCATTTGCATACCTTATTTTGTGAAATAACTATTTATGTCTTCTGTACATTTTTTAGTTGTTTGATCTTTCTGATTTTTAGAAATTCTATATATATTCTAGATATGAGACCTTTATTAGATAAATGTATTATTGCAAGTAGCTTTTCCACATTCTTTTTTTTTTTTAAAGATTTTATTTATTTATTTGAGAGGGAGAGAATGACAGACAGAGAGCACGAGAGGGAAGAGGGCAGAGGGAGAAGCAGACCCCCTGCCGAGCAGGGAGCCCGATGTGGGACTCGATCCCGGGACTCCAGGATCATGACCTGAGCTGAAGGCAGTCGCTTAACCAACTGAGCCACCCAGGCGCCCAGCTTTTCCACATTCTTAATGCTGTCAGCATGTTAGCAGATGTTTAAATTTTTTGAATGAAATTCAACTGAGCAACTGTTCTTTTTTATGGTTCATGCTTTTTGCAATCCTCCTAAGGTCATAGAGACAACTCTCTCTCTCTCTCTCTTTTTTTCATAGAGACAGCTCTTATGTTGTTTTCCAAAAGCTTTACAGTTTTAGCCCTCACATTTAGGTCTTTGATCCATCTCAAATTAGGTTTCATGTATGGTGTGTGGCATAGCAATCATGGCTCATGTATTTCCATATGGTTACCTGGTTGCTCCAGCACCATTTATTGAAAGATCTTCCTTTCCATGGGGCTCCTGGGTGGCTCAGTCGGTTAAGTGTCTGCCTTCGGCTCAGGTCATGGTCCCAGGGTCCTGGGATGGAGTCCCACATCAGGCTCCCTGCTCAGTGGGGAGTCTGCTTCTCCCTCTGCCTCTGCCTCTGCCTCTACCCTGCTTGTGCTCTCTCTCATTCTATCTCAAATAAATAAAATCTTTAAAAAAAAAAGAAAGACCCTTTTTTCCCTCATTGAATTACATTAGTCTTTTGAAAAACCCTTTTAAAAATTCTAGGTTTAAAAGAATCAATTGTACAACTTCAGGATGGGCAAGACTGCATACTGAATAATGTGGTTGACTTTGAGACATAGAAGCACCTCCCCCTTAGCAACAGAACCTATAAATTTTAGCTAACACATATGCTGACATCATTTGAAGTTTATTGTGGCCATGTCATTAAATTCTGGTCAAAGAAATATAAAAGCACAGTTGAATGTGCAACTTTCATGAAGTCTTTCAAGGTAAGTGACAAATTCTCTCTTTTTTGCTAGATGGAATACAAATGTGATGGCTGGGGCTGGAGAGAAAACAGAATTTTCTATTTTTATAAATTAGGGAAATTTTTTAAGATATAGAAAAAAGTACAGAGAATAAAATAACAAACACACCCATGTAACCACCACTCAAATTTAACGTATTTGCTTCACCATATTTGCTTCAGATTTCTCCTTTTTATATTTTTATTATTTTTATTATTATGTTATGTTAATCATCACACATTACATCATTAGTTTTTGATGCAGTGTTCCATGATTCATTGTTTGCGTATAACACCCAGTGCTCCATGCAGAACGTGCCCTCTTTAATACCCATCAGCAGGCTAACCCATCCCCCCACCGCCCTCCCCTCTAGAACCCTCAGTTTGTTCCTCAGAGTCCATAGTCTCTCATGGTTCATCTTTCCTCTTTTTTTAAAGAAATAAAAATACAGATACAGTGAAGAGTTGAGGGCCCCTGTGTAGCCAGCCCTTTCCAAGCCCAATCTTTTTCCTCCCTCCCCAGATGCAACCCTACTCTGAAGTTTGTGTATGTCTTACCTTTCAGAGACAACTTTAAGAATTCACTGGTTCTGCCTCCTCTGAGTGCCCTTAGTTCAGCTGTGGTCTCTGCACTACTGGTTTAGGGATCACCTGGGGCACTTGGAAAATACAGAGATCCCAGGTTCCCGACTCTGGAGATCCTGTTTCAGAAAGTCCAGGGCGGGCCTGGTCACCTTCATCTTATTATTACTTTATTTTTTTTTTTTTCACTTACATTTAAAAAAGCATGCCAGGTACAAATCAAAACCACAATGAGATAGTATTTCATATTCACTAGAATAAAAAATACATACAATAACAAATTGGTGGGGATATGGACAAATTAGAACCCTTATACACTTCTGGTGGGAATATAAAATGGTATACCCATTTGGAAAACAGTTTGGCAGCTCTTCAAAAAATGAAACACAGGGCGCCTGGGTGGCTCAGTCGTTCAGCGTCTGCCTTCGGCTCAGGTCATGATCCCAGGGTCCTGGGATCGAGTCCTGCATCGGGTTCCCTGCTTGGCGGGAAGCCTGCTTCTCCCTCTCCCACTCCCCCTGCTTGTGTTCCTGCTCTCGCTATCTCTCTGTCAAATAAATAAATAAAATCTTTAAAAAAAAAAAAAAATGAAACACCAAGTTACCATATGACCTGGCAATTCCACTCCTGGTTATTCACCCAAGAGAAATGAAGGCACAAAACCTTATAAGGAATGTTCACAGCAGCATTATTCATATGCACAAAGCACCCACTCTCCTTGTATGCATTCTTCTACACCAGGCGACCTTTCTAAGGAGTTTCTCTGATATAAGTAAATAGAATTGATTACTCTTCATGTAACTTCTTCAGGATGGAGGACTGAACTTAGCAAGGACTTTGGAGTGAGACTTGGAATCCAATGCAATTTATGTTGTTTGCCAGCTATGAAAACAAATGGGAAAAATACCTATCCTGCATAGTTTCTTTCCCAGTCTGCTCTTAAAATACCAAAAGCCATAAGATCTTGTTATAATTTGCTAAATTAGATTCAGTCTCAGATAGAGATATCCTAAACTTAAAGAAGCAAAAGACTTCGGACGCCTGGGTGGCTCAGTCGGTTAATCATCTGACTCTTGATTTCAGCTCAGGTCATGATTTCAGAGTAGTGAGATCAAGCCCCACATTAGAGTCCACGATGGGCTTGAAGCCTGCTTAAGATTCTCTCCCTCCCTCCCCCTTTATCCCTCCCCCTCCACTGCCCCACCCCACTCACTCTCTTTCTAAAAAAAAAAAAAAAAAGCAAGCAAAAGACTTAGTCTAAATTGTCTCATTTAACTCTTTGATATAAAGCCAATCAATAGATCACTTTATTCTTTGTAGACAAAGACTACATTTATTCATTTATTACTTTGATAACAGTAAAGAGAACATTATAACTAAAATGTTTGCTTCCTGATTCATTGTTTTTTTATTTATGGTAATTAATAAAGACACATGGGCACTTAAATCCATAGCTATAATTCTTTTTTTTTTTTTAAAGATTTTATTTATTTATTTGTCAGAGAGAGAGAAAGATCACAAGCAGGAGGAGTGGCAGGCAGAGGGAGAAGCAGGCTCCCTGCTTAGCAGGGAGCCCGATGCGGGACTTGATCCCAGGACCCTGGGATCATGACCTGAGCTGAAGGCAGCTGCTTAACCAACTGAGCCACCCAGGCGTCCCCATAGCTATGATGCTTAAACTCTAGAGCTTATTTGTTTTTGTTTTATTATAAAATGCTTAACTATATAAAGAAGTACAGAGAATGAGATCACAAATACTCAACTGCTCAGTTTTATGATAATTTTTACTATGCTTGCCAGATTTCACATAAAAAATAAACATTCCAAGCCTATAGCTGCAGAATCTCTACAACTAGTAAACCAACACCAACTCGTTTAGCGTATCAACCTAAATTATACTAAATGTAAAGTGAGAAATAGCTGTGCAGTTGAAATTAAAAATTCTGATCCATCCTTGGTAAGAAATATAGCGGAAGATCAGCATTGACTGTAGACTGTCCCAGGAGTCTTGGCTGTTGCCTCCTGTTTCACATGTCCTTTCATGGAATCTACTTGCTTGTCTGTGGTCCCTGCCACCTGACTCGGAGCACTCAAGACCTAATGGAAATCAGGCCACAGGCTGGGTTGGGCCAATCAGATTCTCCTTCTTTACAGAGAATTTGAGTGTCGAGATGCAGATATTCTAGTGTGTCCTCTACATTAACACTAGTTGTTATGAGAGTAAATCATAAAGTAAAATACACAACTCACCTCCATGCTTTAGAAACCTATTGCCTGTTCTTGAACTCCTTAGCCTAAGATAATCTTAGATAATGGTCTCCGTCACTCCCTCCTCTTCAACTGGAACCCAACACTCTAATCACTATTAAAGATGAGCTCAAATTTTCTCCTTGTCCTCCCTCTGAGAGGTGAAATCTGTTTCTCCTCCCCTTGAATCTGGGGTAGCCCTGGGACTGGCTTTAATTCACCAGAAGATGGGGAAAGGAAAGCTGTTTGACTTCTAAGGCTGCAGCTTCTGCATGCTTGCAGTACTCCCTCTTGGATCCCAGTCGCCATGCTGTGAGAAACATTCCAAGCCATGTACACAGGTCATATGGAGGAGATCCTTGATGCTCAGGTCAACAGCCTCAAGCTGAGCTGCCAGCTGCCAGCCATGTAAGTGAGCCATTTTGGATGTTTCTGGCCAGTTGGGCCTCCAGATGACTGTAGCCCCCCAGTACCACTCTGGAGCAGAACTGCCCTATAGAGCTCAGTGAATCACTGATCATGAGAGATAATCAAAAGCTGCGGTGGTGATTTTATTTATATATATATATTTTTTTCCTCTATTATTAATATCTTATCTCAGTACCTTTGTCACCATTAATGAACCAATACTGACACATTATTATTAGCTAAAATCCATACTTTATTCAAATTTTCTTAGTTCTTACCTAACATTCTTATTCTATTCCAAGATCTCACCTAGGATATTGTATTACATTTAGTCATGATGTCCCCTTAGACTCCTTTTGGCTGGGACAGTTTCTCAGACGTATCTTGTTTTCTCTTGACAGTTTCGAGGGTAGTCTTGGTCAGGTATTTTGTAGGACATCCCTCTGTCAGGATCTGTCTGATGTTTTTCTCATGATCAGAGTGGGACAACGGGTTTTGGGGAAGAAGACCACTGAGGAAAGGTACCATTTCAGCCCATCACATCAACAGTACGTACTATAAACATGACTTACCTGTCGATGTAGACCTTGACCATCTGGTTGAGATGCTGTTTGTCAGGTTTCCCCACTATGTGAAGCCACACTTAAGGAATGGGGACTTAGGCTCCACATCCTTGAGGGTGAAGTATCTACATAAATTATTTGGAATTCTTCTGCCCAAGAGATTGTGATAGTGGTTTTAAACCACTAATTTTTGGTGTGGTTTAATACACAGCAAGATATCAGGGCGCCTGGGTGTCTCAGATGGTTAAGCGTCTGCCTTCGGCTCAGGTCATGATCCCAGGGTGCTGGGATCGAGCCCCGCATCGGGCTCCCTGCTTGGCGGGGAGCCTGCTTCTCCCTCTCCCTCTACTGTTCCCCCTACTTGTGCTCTCTCACTCTCTCTATCAAATAAATAAAATCTTTAAAAATAAAAATAAAAAAAATACACAGCAAGATATCTGAAATGCACTCAAATCTTTTCACCATCTCCTGTTAGACTTCACCATTTATATATGCGACATATGCTTCATTCTGCTTATAATGCCCTTCCCACCTCCACCCACCCACTCACCAACCAACCAATAAAAATGAACAAAAACCCCTTATTTTTCCAACAAAACTCCAGTGTCACCTATCATGAAGCTTATCCAGGAGGAATTCTTTGCTTTGACCTAGCTCCTAATACCACACAGTTAATACAACTATCATTGCCCTTATGGTATAGTTCCCTCCCTCAACTAGACTATAAGTTCCCAACATGCAGAGACCCTGCCTTATGTAACTCTGCACACCATACCTCGGACCATCAGCACATACCTGGTGTCCCGTAAGTGTTTGTGAATTATATAATTAACTGAATGACTATAAAGGTGTATTATTTTTTTAATAATACCTCAATTTAAAAGAATAAAAGAGAGAGCATAAATAAACAGCTATAGTCCAAGATGTGTCAGTAAATCTACACTAGAACTGGAGCCTACCTCGTGATGCACAGTTCCACTGTGCAATAGCTAGAGCAGGCACTAAGAAAACTGATCACTGCATTTAGTGAGTCAAAGCCACATATAACAGACAAAATAGTTTCTGTTTTCAGATCAGTGTGACAACATAGGCACATAAATACTAAATAAATTAGATCACACGAGTCTCTTTCTAAGGGAATCAGGCCAACGAAGTCCATATCCTCGCCTTTGGATTTCCTGATATGTCATCAAAGACTTTTTACAGAACATAATTTTCATATTTAACTTCTAAAGTGTGGAACAATGAGACAGATTCATGGGTAACTGTGTTAGTGCTATTCAATTTTCTCTTTTACATACACAGCAGGGAAATTAAATAAGCCCTGAAGTGGTCCTTGGGAAAAATATAAGGAATAGTCACTGTGTCTCCAAAGGATTCAAGGGCTTCTGAAGTTTTACATTAATACTAACTCTGTCAACTTGTCTTCCTTCAGTATTTACAATAGCGGCTTTCACTAAAACAGTAGAATGCTCTGCGAGAAAGTGATTAGGTCATACAAAACTGCATTCTATTGACCAGGGGAAAAAAGCCCTCCCACAGAGAGTACCAGCAGCACTGGCAGCAGCAAAAAGACTCCCCTCAGGAAGGTCCAGGGCAGCAGACTGGGCACTGAGATACCCTTGGAGTGCCCAGGAAGGACTAGGGACAACTTTGAAAGGAGAGAGACATAAAGGTGACACTGAGGGCCCCCATATGACCAGGCAGAGAAAAAGCCCAGGAGAGTCAGGACATGGAACCAGATATAGAGATATACATAAGCACACAGATAACAATTTATATACAGGGTTTGACAATGGTTAACATTCATTCACGCCTTAGCTTGAAAACCCAAACCTAACAAATTACCGTTTAAAAATTTATAGCAAAAAATGTCTAAAAAATTATTGATAATGTCTCTGTGCAGCAGGAATAAGGGACAGGCTTTTTACTTTTTACCTTACACACTTCTGACTCATTTTAATTTCTTAAAATAAGAATATAGAACTTGCACAATAAAACATTAAAAGATAAAGTGCTACCATTGCACAAACGAAGCATAAAGTTCTCTATGAGTTCAGTAAAATTGGTTTTAAATTGGTCATGGAGCACAACAAAAATGGCTATCAAGAAGAAAAAAAAATCTTCTCAACCTTAGGTTAGGTTTTAATTTAAATCAAGCTAGTTTCTAAATTCACCTAAAACAAAACACCCACTCTACTCACCCACTACCTGTTTTTAATTTCTACCCAAAGTGTTTGCATCTTTAGTAATTCACTGACCTTGGAACTGCTTTCTTCCGACACTTCTCCCTCATTGGTTTGCATGGGAACAGACTCTGTGCAAAACTCTGCAGAAACACACAAATACTGCCTAAAAGAGGTAAGAGGAGAAAAAAAAGGAATTCAGTGCAAAAATCAGTTTTTCAAAGATTAGATTGAAACTGGATCACCAAGGAGGCAATGACCTTGTGTGTGTGTGTGTGTGTGTGTGTGTGTGTGTACACATCTTTGGTAAGAAGGGAAGGAGAGAGGTCGGAGGGAATTTTCCCTACCTTAGGGGAGGATAGTTAGGAAAGGTTGAAGACATTGGGGTATTAAACAGTTCTAGATTTCTTTCTTCTTTTTTCTTGATTTTTGGCAGAGGTGACAGTGAAGATCTTCAGCAATTCATATAGTACAAACGGTGACCCGTCAGAAAGGACGCCCACCTATTTAAAGCAGTGGGCCAGCTGTTAGGCTGTAGCAGGTCATGCTGCCCACATATTACAACAGGCTACTGAAACTGGCTGGGTTTCCTGGGTTTATCATTTATGTTCAATATTTGTGGTATATTTTTTAACTGAAATTATGGTACACGCTAATGGTGGATCCTACTTTTTTAAGAGGATTTGCTTAATGAACTAAATATCAATTAATTTATTTTTACATGAGAACAGGCTGTCCTAGGGCAAAACAATAAAAAGTAGTAATTTTTCCTCTAAGAATAAAATGAGTCAAGTTGGGTTAAAATTTTATGAATTAAAATGTACCAAAAGGAAACTACTAATAAAGTGTATGTAACATTCAAATTTTCATTCAGTATGTAATTCCTGAGGAATAATTACTCAAACTGACACAAAACAAATCTCCATCACATTACAGGTAATCAATGTTTTAAAATCTTTCTAATATTTTATTTTTTTAAAAGATTTTAAAGAAGCTTCTCCCTCTCCCACTCCCCCTGCTTGCTTGTGTTCCCTCTCACTGTGTCTGTCAAATAAATACAAATCTTAAAAAAAAAATAAAAGGTTCATACCTACAAAATATAAAAGCTAAAAAGATGCTTGCCCCAGGATGTGTGTGTGCAGAGACTCTCTTTATAAATGCAGCAGCCTAGAGATATGGTGTGGAAATCTGTATCCTCATCTGCTGGGTGGGAGAGGAGTATCAAAATATCTACTGTGCTCACCTAATGAGGTTTTTTGGGAACCATTGTGTATTTATGTGACATGAAATGTAAAATTGGTACAGTGGGAGCTCTGTTAATCAAGCCCCATTCACTCACTCCAGATGAACTGACACTGCCCATTCCCAGTGTGAAACAGATGCTCACCGCAAGGGAAACAGGCTTTCTCTAGCTGGTTTTGCCCCTCATCTGTTTATGACAGTTGTGCAAAAATAAACTTGCTCTTTCTATGAAAATTAAATTGACAGCACTGGAAAAAGTCAGGAAGCTACCTAGAAGGATGTCGTATGCAAACTGCTTCACAAATGTCCTTAAGCTCTCATTCTACTTTACAGAAATAGAGACTGTATTTCATAAATGATGCATTATATGGACAGCGGACAGAGAAAGACACCCCAATGATTTCTGTGCCATTTCCGTTTGAATGTGCTTGGAAAGAGGAACCTCCTTCACCTCTCCCGAGGTCTCCCTCCTGGCTCTTCTCCCCAGGTACAGGTTCCACCCTGGAGGATCCTTTCTGAATGGTGAGATCAGAGGGAGAAACAAGGTACGTGAGCTCAGCCCTTTTCTCTTCCTTTTGGGAGCCAGCTGTCCCCAGGGAGCATGCACTTTCCTCTGCTCTTGTTCCCCTAAATGCAGGCCCCTCACAATTACCTGGGACTAGGTAAGCCTGTTGAATATTGAGTTCAGTGCTAGGAAGTTCACTTGCCTATAGATGTACGCCATATTCTCCAATATAGCTTTATTAGTAACAGAGATGATATTTCGGTCTCTCAAATGCCCTACTCTTTTATTTCTCAGTTGGTATAGAACTCAGCCAAGGGAAAAAGAGTGCTATTTATTGGGTCTCTCAAAGACCCTAATATCTGGTATGTGAAACTAAAGTTTTGATAAATACACATGAAGGAGAATGTGGGGAGTAAAATGCATGTGGAATTTCTAAGGCTTCTGTTGGGGCAGGACTTTGGGCCTTGGTCTTTTTAACGAGGGAGCAACGTGTTTCAGTCTTGTAGAGGTTTACATGAGGCCACACGCATTTTTACTGTCACACACCAGCTTTACACTATTGAGGCCGAATTAGAAGTTTATAAACCACAGGCTAAACTGTATTTTGACATTAGTGATGACTGTAGTTATGGTAACTTTGTCTTCAGGTAGTGGCTGTTTCTATAGAGACAAGGCTGAATACACCAGGCACACAAGCCTTAGCAAAGGCTTGGGGGCTTTGCTGGCGACAGCAAGGAAAGAAGCCGCAGTCCGTTGTGGTGGTGGTACCGAAGGCTCATCTAAATGTCAGCTGTGCAAGTGACCTCAGCACTCATCGGCCACTCTGGCCTAGCAAGCAAATGCCCGCTGTGCTGGCCTCAGCAAAGGGAACAGGGCATTAGCAGGCTTGGTTGGCTTCAAAGTACAGAAGGCTGCTGCCTGACCTTGAATTATGCAGGCACAGCTTTTCCTAAGCAGGCATGGCTGAGGCAAAGATTAGACTTTAGGGAAAAGAGACTTTCTTCATACTTTTAGATATTAATGAGTAGAACAATTATTTGCTGCACATAAGCTGCAAGGCAGCTGAATTTCAAACGACACATGTGCTACAAAACCAGTGAAGTTCTATGTTTAAATTGTTTGTGCTCAGCTTACACAGGCAATCCAAACAGGAAATGGAAATTGAAGAGATGTCTCACTATCCTCATAGAAGGCAGGGAGGCAGGGAACTTACACGGGAAGGGAAGGAACTTGGTAACTGGGGCTGCCACTACTATAAATCCCTAAATATTGCAAAAAGAAGGTGATACTTCAAGTATTAATCTTTAAAGCAGAAGACAGTGTACATTGGTTGGGTTTTTTTGAGATACGGTAAAGGCCCAGTTCCAAATTTAACCTCCTGCTGGCAGATTTTTCCAAATTGGGTGGAAGTGTCCCAGTCGTGGATTCTGTACACTGGCATGGGCTAACTGGATATCCTGGAGAGGCTCAAACCAAGAGGACCTCACCCATCCTCCCTCCCTCAGATACCAACGTGGCAAGACTGAGTACAGCATTCTGAGAACCTACTTTTATCAGAAATTACTGCTCATGGGCAGGAGGTAGACTTACTTTCTGAATCTGGTGGCTATGGGGACAGTGCTGAAACCATTTTGTTTAGCCTTGGAGTTCATATAATTTATATACTGTTCTGATCTATTTTAGGATCTCCTGAAGGCATAATCTATTTTGCATATCAGGTTTGCCCAAGAAAATATCCAAGAGAAGAGTGGGTGGTAGTGGGGGTTTGTCCTCTTGAAAGTGGGAGCAGGACTGTTCTGAGACCCCCTCTGTCCTAGAGGGGAAGGACACACCCGACATGACCTGGATTACACTGGTGCTAGGAGACAATGTGCTAGGAGACGAGCTCTTGTGTGTTAGGGGAGGAAAACTTGCCCACCCTCGGTGCTTCCTTCCATGGGAGGCAATATCCCTTTACTACTATTGGCCTTATATTCCTGACATGCTGTCAGGGTGAAGTGACTTGTCCGGTCAGTGAGTTTGGAAGGGGAAACTGGGCTTGCATAGTCCAGCACCCCCCCAGGCCCTTTCCTGTGGGGGCACCTATTCTGCTCTGCTCCTTCCTTCTAGAAGGCGAGTCTGTCCCTGACTAGTACTGCTGGGTGAGGAAACCCGTTAAGTTTCAGAGCTGAGTATTAGAAAGCTGACCTGCTTTTAGACACAAGCCCCGTTCTATGTCAACTTTATTAGTAATAAAAGTGAAAGTCTGATCTCCACCTGCTTTACTCCTTCATCCTATATGTCTGTGGTTCAGAACTTGCTCAGGGGAGAGAATGTTTCTTATCAGGTCCCCTTCAATTCCAGGTTATATCTGGAACGTCTCCTCTTCAGAATTAAGTTTTCTACATCGGTCTTATCTTCCCAATTATCCCATTGCCATAATACGAACAGCAGCCTTTTACTTTATAAACTTTTCAACTCTATTTCTAGCTACTCCCCATGCACACACTATCCCCCACTTCACACAGGCAGATCTTCTCTCTATTCTCTCCACACAGCTTGCTAATTTAATTTCTTTTTTAAAAAATGTATTTAAATTCAATTTAATTAACATATATTGTATTATTAGTTTCAAATTTAATTTCTATTTATGCAGTTCATACCCGATTTGAAAACCCTTCCCCTCACCACCAATCCACATTTCTATCTTTCTAATATCCAGTCAATTTTTATTTCTAAAAATCTTTCCTGATTAATACCATATAGTCTGCCTACTTACTATATGTCCTATCATACCTATTTTTCTACTTCTCCTTTCTTTAATTTGTCCTCCTTTGTGTGTGTGTGGTTTTGGAACTATTCTTAATAGTTTTTAAGGTGTTTCTTGAAAAAGCCTTGCTGACATTCTTGTGAAGCCACGGCTTAGAGTTGTGTGTAAGGGTCTAAGTGAATTTTACTGCCCTTCTGACAAAATGGAAGGAGAATAAAGTAGGCCATGCAAAAGTATGCGGTTGAGCTAGGGGCTCCACTCGGGAAGTGACAAAGGGACCAGTGTATCGGTGCTAAGAGAGTGATGAAAAAGTCAAGGCAAAGTGCACTTATGTGGAAATTCACTGGAGGGGGCGAACAAGTGGTAGGAAAGCTGTCAAAGCTGACGTGACAACACAAGCATTTGATTTCTGCTCTGGCACATGATTTCACCTCAGAGCTGTCACCAGCTTGCCATTATGTGGTTAAGTGACCACTGACCTGGTGTTGCTGCAGCACACACAGAACGGGACTCAACAAACGTTAACGACAAACATGAGTAAAACCATACATCACACCGCACCCATGCTCGGTCTTTTCTAAAAGCTGGCAAATGTATTTGTACCTTCCAAGCTCTCCAGGATCTAGCCCTCACCTGTCTCTCCGGTGCCATCAGCCAGACCTCTTTTTCCCTTTGCTCCGGTCATAATGAACTACTTACGGTTCCACAAATGTGCCAGATTATTTCCAGTTTCCATGTTTTTGTTCATACTGCTCCTTCTGCCTTTCCCTCCCTGGTGCCACCAGAGAACACCCTACTCTCATCATTCAAGACTCAACTTTTACAAAGTATTTCCTGATCCATCTCTAGGCAGAACTGGCGATTCCTTCCTCAGTGTCCCCGGTGGATCTTGTCTGAATTCTATTATATGATCTGTAACGCTCTACTGGCTTTACTTGCTTACATAGATGCTTCCCTTATGACACCATCAACTCTTTGACACCAGACACTGTATCTTGTTAATGTAGGTATTCATCATTTATCTAAAGCTGTATACCCGGCATTTAATAGTCAATAAATTTCTAGGTAGAAATGACCGAATTAATCAACTAAAGTCCTTGTTATTTAAACTGCAATAGGTATCAATTCAATAGATACTTCCTGGGTCCCTACCACACACCAGATGGTGCTCGGCCAGAGTACTACAGTAGAACAAGTTTTGGCTTTGAAGGAGCAGAGTCATTCATAATTCTTTGTCAGTTATTAGCTGTGTAATCTTGGGCACTTAACGTTCTAATCTTCATTATTTTCATCCAGAAAACTTGTCAGAAGGAGGTGTTACAAGGATTAAATGAAATAATATATGCATAGCACTCAGCAAGGTGTCCAGGAGCAGCCAACAGGCACTAAAAAACCAGTTAGTTCCTTTCCAGGAAGTCTCAAAGGGTTTACAGACTAGTAAAGGAGACAGAGACAAATAACGCTAATGTAAAATACTGAATGCTTTATTATAGTCATAGTAATGGGTGCACCTAGAATACAGATGAGAAAGAAATTCTGCCAAGGTGGCCTGGGAGAGGGGACAACAGGAAAGATACGAGAAAGAGCAGCGGATAGCTGCATTCTTCTCCCCTCTTCCAAACTCCAAGTGAAGAGAAAAGCACTGACCAAGGCACAAAGCCATGAAAAAGAACTATGTATTTGGGAAATAGAAAATGGCCCGGTAGGGCTCACAACAGATAGGGGTGCACTAGAAAAGCAGCCAGAAACATTGATTGGAATTAGGTTCTGTAGGATGTTTGTAGGATGGCGTCTGTAGCAACTGAGAGCCGCGAGAGCTGTTTGAGCAAAGGAGTGACATGAGTAAATACATCATTTTGAAAGCTAGTCCTGGCAGTAATGTGGACGACAGACTGGAGTAAGGACAGACTAGAGGCAGAGAAACTAGGAATACGCTCACAGAAAACTGTGGAATTGCTAAATCCTAATAACAAATTCTAGCTTTATAAAAGGATGAGGCACCAAATGTCACTATCAATCATTTGGATTGATGTGCTTTTTAAAGGGACCTACTGAAGTAGAAATGCAAAGAGCTGATGTGATGGCCACTTTAAATACCCTCGTGGAACAACTCGGGAAAGGAGCAATAACGTCAAAATGTACTCTTCTTTTTAAGATGAAGTCTCTCCCATTTCACTGCTAATACACGGTGTATTGAAATTTTAAAAACTTACCTTTGACAGTATCCTGGGGCAACACAAGCCCGTGAAGATGAGTCTAGACTACATTCAGTGCAAAAAACCAAAACCCTGAAAAGAGAGAAAAATCACAGTGAGCTGTGTGCTCATAGTAAGATGCATGGGAAGCGGCAGGGCACAGTTCTGAATCAGGGAGCCTATTACAAATCCAGGCTCTTCCATCTACCAACTATTGACTGTTGGGCCAGTGGCCTAACCTCTCGAGACTTAGCTTCCTCATTCAATATTGAGAACAACAGCACCTTCCTCACAGGGTTCTTCGGAAGTTTAAATGGAATATGCATAAAACAGCATAGGGCAGGGCACCAATCACATGCTCAATAAAGGTGAGTGCTTATTAAGAATGTGAACTGAGGGGCACCTGGATGGCTCAGTCGGTTGAACGTCTGACTCGATTTTAGCTCAGGTCATGATCTCAGGGTGGTGGGATCCAGCTCAGGTCATGATCTCAGGGTTGGGAGGCTCCACGCTCAGCACTGAGTCGGCTTGAGATTCTCCCTCTCCCTCCCCATGCTGGAGCTCTCTCTAAATCAATCTTAAAAAATACCCAATGTGAACTGAAATACCTTCTGAAGAAACACTAAAACCTATATTAAACCTTTATTATTGATTTTACCTTATCTGTTCTACCAGAAAAATGCCAAGTTGCCTTTTCAACTTCTCCATTTGACATGAGGATATCTCATAATCACTTCAGATTCAACGCATCCCAAACAGTACGCTTCATCCCCTGCCCAGACCTCATTCTCCTGTCTCCACTGTCTTATCAAGGGCACCATCTTCTGCCCAGTTGCTTGGGTCAGAACTTCTGGTTCATCCAGGATTTCTCACCCTATCCCAGGCCTCTCACAGCCCCATTAGCAATCCTGTCATTTCTAATTCACAGCATGTAAATTCTTCACTTTCATTGCCATTACCATTCCTTGCTAGTGGAGGCCCCTTAGCTAGTCTCCTGCCCCAATTCCTGCTCCTCCCCAGTCTGTTCCCAAATAATGGCTGGAATGGCCTCTTCAAAATCAAACCGGATCATAGCAAGTTGCTAATAGACGCAGTGAAAATTTTATTTATTTCATGATGGAATGTCTCTTTATATATATGAAATACATACTTACATATGTGCACATACAGATATACGAATATATATGAAATGAAAGCCACTTAATATTAGACATTTAAAGGTCCCAAGCCAGTCCCTTCAATTTACAATGGCAGAAACAAATGCCAGAAGGAGATCCTGCTCAAGGCTGGACCTCTGTGTGTGTGCAAAAGTGGTCAAAACAATGCTGGACAAGCCCTACAGAAACTCATCTGTGATTAGCGTCCACACTGCTGTCAGAATGCCTGTCACTATTTGGAAGTTGGGCCCTTAGTTTCACAATCAACTTAATGTGTCTGTCCAAGAAAGTGCATTCCATTCCCCACAGCTGCAGATTATGAGTTATAGCTTTAGTTCTACCTCATGTCTTAGTGTTTGAGGGGGTGCTTCAGGGAATCTTGAAAGCATCTTGCTGCTCTCTTATCTGTCATCACCTCTCCCCTTGCTTATTTTTTAACAGCGTTTGAATAAATAAATCTCAGATGGAATTACACTATGATGAGTATTAGTGATATTTTAATTATTATCCCTATCCTCCTACTATACACACCGTTGTCCCAGCCATCTTCCTTTTTAAAAAGCAAATGTGACCTCTGAGTAGATTGCTGCCAAGATTCAGTCAATAATTACCCATTACCTTTAGGGTAAAATCCAAGATCTCTCTAGCCCCATCATCACTTCATAGCCTTCTCACGGGGACTGCGCGTGGTTTCCTTGTCCAAAATACATACACTGATATCTGCTGAGGGCCCTTGGCTTAATTCCCGTCTACTCCTCTTGTAAGATCTGCCTCAGGAATTATCTCCTGAAAGTTTTCTGTACCCTCCTTGGCTGCACTAAGTGTCCCTCCTCTGAGATATACCATATAATATTGGTAGCGTCTGAGGGTCTGCTGTCTACACTCAATGGGGGCTTCTTGACAACAAGGGCTCTCTGTGTCTTACATATCTAGAATTTGGTATCCAGCAGGAGTTCAATAAACAAGATGAACTGAATCCTGACATGCTCCCAGTAACTCGGTACTTCAGTGTGGAGCCTTCCCCACTTAAATGGCACGAGGGAAAGGTGAAGAAGCTGGCTGGAACTTCCCAGATGGGTCTGGTCATCATGAAGGATGTAAGCTATGTGGTTATGTGTGACCCTCAGCACCTTGGAGAAAGATTCAATTCTTCATTTTTTGTCACCTGCGGATCATCAAGAGAACAACCCTAACTAATTTTCAGTTCTCTATTCTGATTAGTTTCTGCCCAGGCTAAACATGACTTCTCTAGACTTACCAGTGGTCTAAATTCTGTACCAACTTCAAAAAGCAGCCCATCATTATATAATTTGTTAATAGATAAGCTTGGAAGGACACAATGGCCAGCTCAGTCCTTTGCCTGCTTGGCAGGTGGGCTCAGACGCTTGCCTGTGTTCAGTGAGGGGAAAAGCAGTTGAAGCAGAGGAGGGGCAGGCAAAGGAAAGTGGGCAGTTTCCAAGCACTCTGGAAACCAGTTTTCACAGAACAGCTTCCCTAGTTTCTCTGCAGGGCTGTGAACCTCTGTTATCAGATGCACTTGTACTCAAGATAAACATAACATTTGATTCTAAAATCAACATTTGGAATTATCTAGTTGAAGTTATCCACAGCACTATTTTCCTTCTAAGGTATGAGTAATGGCAAATTCCTTCAAAACATCATTTTGAAATGTTCTGTAATCCTACTATCTGATCGTATATAACCACAGCAGTAAACTATTTGAAGCATTCCAGTTTTCTCTGTTCTCTTGCAGAGTAGTAACCAGACTGGGCTTGAGATTCACACGCAGCTGGGAAGGTTTCATGGGTCTTGGACTAAATCACTACTAGGTCCTGCTAAACTGCAAGGAGACCTCAAGAGCTCCTCCAAGCCCAGTACCTAATCTAACTCATGGGATGTAATCAGACCTACATCTTTCCTAGGGAATATGGCAAGTTGAAAGAAGGACATTTCCAATACATTATATTCACTTTACTATTCTAATATGGCATAGTTTTAATTTTCAAACTTGATTATTCAGCCTGATACTTTTAGGCTTAATTTTAATTCTCATTTTAAAAAATTCAAGTGATACGATAAGGCCCTTGATCACGGTCCCCTCTCCCCCTACCCTCACTCAGGACTCAGCACTGTTATCAGTTTAATTTCCAGGCATAATTCTGGGATGCAGACTATTAAGAATATACAGTTCAGGGGCGCCTGGGTGGCTTAGTTGGTTGAGTGTCTGACTCTTGGTTTCAGCTCAGGTCATGATCTTGGGGTCATGGATCAAGCCCTGCATTGGACTCCAGATTCAGTAGGGAATCTGCTTGGGATTCTGTCTCTTTTTTCCCCCTCTGCCCCACCCCCCACCTTGCTCATGCACGCGCTCTCTCTCTAAAATAATAAAGTAAATCTTAAAAAAAAAAAAAAAAAGAGGGATGCCTGGGTGGCTCAGTCAGTTAAGCATCTGCCTTTGGCTCAGGTCATGATCCCAGGGTCCTGGGGTGGAGTCCCCGCATCGGGTTCCTTGCTCAGCAGGGAGCCTGCTTCTGCCTCTGCCTGCCACTCCCCCTGCTTGTGCGTTCTCTCTCTCTGACAAATAAATAAAATATTAAAAAAAAAAAAATACACAGCTCATCCTTGAACAATATGGGTTTGAACTGTGTGGGCTCATTTCTATGCAGATTTTTTTACAGGACAGTTCTATAATTGCATTTTTTTCTTATGATTTTCTTAAGAACATTTTCTTTTCCCTAGCTTACTTTATTGTAAGAATGCAGTATGTAATACATATAAAATGCAAAATATGTGTTAATCGACTGCTTATTTATTGGCAAGGCTTCCAGTCAACAATAGACTATTAGTTAAGTTTTGGGGGAGTCCGAAGTTATACACAGATTTTCGGCTGCACAGGGGGTCAAGGGGGTCAGGCACCCCTAACCCCTGCGTTGCTCGGGGGTCAAGCATACTGTAAACTTTTAACTGAGTCACAAGTAACACTGAAAGCCCTGACTGCTTACATCATTGGCAACTGGCCTGACTTCAAGCAAGATGTCCGGAAGAGGCATCTTAAGCGAAGCAGCAGATGGGAGGTGGAGCAGAACACCAGCAAGGGAGCCTTTGCAGGAGGTGAGCACAGATGCCAGGAGAATCGGGGCAGACAGGAGGGTACCGCACATCCAGCTCTATAAGCGGGGCGCGCAGCCCAAGTGGGCAAGATGGAACCTATTTAAGTAATACAAATAATAATATCGAAAGCCCAAGCAGCAGAGGTGGAGGTAACTTTGCTACAGGCAGATGGGTTTATTTAGCTGCCAATACACAAGCGTTATGATTGTTCCAAGATCTGGAAATGTTACCTGTGCAGTTTCAGGTCACCTCTACTTAAGTTCAACACTTTGGAAGTTCTATAAAATGTTCCAGTCTGCACATTCTGAAAACCATCTCCATTAATCCTAAAATCTCTTCTAGTTTTTGTGCCCTCCCTCCCCTTTCCTCTTCTAGTCAAGTTTCTTCAAAAAGAAGTTTATATTTGTGGTTACAACGCCCTTACCTCTCATTCACTTATTAATCATTGCAATATGATATCTTTCTCTATCAATCCCATTATCAAATACAATGGCTATTATTCAACTGTTTTGTTTTAACCTCTCTTTCACATTTAAAAATCAGAATGACCTGAAAGTCTTATCATTTGGGTGCTCCTTTCCTATTTTGATATCAAGGATACAGTAGATCCAGGGGCACCTGGCTGGCTCAGTCGATGGAGCACACGACTCTTGATCCCAGGGTTGTGAGTTTGAGCTCCGTGTTGGATGTAGAGATTACTTAAAAGTAAAATCTTAAAAAATAAAAATAAAAAAAGATACTGCAGATCCAGTCACTGAGCCAGAGGCACCTGGTTTTAGTTGCCGGTCTTTTAGCTGTGTCTAGGTCCTCCTGTCTCCCTGGGTTTGCAGCCAGCCCAAGGCCTTTGTCAATGCTGTTGATTTTCAGATTCATAAATGAGCAGAGTGGTGCTGGGTGAGGAGCTACTGCCTCTGTACATGGGGGACAGGGAGACATGGGTTGCGGTGAGGGAACCAAACTCAACTCCTGGCCTCAAGGATTGAGTCTAGTTCTGATCCCCAAACTGTCATGGATCATGTCTAGTCCCTTTACCCCACAGAAGGAGCCAAATTCATTACTTGTGCCACCTCTTAGACCATTTCTTTAGACTCTTACTGGAGAATCTTTTTCTGCCTGTCCTTTCATTACTGGTATGTTCCTTGGGAGTTACACCCTTCCCTTTCTCTTATTATACACACACGTCCTTATCTTCCCCCATAGATTCAACTACTATCCATGTCTTGATGACTCCCAAATCTCTCTAATACTGACCGTTCCTACAATCTTCAAAACTTCTATAAACTGGGGCACCTGGGTGGCTCAGTTGGTTAAGCGACTGCCTTCGGCTCAGGTCATGATCCTGGAGTCCCAGGATCGAGTCCCGCATCGGGCTCCCTGCTTGGCGGGGAGTCTGCTTCTCCCTCTGACCCTCCTCCCTCTCATGCTCTCTGTCTCTCATTGTCTCTCTCGCAAATAAATAAATAAAATCTTAAAAAAAAAAAAAAAATTTAAAAAAAAAAAAAACAAAACAAAAAAAAAAACTTCTATAAACTGCCTAATGTCAATGCACTTTGCCTCATGTTCCACAGGTCCCTAAAATGCAACATATCTAAAACTAAATAGTCTTCCCTCAAACTGTGTTCTTCTCCTTCTGCCTCACTTGGGAATACTATCGTCCCACTCAAATAAAAAATCTGGCACCATCACCAGTATCTTCCTCTCACCAAACTCTGTCAGTTCTAATCCCCAAATATTTCAGGATGTACTTTCTTCCCTATTCCTACTGCCACTGCTTTCTTTAGTTCTGGTAGTTTCTCACTAAATTTATTTCATTTTTTTCCACTGGTTTTCTTACCCTCAAGACCTTCCTACCCCCACTGCCATCAGAATTGCCTTTATAAAGTGCAATCCCACACAGCCTTTGCTCTGTCCATCTTCAAGATAAAAATCCAATTATGATTGGTATATACATGGTATATACCAATATACAATATACTTTATATACATGGTATATAAAGCCCAGTACCTGTTCACTTCTCTACTTCATCTCACAAATTCACATTGTTTTCAGTTTTCCTTAAACACCACATGGCTTCATGTGCCAGTGATTTTGTATATGCTGTTTCTACTTGGACTGCCTTCCTACTCACAGGGCAAATTTCTTCCCCACCTTCAAGATGCAGGTGTAGGGAAACCTTTTCTATGAAGCCTTTCTTAATGCCACACTCTTGCCACAGGTGGTCTGGATGGGTCCTTCCTCTGAGTTAGCGACTATACTTGGTATATATTTCCACCAGGCTTGTTTATGTTGTACAGACTACTGGGGGCAGCATCTAAATCTTATTTACTACTGTGTCATCAGCATTTAAACAGCGCTAGTGCAAAGGACAGGCCTCTCAGGGCAGAGTGCTACTTGTGTGGGACCCCCAGACTTCCAGAGAGAAGCTGTGAAGGAAACTTTGGGACTCACAGCAGGTCCCTGGCATAAAGATGTTATATTTATTCATGTATCCTGTAAGTCAAGGATGGTTGCCTAAGAAAAACAAACTCAGTCTGAAGCAGGGATGAAGGAAAGGGTATGTGCTCACTTTCAGCTACTTAACCAGTTTGGTCAACTAATGCCTTCTAGCTTAGTCCAGGATGACCTGTCAATTCTTTAACATAAAGGGCTTCAGCAAGTACCTTCTGAAGACCAAAACATAAGCGCAAACCACCTGGAGGTGGAGGTGGGGATCATAGGGAATGATGACTGCTAGCTACAGGAACAGCAGAGGCAGCTACTGAAACAGCAGAGTCAACTCGGCCAACTTCACTGCTTACTAAGCACCCAGCATGATGCTCACGTTTTCAGAGCAAGGGCCCATGGCCAGATTTCACTGCCATTGTTGGTCACATAAGAATTAAACAAATTAACATGTTCAGCTTTTGTACCCAATTTATTAATGACCCATGATCAAAAACCTTTATTCTTTTTCCATATTGTATATTAATTTTATGTAGGCTTTTTTTTAATCAAATAGCTATTTCTATTAAAGTTCACAAAATTATAAATGCATATTGGTTCACCCATAAAACCAGTGAGTTAGGGAAATTTTAATATTTATATTGAAGATGGTAACAGTATGAATAACCATTAACCAATAACCACCATTTATGCTGTGCTCAGCAATGTACATCATGGACACCTCAAAAAACTTTCATTTAACAGATGATCCCTGTCCTCAGAAGTCTTACACTATTGAAAAGGAGAAGAAAATCAGCACAGCAAGCAATTCCACAAGAACTAAAAGCACTAAGCTGTGTGGCACAGAAGTTAGGACAGTGTAGAGAAAACAGTGGGCTAGACAATCAGGACAGCCTTCAGAGAGAAACTACGATTCCAACAAAATCGACAGGATTTAAAGCAGTGATTCTCAAATGTTTTATAGTCCAGGATCTCTTTACAATTCTTAAAAATTATTAAGGACCCCAAAGAGCGTTTGTTTATGTGGATTATAAATATCAATATGTACCCATACTAAAAATTAAAGTCATGAAAAATTTAAGATATTTATTCATAAGTATCCCTTTAAAAATATTAATACACTACTACATGTAAACATTTTTAAATTAAAAATAATATTTAGAGGATAAAAAAATTTGAGAAAAGTACCACTTTTACATTTTTGCAAATATCTCCAATGTCTGGCTTATGAGACAGCAGCTGTATCCTCGTATCTGCTTTTGCATTCAGTCTTTTGCAGTATCGTATGTCACGAAGCCTCTGGAAAACTCCACTGTACACTCGTGAGAGAATGAGTTTAAAAGGCATGTACATGTCAGTATTATTAAAATGGTTGTGACCTCATGGACCCCCTGAAAGGGTCTGGATGGGGAGTGGGGAGGATCCATGGAGCACACTTTGAGTAAGTACTAATTTTAAAAGAGAAAGAAAATGGTATAAGGGTATAAGCAGGAAGGAAGTGTGTGGCTCGGGAGCCATAACTTCCACATACGCAATGCTTACTCCTAACATCTTGGCTACAACCAAGCTCACCTCCTCCACTGTGAACCTCAGAGACAGAATCAGGAGGTCCAGGTGGGGTTCTGCCTGACAGAGGGACAAGAAGCTTCTCCCTCACTATCCGGTGGGTATGTGTGTGTGTGTGTGCGCGCGCGAGAGAGGCTCTACTTCCCCCGGCAACATTCCCTGGAGGCCACGTCAGGTTTTCCTCTCGAGCGCCCACACTGTACTCTCCTCCTAGAAGCTGTAAATGGCTCATAAGAAACTGCCTTGCCATGGCTTCCTGAGGCTGTGTTTACTAACTGCAAAATCATCTCACTGCTACAGTCTCAAATTCTTCAGACATTTCTTGATCTGGCTTGTCTTAAAAAGCAAATTTAACATCAGCCACGTAGCCAGTTTTTTCCTTGCCAATAATCATGTGAGTTTGCAATTCTGTTCCTGTGCATCTTGTGCACTGTAAAAACAGTTCCTGGAGCATCATATGTCATGGATCTAGTTGCCATAAACTGAAAACATTTTCTTCATATTTTGTGGCACAAACTAAAAGCATTCTGGATGCGGTTTGCATACAGTCCATCTCTGGCCAAAAAAGAGGTTTAAATATATGGACAGACAGAGAAAGCAGGGGGGTGGGGGGGGGTGGCCATTACCACAGTTAAACTGTTTTATCATCAAAGTCAATGTTTGATAGTATATATATGTTTAAGGTAAAATTTTGCTATGATTATGTTCTAAAATTATCCTGCAGTAGGTACAATTGTTCATTTTATATAGCAAGCTTTAAGTTATCTAAAAGTATTTTATAGCTGAGAGAAGCACAGATGAAACAGAAGCTTCTTTTTGATCTCTCAAAAAACAATTATATGAAAACAACCACGAATCTATATAGTTTTTCAGTCTTTATTACCTTTTTTAGTAAACATATTTCTTAAGGCCCCCTTACAGATCAGAATAGATCCTTTTTTAAGTCAAAGTGAAACTAAAACTTTGAAAGATTTCTGCTTCTGGGAATGGCAAACTAGGTAATTCGGACCAACCGTCCTGCTGAGGATAGCCAGAAAATCTGAAGAAAATATAAAAAATATATTGAAGGCAGAGGCATTAACAAGTTAATTAAGAATTACCAGTCACAAAAATCAATTCCAGGACAACTCTATTACTCAATATGAAAAATAAATAATAAAGCTTTTAGAAGATAATATGGGATAATATTTTCATGACCTAAGGGTAGGGAAGGATTTCTTAAGCAGCTCACAAAAAAGCACCTATTATTAAAAAACAGATGAATTTGACATGAAAACTGAGAATTTTTGTTCATCAAAAGACAGCCTCAAGAAAATGAAAAAGCAGGCTATATAAAACCAACAAAGGGCTCATATTCGAAATAACAAAGAATTCTAACAAGGAGAAAAAAATCAAGATAACTCAATAGGAAAATGGGTAGAAGACCAGATTAGGCACGTCACCAAACAAGCAAAAATAAAAAACTACATTATCTAAATGGCCAACAAAGCATATGAAAAGGTGTCTAGCCTCATTAGGTAGTAAGAGAAATACAAAATAAAACCATAATGAAAAATACAAAGGAAAATCATAATGATATACCATTATATGCCAGAATAGCTAAAAATTTACTTGTTTATTTTTTTAAAGATTTTATTTTTAAGTAATCTCTACACCCAAGATGGGGCTCAAACTCACAACCCTGAGATCAAGAGCCACCCGGCTCCACCGACTGAGCCAGCCAGGCGCCCCATGAATGGCTAAAAGTTTATAAGTCTGATAATAACAAGTGTTACCAAGGATATGGAACAACAGGACCTCCCTTATACTGATTGTGTGAATGTAAATTGTTATATCCACTTTGGAATACAATTCACCATTATTCTTCTCTATGATGCAGCAATTCCACTCTCAGGTATATATACCCAGCAGAATTCATGCGCATGTGCACCCAAAAGACACTTACAAAAATCTTCAGACCAGCACTATTCATTTTTTTTTTTTAAGATTTTTTCTTTATTTATTCATGAGAGACAGAGAGAGAGAGAGAGGCAGAGGGAAAAGCAGGCTCCCAAGGAGCAGGGAGCCCGATGCGGGACTCGATCCCAGGACTCCGGGATCATGACCCGAACCGAAGGCAGACGCTTAACCATCTGAGCCACCCAGGTGCCCTGGACCAGCACTATTCATAAGAGCCCTCCACTGGGAACAATCCAAATATCCTCAGTAGTAGAATGGATAAATACCTTCTAGCATATTCATACAATGGAATACCATACAGCAAGGAAAATGAAGGAACAATAGCCACACACAACAACATGGATGAATCGTGCAAACATAATGACCAGATATAAAAGAACATATGGCATGTGACTCTGTGTTCAAAATCAGCCAAAACTATAATGTTTAGAGGTACACAGGTCATAAAAGGAAAAAGAAAGGAAAGGAATCAGGAGAGCAGTTACCTATAGGTGAGAAGGGAGGACTGTGATTGGCAAAGGTCACTATGATGGGGCTATTGCATCCCTGTAATGTCCTACTTCTTGACCTCAGAATGAATTATTATTTAAAAACAAATAATTCACTAGGTTTTACATTTGTATTCTATGCACTTTTCTGGCTGTGTGATATATTTCACAGTATATGAGAATGAATGCAAACAGAACTAATTCAAAGGGGAAAGTGGTATCTTTTGTATGAATTTAAAAATTAGATCATAGAACCCAAGTTCCTTAGAAGGCATCCCTGCCCATCATTACCAAGCCCTGTCTTCCTCGTCTCATCTCTTGCCACCCACGTTTTGTTTACAAGTAGTCTGCCGCACTCACTCAACCAGGTGCATCCTTTATATTTACTCATGGTATTTCTCTGTCCAGAAAACCATGTTGACACACCCCAATCACCCTTCTGCCAGACTAAGTACAAACTGTCAGTCAAGACACAGCCTGGGTATCATCACCTGTGAGAAACCTTTTTAGGAGACACAGACTCTACAGACACACTGTCTGGTTCAAATTCTAGATCTGCCATTTACTAGTTCTGTGACCTTGGTCAAGTTACCAAACTTTAGTTTTATAGTTTCCACATCTGTAAAATAGGATAAAAATATTATCTGCCTCACTGGGTAGCTTGAGGATAAACAAGTAAATATATGCAAAGTAAGACAGAGTAAGTACAAAGTACTAGATACTATTGTTACCTAATATTAACTAGGTATTAGCTACTATGATTATTATCAATACACTCTGATAACCTCCTGCCTATACCCTGAGGCCCCTCCACATTAGATACTCTTCCTTTGGGCTCCCATGGCTCAGTATTAGTTTATTTTCCTCTATACAGCCCGTTATTCCTTGAGACCAGACTAAATCTTTTACTCCTCAATCCCTAACATCTAGCACAGTGCCTGGCATGTAGTAGATACTCAGTGAGTATCTGTGGAATGAATAAGCCACCAAGACACATATAAAAGTAGTCCTTTGGTGCTGAAAGGTGCCCTACCCTTGTATATGCCACAACCTGGAAGCACAGTCTTCACAGATTCCTACAGCAATTACCTCAGAATATGGGTGTAGACTCCCCTTGGTAGCAATAAATGAGGGATAAGTAATAATACTTGTCCTATCTACCTCTTGTGAGTCTCAAACGATAATAACTATGAAAATGTATTTTTTTAAGTGTGACGCTCTATTATATGAGGTTTTATTGCCTTAATAAAACAACAGGATTATTGCTGAGTTGCAAGTCTGGAAAGGGCTTTAGGGAGTAATAAGGAATTAAAATAATCTAAAAATGCAATCTCATATGGTCTGAGATAAGATCTTTATTTTAAAAATAAACATTAAATATTTATTTTTAATAATAATTTGCATATATTGCAGTAATAATTAAAACATTTTGCAATAAAATTCCCATTTTCTCAATTGGTTATTAATGATTTAGGTAATATCAACACAAACGTTTGCCTATGTGAATGTTCACAGCAGCATCCTTCATAATAGCCAAAAAGTGGAAAGAACCCAAATGTCCATCAGCTGGAAAACGGATCCATCCACCCAGTGGAAAACTACTCAGCAGCAAAAAGAACAAGCTACTAAAAAAAATACAGTGAGGTGAACCTCGAAAACATGATGCTCAGTGAGAGAAGCCACTCACAAAAGATCTCAGGTTGTATGATTCCACATACATGTAATGTCCAGAAAAGGCAAATCTACAGGGACAGAGAGTAAATTAGTGGTTGCCTGGGGCTGGGAGTGGGAATGACAGACAGCAAATGGGTATGAAGGGTCTCTTTGGGCTGACAGAAATGTTCTAAAATGATGTTGTGGTGATGATTACACAACGGTGTAAATTTACTAAAAATGTTTAAATTGTACACCTAAAATAGGTGAATTTTATGGTGTGTAAATTATACCTCAATAAAGGTGTTTTTTAAAAACAGAAATGTTCGGCACTCTCGCAGCTAGCTATAATTCTCACATCTTTAAAATATCACCCCCACATGGGACCAAAGAACACAAGTATACAGCATAATGAAAAAAGTTAGCTTTTAAAAACAAAAAAATTTTTAAATGTCACGTACTAAATATCTTAAAAAACCCAAAGTGCCACCTCCTTACTTATTTTCCAATCCAGCAGCAACAAAACAATGATCTTGATAAACAGGCTTTCATGTCATTTGTTTATATCACCCCACCTGTACAAACACACATTCTGGCCTCATCTGCATTTATAATTGCAAACAGGAATATTTGGCACAATGCCCCCCACCCCTTATAGCCAAATGGCAAACATAAGAAAAAGGTAAATACAGAAAGCATAGTGTATAGTGAGATAAAAAAAATAATGTTATACATACGATAAACAGGATTTCTAAATAGAGTTTAAATTAACCCTCAGAAATCGGCAGTTCTTTATACAAATGTACTTCAGATTAAATTCTACAAGAAGTCCTAAAATCCTATCCAAATTATTTTGCTGAACTGGAATTGCTAAATTGGATATTGCTTAAAGTAGGTCACTGGCTGGGGCTTGAAAGTATTTGGTAATGCAGAGAGCTATTTGCAACGTCATTTGTCATAATGAGATTTGACTTAGACAAAGCAGGAGAAACCACACTGGTTGGGTGTCAATTGTCAGTTGTCTTTTATTCAGATAAGTCTGATTTTAGATTTATCTCACTGCAGATTCTTGAACAGGGAAATAACAAGATGAAAGAAGTGTTTTTGAAAGAGTAAAACTGGTGGCAGTGTTTAGAAAGTGCCTCTTTGGCTTCCTGCTCCTTTGTCCCTCATATGTGCTCAGTCTCCAAAGACCATTAACCTTCCTTTGGAATGTCTTTCAGGTTTATTCCTTTCTCTCCACTTCTACTCACCACTACAATCCTAATTGGTGTCAGGAAGCGGTAAAGGACAAGAAAACTAGGAAAAGCAGTCAAACTAGAGACTGTTAGAATATCTAAGATGGAAGTGAAGGGGACCTGGTGTTGGGCAGTGGTGCTCAAAGTGTGGTCCCCAGACCAGCAGCATCAGCATCACCTGGGAACTAGATGCAAATGTCAATTCTCAGGCTTTATCCAGATGTATCAAATCAGAAACTATGGGGGCAGAACCAGCAACCTGTTTTTAATGAGCCCTCCAGGTGATTCTGATGTAGGCTGAAGTCTGATTTTTAGTGGTACAGAAAGAGCAAAAGAGGAAGGAATGGACCAAGATGAGAGAATTTCAGAACCTGCTGAGAACTTCTACCACAATGTCCCTCCAATCTCCAACCCAACCTATCCAAAAAGAACTGTTCTCCAAACTGCTCTTTCAAGTGCTATTCACTTCTGCTATCACAACCCTCTACACTGCTTACATTCAATCTCCCTTCTACCGGTCCTCATCCAATATATTAATCTGGTTGATTCCATAGTTGGGGCTCTAGGAGGAAATGTACCACATATGGGAAATTATTATTAAAAAAAGGGGGGGTGGGCCTTGAAATTGGTGGAGAAAAGATGAGGGGCACTCAGCCCCTCATGGTTAAGTGTCTGTCTTCAGCTCAGGTCATGATCCTGGGGTCCTGGCATCCTGGCATCGAGCCCCAGTCAGGCTCCCTGCTCAGTAGGGAGTCTGCTCTCCCCCTGCCCCTGCCCCTGCTCGTGCTCTCTCGTGTGCAAACTCTCTGTCTCTCTCTCTCTCAAATAAATAAAATCTTAAAAAAAAAGAAAAGATTAATTATTATTCAATAAATGGTTTTGGAGGAACTGACTAGTTGTTGTGGGAATGGAGAGTGGAAAGCCGTATTCCTCACTTTGTGGATCTTACTCCATGCACCAAAATAAAATTCCAGGTAAATCAAACACTTTAATTAAAAATCCAAAAGGAATATGAAAGTAGTGGATGAAATAATCATAAAAATATTTTTATCATCTTCAATAGGAGAAGGTCTTCCTAAAAGCATGATAATTTCACCCAGAAGGCTTAAAAGAAATTTCTAATAAATTTTACTACATAAAAATCTGAAAACTTTTCTAGGACTAAAAAAAGATCATAAAATAAAAAGACATACTAATAAAACATTTGTAATGCACAACAGGTGAAGAGGTCTCTCATATTTTTTTTTTTAAGATTGTATTTATTTATTTGACAGAGAGAGACACAGCGAGAGATGGAACACTAGCAGGGGGAGTGGGAGAGGGAGAAGCACCCTTCCCGAGCAGGGAGCCCAATGCGGGGCTCGATCCCAGGACCCTGGGATCATGACCTGAGCCGAAGGCAGACGTTTAACGACTGAGCCAACCAGGCGCCCCTCTCTCATATTCTTAAGAAAAAAAATGAACACAGAGCGCCCGGCTGGCTCAGTCAGTGGAGCATACGACTCTTGATCTCGGGGTCATGAGTTCAAGCCCCATGATGGGTATAAAGATTCCTTAAATTAATAAAACTTTAAGAAAAAAAAGAACAAACCTAATTAGATAATTGCACAAAGGAAAAGAAAACACAATTCACAAAAGAAAAAATACAAAGGATAATAAAAAACATAAATCTAATACTTTTTTTAAAAAGTTGGGTTTTGTTTTTTGTTCTGGTTTTTTTTTTTTTACTTAGCAAATTGGCAAAGATTAAGAAGATTGACAAGGCCAGGTGTGGGGACAGCAGCACTATCACATATTGACGGTAGCATATAAACTGCCTTTCTACAGCATAAAATGACATCTACCAAAATGTAAAATATGCATTTCTTTCATACAGCAATTCCACTTCTAAGAATGAATTCTACCAAAAATACTCATAAGTATACAAATATATTTGTATAAAGATGTTCATTGCTCCTTCTGCTGTACTATTTGCAATCTTGAACTGTAATCCTGAACAACCTTAATGTCTTAATGTCAACCACTTGGAGACTGGTAATAGAAATAAAAGAATAGGGCGCCTGGGTGGCTCAGTCGGTTAAGCGACTGCCTTCGGCTCAGGTCATGATCCTGGAGTCCCTGGATCGAGTCCCGCATCGGGCTCCCTGCTCGGCGGGGAGCCTGCTTCTCCCTCTGACTCTCTCCTCTCTCATGCTGTTTCTCTCTCGCTCGCTCTCCAATAAATAAATAAATAAAATCTTTAAAAAAAAAAGAAAAGAAAAAAAAGAAATAAAAGAATATTCTGCAGCCATTACAAAGAAGGAGGCAATGTAACATGGAAGATGTTCACAACATCTTGTTAGATTAAATGAAGAGCCATCATAAAACATATGTATAAGTTTAATTCCTTATTGGTAAATATATATATATATAGCTATAATATATAACATATACAATATAAATTTATGTATTTGGGGAGATCAAAAGTTATACATGGATATCTGACTGCATGGAGGATTGGTGCCCCTAACCCTTGTGTTGTTCAAGGGCCAACTGTATACATATAACACAAATATGTTATATACTACATATACTATAGGTGTAGATGTAATGTATACAGTGTATAATATAATACATACATTATAAACCAGCATGAAGGTATAGGGGGGAAAGTCTGGCAAGATATACAACAAACTTTAAAAACAGGCACTTTGAGGACTGAGATGGGGGACTTTTCCATTTTCTACTTCATAAACTTCATAAACATGAATTGCTCTTATAATAAAAAGTAAATCTGATGTCAAAGCCTCCCAGCCCATAGCTAATATAGTCCAAACTCCTCAGTCAGATGTCAGGATGGTCCAGCTACATCACGCGACACCCTTACCCATCACCAGGGTAAACTCCCCTAATGGGGCAGGTTAGGCAGGGTGTCTGTTGTCCCTCCTTCACTGTATCCCTGATGAAGTCTGGTGCCACCTCTGATAACCTTTCCTGCCATTATCAAAGCTTTTATTGTGATAGGTACACTGGAATGGCATTCTAATTTGTTCCTTTTAGAACAATGTTGACAGAGCTGCTCAAATTAATAGATTCCTTCAACTGCTTTTGTAGGAAAATAAGTTCGCATGCTAATGTATGGGCTGATCAATACAACCCCACCACTGAAAACCAAAATGTAACATGCTTTTTGGCTAATAAATATTAAGAAATAATGTTTGGGTTTTTTTTTTTTTAAGATTTTTATTTATTTATTTGAGAGACAGAGATAATGACAGAGATAGCAAGAGAGCATGAGCAAGGAGGAGAGGGAGAGGGGTGCCTGGGTGGCTCAGTCATTAAGCGTCTGCCTTTGGCTCAGGTCATAGTCCCAGGGTCCTGGGATCGAGCCCCGCATCGGGCTCCCTGCTCTGCAGGAAGCCTGCTTCTCCCTCTCCCACTCCCCCTGCTTGTGTTCCCTCTCTCGCTGTCTCTCTCTGTCAAATAAATAAATAAAATCTTTAAAAAAAAAAAAAAAAAAGGAGGAGAGGGAGAAGCAGGCTCCCCATTGAGCAGGGAGCCCAACGCAGGGCTGGATCCCAGGACCCTGGGATCATGACCTGAGCCAAAGGCAGACGCTTAACTGACTGAGCCACCCAGGCACCTCAATGTTTGGTTTTCATAACCATCTGTTGGCATATATCCCCCATCCTGTGTAACACATGGATACGATAGTTATAATTGTTCTGGAGCAGAATACTGAGACAAGATTTCTTAGAAGACACAAGAGGGAGAGTCAGTTTTGTGATCTCTTTGGCTGGGGTGCAATGTGGATGGACCACTGAGTACTCAAACAACACCCTGATCCAGTCCCACTGTCCATCTTGCAAGCCCAACTCACTCCATTGTCAAGGTGTGGTGATGTCACACGACCTATATGCCAGCGCAAGTTTGACTCAGGGTTTGTTAACAGAAAAATCATGTCTTTGCAGGATATCTGGATGCTTCTCAAAAATACAACGCTATAGTTGAGTAACAGAGCCTCTTCTCGGCTCATCCATAGCAACAAGGGTTTCCTAGACTTCCTAGCTGGGTAATATCAGCTTTATTCTAATCCACACCTTCTGGCTGACAATTGTCCTTGCAGACCTCCTGAGAAAGAACTGACCATTTCAGTAGTACCCTGTGTCTAAAGATCTGGAATCTGAAGTCTTATAAAGTTTAGGGCCATGATCAGGGTACTTAGTGGTTGACTATTTATTATGGATACCAACATGTTCAATACAACAGACAGTACTTTCTGAAGTCAGTATGGTAGTCATGTTTGTGTTTCTAAGACAATCAGCTTGATAAAATACAAATACTTGGGGTTAGGGATGAGAGGGGAGCAAAGGAGCTAAAGTACATGGAAGGCCTAGCCTAAAGTCACTAGGTCACTGAGCTGGCAATGGCATGGATAAACCAGTGTAACTGTCAATGACATCTGTCATGAACATGAAGGTTATAGGTTATAGTGCTTGTATAGGTATAGTGCTTGTTTAGATGTCTATCTCCCCTACCAACCAAGGGAAGAATGGGGTACTTTACTCATATTTGCATTCATCATACTTGGCACAGAGCAGGTACTCTGTAAATGTTTGCTAAATTAATGAAACATATGCTTTAAGAAAATATACAACACACAATAAAGGGACACATGGCAAAAGCTGGTAGTTGCCTACATTTCCTATTGCAATCCAGATTTGGTTTGGTGTAACTCTGTACTCAGATTTCCTAACATTTCTTATGAATAGAGGTGGCCATGTGTCACAGCTCTGGTCAATGAGATTCACCTCATTAGATGAGGCACATGTTTTGTACTTCACTCTTCCTCCTTCTTTAAGGGGCTGGAGGAGGGTAGGGAAGCAGAGAAGTGAACTCACCACTATCAAGAGAGATACATCTAAGAATGGGTAGAAGGAATTCGAGACATTACCACCACTGTGGAGTGACTGTAACAGCCCTGGACTACTTACTTTTCAATTTTATGTTGTGTAAGAGAAAATAAATCTCTATTTGGTTCAAGAAAACTTGGATTTTCCATTACATGCAGTCTAATTTATCCCTAATTGATAAAAGGAGTGACAGGAGGAAGAATTATGAGGCTACTGTACTAATCCAAAGAACAACAATTTTATTCTAATAACTGAGTAAGTACAGTCTTCCTTTTCTTTGTGATAATATAATTGTAAATAATTCTAGGGTGTATGAGATCATTAAATGACAGCACTCTAGTTAGCAGCTCAACAGTGATTTGAGATTATCTAACCAAATCAAAATGTGTGGGAAGAGTGGCGATGCTTATAAGGCACTGACACACACTGCAGTGTTATCAGCACTAAGACCAAATAAAACAGATGAACTCCGAGATCACATGAAATTACCAATAATCTCCTCTCAACTACATGGAAGTGGTCATTAAAACCCAGAGTGGAAAAGAAAATTGAAAACATTTCAAAAACACCTGCAGAAGAATGCTTCTATTCCAGCTGCATGTTAAACCTCCTTTATCAGATATGTTTTACACTCAACATCTGGCCTTTCCAACCAATTCAATGTTAAAGAATACTTCTTGTTTAAGTAACCACCATGGAGGAAATTTTAATCCCTCTCAAGGGCAGTTCAGTTGTAGTTCACATTCACTTCTAAGAAATCAAAGTAAAATATGTTGTTCTGTCCTCTGTAATTCTTTTTTTTTTTTTTTAAAGATTTTATTTATTTATTTGACAGAGAAAGACACAGCAAGAGACGGAACACAAACGGGGAGTGGGAGAGGGAGAAGCAGACTCCCTGCCGAGCAGGGAGCCCGGATGCGGGACTCGATCCAGGGACTCCAGGATCATGACCTGAGCCGAAGGCAGTCACTTAACCAACTGAGCCACCCAGGCGCCCTGTCCTCTGTAATTCTTATAAATTAGTACTCAGATCTAGAAACCAGATCAATTTGTATTGGAAAAGGAAGGCATATGCTTAATGTAGCACTAGCTAATGGCAATCAATAAGCTTTTGTTTTTTAAAACAAAAAGTTTTTTAAAGTATCATTATGAACTCTTAACCTTTTCAGTTAATGTTTTTATTGGTATTCTAACTGTCTCATCGTTGGCCAAAGGGAGTCTCTTCATGTGTGTGTGCTCTTGCGTCCTTTTGATGTGACCCTTGTCATGGTCTTTGATGACTTCATTGCTATATGGTATAACAAGAAATTCTATGTTTAACTTGTGTAATTACTGCTGCAGGCCCGGAACAGCTATCTAAGGAATCCTGCTTTCTTTTAGTGAGAATTGGTATTTCAAGATCAAAATTCGGGCATTAGGGTTACATACTGCTAACTGGGTTGATTATTGTTTCTTAGGCCTTTTCAGTGTAACATGTTAGGCAGTTTTTTAAAGATATAATCTATCAAGAGTTCACACTAAAATTTCCAATTCGAAATCCAGTTAATCAAGAGAGTAAGACAAGCCACAGAATAAGAAAAAATATTTATAGAAGATTTATCTGATAAAGGACTATTATCCAAAATATACGAAGAACTCTTAAAGCTCAACAATAAGAAAACGAAAATCTCAGTTAAAAAAATGAACAAAAGGGGCACCTGGGTGGCTCAGTCCTGTTGAGATCTTGAGATCAAGCCCTGCATTGGGCTCTCTAGGTATAGAGTCTACTTGGGATTCTCTCTCTCCCTCTGCCTCTGCCCTCCACCCCCTACTCTTTCTCTATCTCCAACAATAAAAAAAAAAAAAAAAAAAAAAAGGTGGGGGCACCTGGGTGGCTCAGTCGGTTAGGCCTTCAGCCTGGGTCATGATTTCAGGTCTTGGGATCAAGCCCTGGGTCAGGATCCCTGCTCAGCAGGGAGTCTGTTTCTTCCTCTCCCTCTGCCCCTCCCGCGGCTCTCTCTCTCTCAAAAAAAAAAAAAAAAAAAAGACTTGAATGAGACACCTCACCAAAGAAGACATACAGATGGCAAGTAAGTATATGAAAAGATGCTCGACCCTGTATGTCATTAGGGAATCACAAATTAAACAATAAGATACCACTAGTCACCTATTAGAATGGCCCAAAACTAAAACACTGACAATATCAAATGCTGGAGAGGATGTGGAACAACAGGAATGCTCATTCATGGCTGGAAGGAATGTAATATGGAATATCTTCCACTTGGGAAGATGGCTTGTGGTTTCTTACAAAACTAAACACGGTCTTATAATCCAGCAATCACACTCCTTGATATTTACCCAAAGGAACTGTATATCCACAAAAAAACCTGCACACTGATACTTACAGCTGCTTTATTCATAACTGCCTACACTTGGAAGTAACCAAGATGTCCTTCAGCAGGTGAATGGATAAATGAACTGTGATATGGCCAGACAATGGAATATTATTCAGTGCTAAAAATAAATGAGCTATCAAGCGATGAAAAGACATTAAGGAAACTTAAAGGTATATTACTAGGTCAAAGAAGCCAATCTAAAAAAGCTATGTACTATGTACGATTCCAACTATATGACATCTGCAAAAGGCAAAACTAGAAGGTAGTACAAAGATTAGAGGTCGTCAGGGGCTCCTGAAGAGGGAAGGACGAGTGGGGGAACACAGAGGAATTTTAGGGCAATGAAACTATTCTCTATACTACAGTGGTGAATACACATCATTATACATTTGTCAAAACACACAGATTGTACAACACCAAGAGTGAATCCTAATGTAAACCATGGACTTTGTATGATAATGAAATGTCAATGTAGGATCATCAATTAGAACAAATGAACCACTCTGATGCAGGATGCTGGGGCAGCTGGGGAGGGTTGGGCAGGAGGTATATGGGAACACTCTGTACTTTCTGCTTAATTTTACTGTGAACCTAAAACTGTTCTAAAAAATAGTCTTAAAAAATCAAGTTAACAGGGTTTTAATTAACCTCTTTTATTTTATATCTGTAACTCCTTTCACCCATGTTGAGATTCTGGGTCTCAACAACACAGGAAATGATAAAATGTCACACAATTACTCACACGTATTATCTGACAATACACACATAGCAATCTCAGACTAAAGAATAATAATACTGACACCATCGCCAATAATATATGGGTTTTGTTGTTGCTGTCATTTTTTGCAGTTTTTTTTTTTTATCCTTACAGTAGATACCACTAAGGATATAAAACTCAAATTACTGAGTTTTAAATTTTAGGTTTTTGTTTCTTGTTATTTTCAATTTTTAAAGATTACTTTTTTAAAAAAAATTAACTTTGCCTTGTAATCATTTAAATCATTGCATGAAGTCAGATCTACAAATAAGCTATATTCAAAGCAGTCTAGTTCCTATCTCTGTCCCCTCTACCCTATTTCCCTTCCATCATCTCTCATAATCTCTTTTTAAGCTTTTGTGACTTATTCTTCTATTTAAAAATTATAGACTGCAAATACTGACATCAAAATATGCTAGAAACCCTTGCATTCAAAGTAATGGAGGAATGGAGGAGAAAGACCACTGGTTTGTAGTTAGAAGACGTAGTGTCCAGTTACTGTCTCACTACTTATTAGTGGACCTCGGGGAATTATCTAATTTTCAGAGTTTCATATCCTTTTCTATATTATGAGGAAAGCAATAAATATCTACCTTATATAGTTGCTATGAGGATCAGGTAAGATATCAAAATCTTTTAAAGGTATAATTATACATGAGTACATTTTCTTAGAGTAATGTCTTCTGAAGATTAGCCAAAAATAATTTTGTTTATAATAAAAATCTCTTTTACTCTTAGGTACAAAATAAGCACATATAATGTATTCCTTTATAAAGAAAGAACCTTCAAGAAGTAGGGGGGAGAGAAGCTGAAGTCAAAAAGTTCCCGGCAGGTTAAGCTTTCCCCAGGAGAAGGACCAAGGGGTCCTGGGAAGTGGCATGTGGAAATCTGGTCCTTGGCGTCTAGGGCACCAACAGTTAAGTGGCCGTACCTCTGAATCTCTAACGGAAATTGAAGTCGTTGGTGCCCTGTAAGACCCAGCCCTGCCGGCATCTGTAGCTTTTCTCCCATCCCCCTGCCTTCCTCTTCTGTCTCCAGTAAACCAGCTTTTCTCAGTTCCTCCAAGGCTTCAAGCTCTTTCCTCCCTCAACACCTTCACACACATTAGTCCCTTTGCCAGAATGATCTTGCTCCAAATAATCATCTAGTCAACTCCAACTTTTCCATCCCATCTTTGCTTAAATGTTACTTTCTCAGAGAGGCCTTCCCTCACCTCCCAGACTAAATCAAATCCCCTAATCATTTACTCTTACAGCTACTTGTATTTTTCCTAAAAGGCATTTATCAGGGTTTGGCATTACATATGCAGTAACGTAACTGTTTGATTGTCTTTTCCCCCAGTAGATAAAACGCTCTGTGGAGGTCAGCATATGTTTTGCTTATTTCTCTACCCCCAGTTCCTAGTACCATGTCTAGTATAGAGCAGGTGCTCCACAGATATTTGAGTGAATGAAAAACTTACACATCATATATAAAACTGTTGAACTAGATCCTGAATACTGGAAAGAGGGAAGGATCAAGTTGTTAAACATGGGAAAAAATCTACATTCCAGAGTCTTCTTATAAGGGGCCATTATTCCATTCCCTCTAACTTGATTTATAATTTAAATATACAAACATTCAAATTGTATAATGTATTTCCCTCTCTATATGTAATAAAGTGAGTTTTAGTGATCAAAATGTCCAGAAACAAGGCTTCCGTATGCCTGTCACAAAAGCTACAATTTTGGGGCGCCTGGGTGGCTCAGTTGGTTAAGAAACTGCCTTCAGCTCAGGTCATGATCCTGGAGTCCCGGGATCGAGTCCCGCATCGGGATCCCTGCGTCGGGCTCCCTGCTCGGCAGGGAGTCTGCTTCTCCCTCTGACCCTCACCCTTCTCCTTCTCTCTCTCTCATTCTCTCTCTCTCAAAAAAAAAAAAAAAAAGCTACAATTTTTCACATATGATGTAGCATAAGCTGAGGGTATTATGATGAAGGAAAAATTTTCAAAATAAAATAATACCGTCTCCTGGGGCACCTGGGTGGCTCAATCATTAGCCGACTGAGGTTTTATTTATTTATTTGAGAGAGCCTTTGGCTCGGGTCATGATCCCAGGGTCCTTGGGATCAGCCCCACATCGGGCTCCCTGCTCTGAGGGGAGCCTGCTTTTCCCTCTCCCACTCCCCCTGCTTGTGTTCCCTCTCTCGCTGTCTCTCTCTGTCAAATAAATAAATATTTTTTAAAAGATTTTTATTTATTTATTTGACAGAGAGAGAGAGACAGACACAGAGAGAGCACAAGCAGGGGGAGCAGCAGAGGGAGAGGGAGAAGCAGGCTCTCCGCTGAGCAGGGAGCCTGATGCGGGGCTCGATCCCAGGACCCTGGGATCAATGACCTGAGCCGAAGGCAGCCGCTTAACAACTGAGCCACCCAGGAGCCCCATAAATAAATCTTTAATAAAAAAATAAATAAATAAAAATAAGAATCTTAAAAAAAAAAATACAGCCTCCTAAAAATCCAAGAAGAAGACCCATAGGGAGGTGGAATCTAGAAATAAAAGAGACTTAAGAAATGTATCAACCAAACGCTATAATGACAATCTTTAAACACTACCTGGTTTTTATGTAGCCAGAAATATGAAAAGCTTATTAGTATTTCTCTTCAGTGGATATAATGAATTAAGTATGGCAGACAGAGGACACACAATTTAAAAGGGAAGTTAAAACGTCATTTAATTTTTTTTCTATCTAAAGCCTTCATTTTCAGGGTGCCTGGGTGGCTCAGTCAGTTAAGCGTCTGCCTTTGGCTCAGGTCAAGATCCCGGGGTCCTAGGATCGAGCCCTACATCGGGCTCTCTACTCATCGGGAGTACCATCTCCCTCTGTTCCTCTCTGCCCTGCTTGTGCTCTCTCTCTCTCTCAAATAAATAAATAAAACCTTTAAAAAAAATAAAGCCTTCATTTTCCTATTTCCTTGCAAACAAATGAACAAAAACACTTTTCTTATTTTCATACATTAAGAAAAAGAATAAAATTTCTATCTATTAGAACACCTTTTTTGAACTCCATATAGATTCTGATTATCAACTACTAAAAAGTCTGCTGCATATGACCAAGCACCCAAAATTCACATACAGCCTTTCCCACTGAAAGGAACCAGAGCTCCTTGAAGAAACAGCTGCTGCAGGACTGGGACAGAAAATGTACAAGTCTAGACATCTTGCCATATCAAAAAGCAAGGACGGTATAAAAAATCTTCAGAAGTCAACTTGAAGAGGCTCCTCCCACTAGTCAAGAACAGGACAATATGAAGCATCAATTTTAAAAAATCACTGCAATGGACTCATATCTATTAAATACCTTAAAAACACGTAAGTCCATAATGACACGTTTTTTAAAAATACCGTTGTTCTCCTTTGGACCATCGATGCTAGGAATCATGTTATTATTACCAAAACTGGTAAGAAAAGGGAAAGAATCAAGCATTTAACCTGCCTTTCCTGAATGAAGCGTACCTCAGATTGACCACAGAATTGATATGGGAAAGTTTCTCTAGCTAATTAAGAGAGAGAAATGACAAAATTAGAATGCCACCATTTTGCAACATAAATTAACATAGCTAGGCATTGCTCTTCAATACCTGTTAACATCACAGTAATATGAGACAACTGCTCTTATGTGCCTCCTGACAGAAGTAAACACCACTTCTTATGAAGTATTCTTGCCAAACAAAAAGAACCTGAACTAGATCAAGCCTCTAGATTCAACTACCAGTTTACACGAAATACAAGATAGAAGAACATGTTAAACACACCATGGGGATGCAATTAGCAAAATCTAGAAGGTGAGAAACTATACGACAGATGGCCAAGTGTGTTTTTAAGATAACTTAAGAAGAAAAAGAAGAGAGGAGACCCTACAGATAAAAAGAGACTTGGGAAACATACTAACCAAACGGTAAGTTGGTACTTGTTTGGACCCTGATACAAACAAATCAACTTTATAAAATCAGGGGAAATTTGAATATTGATTTTTTTGGTGTGATATTAAAGAGTTATTAAGTTTTTAGATATAATAACTATGTTTTTTTTAAGAGTCCTTATCTTTTAGAGATACACACCAGAATATTTATGAATGAAGTATGCGTGAGAGGCTGCAGTCATCTAAAGGTCTGTCTAGGGCTGAAGGGTCTCCTTCCACAGGGCTCCCTCCCATGGTGGGTGTTAGCTGGAGGCCTCAGTTCCTCTCCAGATGAACCTTCCACAGGCTACTTCAATATCCTCACAGTACAACAGGCTGCCTTCTCATAGTGAGTGGCCTAAGAGAGCAAGGCAGAAGCTGCAACCTAGCACCGGAAATCATGTACCATCGTTGCCTCAATATCCCATTGGTTACACAGGTCAACCTATTCCACACGAGAGAGATGGCACAAAGGCATGAATAGGAGGAGGTGAGGATCATCAGGGCCATCTTAGAGGCTGCCTACCACATCATGGCACTTAAGCTCCTGACTGTGACTTTCAAAACCCTTCATTATCTGGCTCCTACTGCACTCCAATCTCATTTCATTTTCTTCTTTCTTGGTCCAATAAGCTCCACTTCACAGGCCTCCTTTCTGTTTCTCAAAGGTGAGGGGTTTGTCTGTATCAGCTGCTCCCTCAGCCTGGATTATTTCCTCCACTCACCATCTTACCATTCAGATCTAACCATAATATCACCCCCTCAGAGAGGCCTGTCCTGGCCACCCAGTCTGAAGGAGCTGTCTATCCCTTTTCTGTCTCAGAACCCAATTTTAATTCTTTGTACAACACTTATCACTATCTGATATTTTAGCACATCTGGCTCAGTGTTAAACTGTCCAGCACAATGAGTCATCATACTCAACATAACTTCAACATCCAAACGGGCGATCTAGCCAACCCCGCTGGCCTCTTTGTTCTGTACACTGCTCAGCTCCAAGGACTTTTTCTTCACTCTGCCTCAACCACACACTCCCACTGTCAAACCAAACTCAATCCCTCTTGCATCTAATCCAAACTCAATCCACAGTTTGATCCTTTTAGTTCACTTGCTTGAGTGCCCCATGAAAACAACTTTTCATTTGCCGTGAGACCTTCAATCCCTTGACCCCATCTTCCCTCTCCAGATTCCACTTTTCTTTTTATCTAGCTTAGATTTCATACTTAAAGTTATAATCACTTCCTTGCTAGAACCCTCAACTTTCTTCCAAGGTCTCTTTCTTTCAAACTCCATAATTCCAGAACTCAAGAAACTGCCCTCTCCGTACCAAAAATATTGATGAAAAAGCATTCAACTAGGCAGATTACTTTCCCCATAAATTAAAGGTCACTAAATGGGCACTCAGTCTTAACTAGTAATCCCACTAGATTTCACTGGTAAACTGGCTTTCTAATTCTTCTCCTCCTCAAGAAGGCTCTTACTCATTTTTCCCTCCTCTACAGCCTTCACGCCCCTTTTAGCTAGTGTGCTTGATTCTTCATTAAAAACTACAAAACCCTAAACTAAACCTAGAAATCTTGTCATCTTTTCATGAGCAGCTGCAAACCTACCTGAATCTGCACCCATTCTCCCTTCTTTTCCTTGTTTCAACAGAAGTGACCGACCGTCTCCTGTTGAAGAACAATCCCTCCACTTAGGCGCCAATCCCATCCCTTCTTCCCTATTTATAAACTCCAATCTTATAATTATCCCCTCTTTTTCCTCCATCAACCATCACACACTTTTTCCTGAATCATTCCCATCTGTGTATATTTACGCTCTAGTATGACCTCTCTTAGGAAACAAACAAAAATTCTCCTTTGACCCCTAGATCCCCCTTTGGGTATTACTCCATTTCTCTACTCCCTTCACAGCGAAATTTTGTTAAAGTGATTTTTTAAAAAATGCTATCTGCACTTTCTTACCTCCTGTGCATGCTTCTATTCAATCCATTCCAATATGATTCTGCCTCCATCACCGCAACATCCATTCTGCCAATCCAGTAACTAGTTTATGCCCTCAGCCCACTGGGCCTCCCAGCATTGTTCCCGCCTTCTTTGGAATAATCTCTTGATCTCATTCAACCAGTGATTACTAAACTCTAGCCCCGGCCAGGTACTATTTTAGGCACAGGCTGCGGATATCGGGCTTCTATGACCCCTCACTTTGCTGGTTTCCTTTCTATGTTTTTCACTCCTCTTACCTCTCATCTTCATCCTCCTCTGACCTAGTCTCTAAATGTTAAGTAATTCAGAACTTAATACCAACCAAGCCTCCTTTTCTTTACTCTCTCCTTAAATGACATCATCCATTTCCATGGTTTTAATTATTATCCTTATAGTGAAAACATCCAACTTTTTATCTGTAGCCTGGAACTGTCCTTGGAACTCTGGTTCTCCTGTGTTCAATGACTTAACTGACATTTCCACTTGGACGCCTCAAAGCATCTCAAACTTAATGTAATCAAATTTTAACTCTTGACTTTCCTTTCAAAACATTCTTGCCGTAGTAAATCTCAGAAAATAACACAAGATACAGCTCTCAAGCCATTAATCTGGATTCCTATCTCGCCCTCCTCTATCCCTTCTAATCCACCAGCAAGCTCCGGAGCCCGTCTCAAAAATATATCTCAAATGTGTTCGTTTTTCTCTACTTCTCTTGCTATTATTATCTCTCACCTAAACTCCTGCAGTAGCTTTCCAACTGGCCTCTCTGCTCCCATCTTTGTCTCCCTCTGATCCTTCTGATATGCACCTTTAAAAAAACAGAAAATGAAATCAGCCTATTCCCTGCTTGTAAGTCTTCAACAGCACTGCGCTGTAAGAGGAATAAAATCTGGACTCTTTCTCTTGGTCTTCAAGATCATTAAGTGATACGGTCTCTGCTTATCTGCCCTCCAATGTCTCTCTGCAATCTTCCTCACTCGAATACAGCCACACTGACCTTTCCGTGTCTTGATATGCTAAGACTCGCTCTCCTGTGGCATGCTCCATGCTACTCCCTCCTTTGAAAACACCCTCCACTCTGGCTGGCTCCTTCTCTATCTCCAGTCTCAGCTTAAATGTCAACTCCCCAGACCATCCATGATGGTCCTTCCTGAAACGCAGCCTTTATTCATTTTCTTCACAGCACATAACATTTTATAATTACTTATTCATTTAATTAAACACGTACTTTGAAAATGTACAAACATAAACAAAAGTATGGCAAACAGTAATGAGCCTACAGATTTTAGTATTTTTGTTTTTTTAACTGCTTCCCTTGCTATACTATAAGCTCCAATGGATAGAGATTGTATCTTTTTCTCTTTTTCATCCTGGGCCTTGCAGAGTGCCTAGTTCACAGAACACATTTTTTTTGTTTTGAATGAGAGGGAAAGTTGAAGATGACACTAAAGACACCAATGGCACCACCAAGAAAAGCAAAACGAGGAGGGGAGAGTTTTGAGGACAGCTGGTAATTTATTCATCAGTCTACTCCCTGCCAGGCTCTGGGCTAGGTGTTGGGTTTCAGAGATAAATAAGAGAAAGTCTTATACAAAGTCTAGCAGAGACAGATATAATAACAAGTAGTATTTATTCAGGGCCACCCATGTTCTGGATATAAGGCGAAGCATTTCAGATTCATTGTCTTATTTAGTCCTACGACAGCCGCATGAAGAAGGGATTATTATTATCCCATCTTGCACCTAAGGAAATAGGCTTATAAAGGTTAAATCATTGGTAACAGGATACGAGCTGGTAAAGTGGTAAAGTAAGGTTTAGAACTTAGGCTATTCAGTCGTAAAGCCAAGTCACTAAATAGCACTGTACTTCCAGATGTGCACTATCCTCTATAGCACTAGGAAAAATGTTCCAACAGAGACATGCACAAGGTGCAATGGGAGGAAGTAGAGAACTCTGAGGAGGAGAAAGGGCTAAAAGCCTCCTTCAGAGGTGACATGAAACAGAGTCTGAAAGTTTAAGCAGGAAACTGCTAGGCAATGCAGTCCGAGGAAACAGTACGCACAAAAAAAGTATGCAGGCACTTGAAGGTGCACTGTGTACCTAGGATGCTTCCAAGGATTCCTTTGTTTTATTTTTTACAACTGAGCGTAATGAGTACCACCATCGTGCTAGGAGCTGTGGACGTGAAACAGAAGATGAAATACTACGAGAAAGTTATGCATAAAGCACTATGAAAGCATAAAGGAGGAAGGTTTCTTGCAGCCTAGGGGGAATCTGGGAAGGCTTCACAGAAGAGGAACTGACACTGGGCATTAGGAGAAGAGGGCAGGCAAAGAGAGGGACTTGCACAAGGCATGCTCATTTGATGAGGCAAGGAACACTTGAGGAACTGTGAGAACTGAATATGGCCAGATGTGGAGGGAGAGGACTATGGGTCAGTGGCAAGAGATGAGGCTGGCAGCTAGGCACAGATGTGATCTTCAACATCACTGCTGATTATTACAGGATTAGAAAACAAAAATGCCTCAAAGCCACAGTTATTTAAACAGCATGGTCCTCACACAGGAATATATAACCCAGAAAAAGATCTATGCATTTGAACATTGGGATCTGGTATAGAAAAAAGGTGGCATGTCAGATCAGTAAAGAACAGACGTATGATTTAATAAATGCCGCGAGGACAACTGGTTATCCACTTGGAAAAAAAAATCAAATTGGACCCCCTCTTTCATATCATGTAAGGAAATAAAATTCATTTAGATTTGGGATTAAATATAAATAACAGAACCATAAAAATCCTCTTATAACAAAATAGTATTTTATGAAACAATATAAATTGTATAAGAATTTTTCAGTTCAAACAAGAGACTTCAAAGGAATTTTGTTCTTTTTGTTTTTAAAGGAATTTTGTTCTAATGGCAGACTAATGTGACTTGCTTACCAACATGACAGTTACCAAGTTCACTTTGTTGGAAAAGATTTTTTTTCCTTTTTTTTTTTTTTAAGATTTATTTACTTATTTTAGAGAGAGAGAGAGAGAGCATAAGCAGGAGGGGCAGGAAGAGGGAGAGAGAATCCTAAGCAGACTCCACACTGATTTGGAGCTTGATCCCATGACCCAGAGACCATGACCAGAGCCAAAACCAAGAGTTGGGTGCTTAACCGAATGCCCCACCCAAGCACCCCCTACACCTTTCTGCTAGTCAGAACTACATGGGGGAGCTTTGTAAAACCTCCCAGAAGCAAACCTGAGCTTCTAGGCTAAGGGAAAGGCTTAAACGAGAGAACTTTCTTTAATAGAAGTTTTAACTAAGAAAAAAAAAATACACATTGATTTTCAATAGCAATTAATTGTTGGAAAGGAATTTCCGTGGTCTAACCTCTTGATTGGGTTCAATAAGGCCAAGAATTGAGACTGTTTAATATTTCACTTTGCACTCAAAGACATATGTGCTCAGCACAAATTCTGAACAACTAACTACTAGGCAGACTGGGAAGAGCACTTAATTTGGAGGTGGAAGACAGGGGTTCCAGAAATTACCACATAGTGGGCTAGCTGTGGGTGCTAAACTACTCACTTGGCTACTTAACTTCTCTGAAATGCAACCTGATCACCTGTAGACTGAAAATTATAATAATCCTAGACTCCTCTCCCACAGGGAGGCTGCAGTGGGAATTGAATGGGATCATCTTCCTCTATAAACCACTCAATAAATATTTGTGGGATGACTGAATGAATACACCATATACAATAAGTGTTTCACACATCTATAAATATATATGAACACTACAAAAAATCCCACCAACTCTTAGTTATAATAACCACTGGAACTACATGATATAGATTTGTATCTAGATGCCTGTAGTCCACACTCTGTAGGCTTCTAAAATACACATCAGGATGTAAGGAGTCCCAGGGAAAGGCTGTCCTACTCCTTTTACTTTCCACCTCTCCTCTTTTCCACCTCTTTCCTCACCTTGTCCTTGCCTTCAGGAACAAACAGAAAGCAAAGGGCTGGTTTTCTCTGCATGACTCAAGTCAATGAAAGGGTCTCCTCTTTCCAAATGTCTCAAAGGCCACATTTTATTTTATTTTAAAGTTTATTTATTTATTTATTTAAGTAATCTTTACATCCAACATGGGGGCTCAACTCACGACCCCCAACATCAAGAGTCACACACTCCTCCAACTGAGCCAGACAGGCTCCCCGAAGGCCACATTTTATTTTATTTTATTTTATTTTTTAAGATTTTATTTATTTATTTGACAGAGAGAGCACAAGCAGGGTGAGTGGCAGGCAGAGGCAGAAGCAGGCTACCCGCAGAGCAGGGGGAGCCCGATGCGGGACTCGATCCCAGGACCCTGGGATCATGACCTGAGCCGAAGGCAGTCGCTTAACCAACTGAGCCACCCAGGCGCCCGAAGGCCACATTTTAAATATAAAGGTATTTACCTTTCTTCTTGAAACATGGTGGTAGAATTTTACCACCATAAATTCAAAATTTCACTTCTTTGAATAAGCACTTTTTTGGTAAGCAACCTTTAATCTCCCAAGTGGATATGCCCTCTACAGACTCTCTACCTCCATAATATTTTGTGGAGCACTTACCACAGTCACCCTTTGTTATAAATGTCAGTATATGTCTAAGCTCCTCATGACCTCACAAGTGCCAGTGGACTGTCTTTGAGTGCTTGTGGGGCTGAGCACAATATGATAAATATTCAACAAAAAATTCAGGTTAAAGGGGTGCCTGGGTGGCTCAGTCAGTTAGGCATCCGACTCTTGGTTTTGGCTCAGGACATGATCTCAGGGTCATGAGACCGAGCCCCACATGGGGGCTCTGTGCTCAGTGGGGAGTCTGCTTCTTTCCCTCTCACTATGCCCCTCCCCATTCTCTTTCTCTCAAATAAATAAATCTTTAAAAAAAAAATTCAGTGTATGAATGGATGATGACACACTAGAAATTCAGCATCACCTTAGGAGGTTGAAGCCTGAGTCAAAATCATTGGGATGGCAGAAACTGAGAAAATATATAATTTCACCTCAATTCATGTATATTTTATAAGCATCTACTATATGCCTGATACAGCCCAAGGTGTGCCATGATGAGTAAGACCCAGTCTCTATCCTTTTTTTTAAAGATTTTATTTATTTGAGAGAGAGAGTGCACGAGACGGGGTAGGATCAGAGGGAGAAGCAGACTCCCCACTGAGCAGGGAGTCCGATGCGGGACTTGATCCCAGGACTCCAGAATCATGACCTGAGCCAAAGGCAGTCGCTCAACCAACCGAGCCACCCAGGCGCCTGACCCAGTCTCTATCCTTAAGGAGTTTAGAATCCTATTAACACTCAATCATTTTTTTTATTAACATATAATGTATTGTTTCAGGGGTACAGGTCTGTGATTTTTTTTATTAACATATAATGTATTGTTTCAGGGGTACAGTCTTACATAATTCACAGTGCTCACCATAGCATATACCCTCCCCAATGTCCATCACCCAGCCACCCCATCCCTCCCAGCCCCCTCCACTCCAGCAACCCTCAGTTTGTTTCCTATGATTAAGAGTCTCTTATGGTTTGTCTCCCTCTCTGGTTTCGTCTTCTTTCATTTTTTCCCTTCCTTCCCCTATGATCCTCTGTCTTATTTCTCAAATTCCTCGTATCAGTGAGATCATATGACAATTGTCTTTCTCTGTCAATCGTATTTTTTATTTTGATATAATTTCAGACTTACAGAAGGAGTTACAAAGATAGCATAGAGAGTTCTCATATCACCCTCCCCCAGCTTTCCCTAATATTAACACCTTCCATAACCATGGTACAATCAGTAAAACTAGGAAATTAGTATTGCTACAATACATGAACTACAGGCTTTACTCTGACTTTATCACTTTTTGCAAGTTTTGTCCTTTTTGTGTTCCACAACCACTCGTTACACTTAGTTGTCACATCTCTGTCTCCTCTAATTACATTTTTAATAACTAATTTTTTCCTGTTTATAGTAACATGTTTTCTGCAAGTGAAAAAAAAAAAGGAGGAAGAAAAAATCTCTGATAATCCCCTATGAAAAAATAAGCACTGCTAACATCTATGATTGACTGGTCTTTTTTCCATGTATATATGTATATACACATTTTACTTTCTTAAAACCAGGAATCTAAATATAGTCTTTTGTGTCCTTTTTTCTCTTATTATTTTTAAAATATTTACACATCTTTAAAATTTTTTATTTTATTTTATTATGTTATGTTAGTCACCATACAATACATCATTAGTTTTTGATGTGATGATCCACGATCCATTGTTTTTGTATAACACCCAGTGCTCCATGCAGTAGGTGCCCTCCTTAATACCCATCACCAGGCTAACCCATCCCCCCACCCCCCTCCCCTCTAAAACCCTGTTTGTTTCTCAGAGTCCATAGTCTTTCATGGTTCATCTCTCCCTCCAATTCCCCATCCTTCATTTTTCCCTTCCTTCTCCTAATGTCCTCCATGCTATTCCTTATGTTCCACAAATAAGTGAAACCATATAATTGACTTTCTCTGCTTGACTTATTTCACTTGGCATAATCTCCTCCAGTCCCACCCATGTTGATGTAAAAGTTGGGTATTCATCCTTTCTGATGGCTGAGTAATATTCCATTGTATATATGGACCACATCTTCTTTATCCATTCATCTGTTGAAGGGCATCTCAGCTCTTTCCAGAGTTTGGCTATTGCGGACACTGCTGCTATGAACACTGGGTGCATATGGCCCTTCTTTTCACTACATCTGTGTCTTTGGGGTAAATACCCAGGAGTGTAATTGCTGCGTCATAGGGTAGCTCTGTTTTTAATTTTTTGAGGAACCTCCACACTGTTTTCCAAAGTGGCAGTACCAACTTGCATTCCCACCAACAGTGCAAGAGGGTTCCCCTTTCTCCACAACCTCTCCAACATTTGTTTTCTTCCCCTGTCCATTTTTGCCATTCTAACTTGTGTAAGGTGGTATCTCAATGTGGTTTTGATTTGAATTTCCCTGATGGTTAATGATGATGAATATTTTTTCATGTGTCTGTTAGCCATTTGTATGTCTTCTTCAGAGAAGTGTCTTTTCATGTCTTCTGCCCATTTTTTGACTTATTTGGGTTTTTTTGGGTGTTGAGTTTGAGAAGTTCTTTATAGATCTTGGATACCAGCCCTTTATCTGTAGTGTCATTTGCAAATATCTTCTCCCATTCTGTGGGTTGCCTCTTTGTTTTGTTGACTGTTTCCTTTGCTGTGCAGAAGCTTTTTATCTTGATGAAGTCCCAAAAGTTCATTTTTGCTTTTGTTTCACTAGCTTTTGGAGATGTATCTTGAAAGAAGTTGCTGTGGTCAATGTCAAAGAGGTTACTGCCTGTGTTCTCCTCTAATTATTTTAAAACATGATTTTAATGATAGCTTAGATTCCACTGATACAATGAATCATAATTTAACCATTTCCCTATTATTGGATAAGTAAGTTGCTTTCCATTTTATACTATTATAAATAACAGTGCAGTGAATATCCTTGAATATGAAAACACTGTAACATACAATGTGATGGATAAGCACAGAATATTAATGATGCAGTCAGCAGAAACACCTAACCTAGCTTTGAGGAGCAGAAAATCAGAAACACTTGTTGGAGGACACATATCTGAGATGGGTTCTGAAGAATAAATGTACTCCCTCATTCATTAGTATTCAACCAAACAACATTTACTGAGTGCTACTTACACTCAATTATTATACTGGGATCCAGGGATACAAAAGGGACTAAGGCTCTGCAAGGGAAGTTCACTGTCTAATCAGAGAGGCAGACACTTAAATAGAAAAACCACAACAAGATAAATGCTATTATCACAGTGCTGTGTATGAACAAAGTGCTCTGGGAGCACAGAGAATACATTTAAAGAATCAACTGTAAAAGTAAAAGGAGTTATATCAAGGTTGATAATAACATATGAGAGAGATTTTAGTGAAGTATGATTTTAATATGTATCAACAGTATGAAGGAGTTCCTTAAGACAGGTAAATTATTTTTTTTTTTAAGATTTTATTTATTTATTTGTCAGAGAGAGAGAGCACAAGCCGGGGGAACGGCAGGCAGAGGGACAAGCAGGCTCCCTGCTGAGCCGGGAGCCCGATGTGTGTCTCCATCCCAGGACCACGGGACCATGACCGGAGCCGAAGGCAGATGCTTAACTGACTGAGCCACCCAGGCGCCCCTAGACAGGTAAATTATTAACAGGGAATGCTAAGCATTCAGATGGAGAGAAGTAATAGTTCTATTATATTCTATACTGGTAAAACTAGGGCTAGAACACCATGTTCATTTCTGAGAACTCTATTTTTTAATCAATTTTATTGAGATATGTCCACAATGAAATGTACCCACTGAAGTGTACAGTCTGATAAAATTTGATGAATTTATACACCCATTTAACCACTACCACCATCAAGATACAGAACACTTCCAATCATCCCCCAAATTCCTTTGAGCTTCATTTAATCCCCTTCACCCCACATCTAGCCCCAAAGCAACCACTGATTTGCCTCTGTCACTACAGACTTGTATTTTTTAGAGTTTCACATAAATGGAATCATATCATACTTTCTTGGCTTCTGGCTTCTTTCAACCCAGCATGGTTTTAGAGTCAGCCGTGTTGGTATGTGTATAAGTAGTCCATTCCTTTCTATTGTCTGAGTGTTGTATTAATAAGACCATGGATAAACTGAGTTAAGAGAAAAGAGACTAGGCCATGAGGTGAACAGAAGCCAGGTTCTATGAGAAATCATTGAAAATATCTGGTTAACACTGAAAGGGAGAGCATGTGAAGAACCTTAATGTGGAGAACAGGCTTGACCAAAACTAATGAGTGCCTACAGCGGCAGAGGTATTTAAATGAAGTAATATCACTGACAAAGATGCTGCTGAAGGGATTCCAACTTCAGCAAGAGTCTGGACTTGATATACTTAGTGCTTCTTCCAACCCTGAAGGGCTAGGATTCTATAATTCTCATGAATGAGAAAAACATTATGCCATTACTAACCACTAAAATCTTAGCATGAATTTTTTTTTAAACCAAATTAGCTATTCTGTCAGTCCTAGAGCTAGTATAGCATATAGCTTCAAATGTTTTGGGATGGGGAGGGGGTAAGTCTTTAAAATCAGACAGATTCTCCATTCTGCCACTTACTGTGTGTCCAGGACTTAACCTCTCTATGCCAAAGTTTCTTCATTTGAAAACTGACATAATGGTGGATATGCTTATCCCAAACCAAAAGCTGAATAAATCTTGTTGTTAGCAAGACCCTAGAGATTGATAGAGAATATATGAGTTTTGAACAAGTGGAGGCCTAGGAAAGTCCAAGATACTAAGGCACTGTCTAGAACAGGGGTGGTAAACTATGACCCACAGGCCAAATCTGGCCATGGCCTGGTTTTGTGTGGCCATTAGCCAAGGATGGTTTCACATATTTAAAAGGTTGTAAAAGAAAACAAAGAATAATTTGTGACATAGACCTTATGTGACCCAAAAAGCCTAAACTACTAACTATCTGGACCTTTGCAAAAAAAGTTAGCTAAACCCAGGTCTAGAGCAGACAGGGCTCAATGTGGCTGGTAGTGAGTTATATGGCTTTAAAGAGACAAACATAAAGACTGTCCATCTGGTGACAGGAGTACAGAAAGAAGAATTCCTCAAACATCTGTAGCCTTGGGTTTCTTACCTATAAATTGAAGGTAAAAACAGTACCTCTCAACTTCTGCTCAGGCCATGATTAAGCAATTAATACCAGACTTGCCCTCCCATTATAAACAACTAGAAAATTGTGCAAAATAGGGATGCCTAGGTGGCTCAGTTGGTTAAACGTCTGCCTTCGGCTCAGATCATAATCCCAGGGTCCTGGGATCAAGTCCCACATTGGGCTCTCTCTCTTTCTCTCTCTCACACACACACACATAAATAAATAAAATATTTTAAAAAAAGATAAGAAAATTGTGCAAAATATATGAAACAACTGTTTTAGGCATTGAACAACAGCACTGTGATGCCTGAGAGAAGGGAACCAAAGATGAGTCCTATGAAGGCTCTGGCTCTCTGCTCGGAGGTACTTTCTACACTGTGGCTCTGGGAAAAAGACCATAAGCAGAGCCCAGTGAGCTAAACAGGTTGAGGTGACAGAATTCAGGGTTTAGGGAGCCTGAGAAGGCTGGAATCTGTCAAGGCAGAGTACATATAGAAACAGCTCCAAAATTCTGTGTCAGGGTCTCCTTGAGTCTTTTGCTATACCAACCTGTTGGGTAGAATTCTACAAGGCTAGGCAAAGCCAAACTGTTGGGGGAAAAAAAACAACTAGGTGGCTTGAAACTGAACAATTCCCAGAGTTGATAACCGGATGGGAGACATTTGAGCTCCTACCAGCCAGAGTGGAGACTTCAAGGAATACTCCAGGCATTCAGCAGAGACCCTAGATGGGTCAGGTCTTATTAGAGGGCTAAATGCAGAAGCTTAAAATAAAGGCAATTTTAGATCCACCCTAAGAGTTTAAAAACTAGCCTAGAAAAAAATCAGTCTAACCCACAAGTGCTTGCCAAAACAAAACTCAACCCTCTTTAGACAACAAAATCAAGATACCTAATGATGCAACATTCACAACATACAGCATTCAACAAAAAATTACTATATATACAAAGAGGCAGGAAAATGTAACCCACAATTAAAAGAAAAAATATTAGTCTATAGAAAGACTCAAAAATGGTGAAAATTGGGGTGCCTGAGTGGCTCAGTTGGCTAGGTATCTGCCTTCAGCTCGGATAATGATCTCAGGGTCCTGGGATCAAGCCCCACGCTGGGGGGGAGTCTGCTTCTCTCTCTCTCACAAATAAATAAAATCTTTAAAAAAATAAAACAAAATCTTTAAAAAATGGTGAAAATTATAGAATCAGCAGATAATGATTTTAAAACATTATAAAATGTTTAAAATTTAAAGAAAAGCATCAAAATGAGAAAAAAAAGAAAGATATGAAAAACAAACACAAGTTCTAGAGAAGAAAAACACAGTAACTGAAATGAAATGAAAACTTCACTGGCTAAACCTAACAGCACAATAGACACTATAGGAAAGATTTTTATTTTTAAAATAAAAAAAGGCAAAGTCTCAGTGACCTAAAATATCAAGCAGACCCCAAAATGTATGTTGTCGGGGGGGGGGGGGATACTTAAGAAATAATGGCTAAAACTTTCCCAAATTTGTTGAAATGTCTAAGCCCACAGATCCAAGAACTCCAAGAAAACCACCCAAGGGACACTGTCATCATCAAATTGCTGAAAACCAGTGAGAGAAGATCATATAAAGCAGCCAGAGAAAAAAGGCAAGCTAGACACAGGTGAACAGTGTTAAGAAGAACATCTGACTTTCCATTAGAAACAATACAAGATAGATAATAGAAAAGCATCTTAAAATGCAGAAAAACAGAAACTGTCCATCTAAAATTTGAGAGCCAGCAAAAATACCCTTCAAAAATGAAGGAGAAATTGAGATTTTTCAACAAACAAAATATGAGAGAATTCATTGCCAGCAGATCTTTTCTTTAGCTTTTAGGCTAAAGAAAAAACAATACATATGGGAATTTAGATATAAACAAAGGCATTAATAAGGGCAGCAGAAATGGCAAATATGTGGGTAAATGTAGAAGACTTTTTTCATTAAAAGCAAAAATAGTAACATGAACTATGGGGTTTATTATATATGCAGAAGTAAAAGTTATGACAATAGCCCAAAGACTGAGGAAAATGAAAGTATACTCCATAAAGTTTTTACACTGTAAATAAAACAGCGTATTATTTTAAGGTGATAGTATTAAAGATGCATATTTTATTTATTTTTTTAATATTTATTTTATTTTATTTATTTGTCGAGAGAGAGAGCACAAGCAGGGGGAGCAGCAGGCAGAGGGAGAAGCAGACTCCCTCCTGAGCAAGGAGCCTGATGCAGAACTCGATTCCAGAACCCCTGGATTATGACCTGAGCTAAAGGCAGACGCTTAACTGAACCGCCCAGGCATCCCAAAGAGGCATATTTCAAACCCTAGAGTGTAAAAATAAAACAAAGATTTAAAATAGCAAATAGGCCAGGAGAGGAAACAGAATAATAAAAGAGTAAAAAAAAATAAGCTAGGAAAAAAGGAAAGAATAAACATAAAACAGATGAGATAAAGAGAAAACAAATAGCAAATTGGCAGACTTAAACCCAACCATATTAAAAATAAATGTAAATGGCTTAAATATTTCAATTAAAAAACAAAGATGGTAACACTGGATTAAAACAACAACAACAACATACGACCTATCTGCTATTTAAAAGAACCTCATTTAAGAAAAAAAGACATAGGGGCACCTGGGTGGCTCAGTTAAGCGTCTGACTCTTGATCTCAGCTCAGGTCTTGATCTCAGAGTCATGAGTTCAAGCCCCACATTGGACTCCATGCTGGGTATGCAGCTTACTTAAAAAAAAAAAAAAAAAAAGACATACATAGGTTAAAAATTAAAGGATGGGGGGCACCTGGGTGGCTCAGTTGGTTAAGCATCTGCCTTCGGTCAGGTCATGATCCCAGGGGGTCCTGGGATTGAGCCCCACATAGGGCTCCCTGCTCAGCAGGGAGTCTGCTTGTCCCTCTCCGTCTGCCCCTCCCACACCCATCCTCCACCCCCCGCTTGTGTGCTCTCTCTCTCAAATAAATAATAAATAAAATCTTTTTAAAAAATTAAAGGATAGAAAAATATATACCATGCAAACACTAACCAGAAGAAAGCTGGAGTGACCATGTTAAATGGAAACAGACTCACTTAATGTAGACTTCAAGACAAGGAATATTACCATGGAGAAAAGGAGGCATTTTATAATTATAAAGGACTCAATTCACCAAGAAGGCATAACAATCTTAAATGTGTACATACCTAATTACAGAGGTTCAAAATACATGAAGTAAAAATGAACCAAACTGAAAGGGGAAATAGACAAATCCACAATTATAGTTGGAAACATTAACACGCCTCTCTGAAATTAATAAGTAGAAATAAAATCAGTAAAGACATAAATAAGACTTAAATGACACTATCAACCAACTTGACTTAATTGACATTGACACTATACCCAAGGACAACAGAACACACATTCATTTTTTTTTAAAGATTTTATTTATTTATTTGACAGAGAGAGACAAAGCGAGAGAAGGAACACAAGCAGGGGAGTGGGAGAGGGAGAAGCAGGCTTCCCGCTGAGTAGGGAGTCTGATGTGGGGCTCGATCCCAGGATCCCAGGATCATGACCTGAGCCGAAGGCAGACGCTTACCGACTGAGCCACCCAGGCGCCCCCACACATTCCTTTCAGATATACACAGAACAATCATAACAAGTCTCAATAGATCTCAAAATACTGAAACCACATAATATGTGTCCTAGAAACACAAGAGAATTTTTAAGTAGAAATTAGTAACAAAAAAATCTGGAAAATCCAGAAATATTTGGACATTAAGAAATAAATTTATATGTAACACATGGTTTAAAGAAGATATCACAAACCAAATTAGAAAATATTTTGAAAATAACATATTAAAATGAGTGAGACATAGAGGGAAATTTATAGCATTAAATGCTTCTATTATGAAACAAAAAGGGTTTGGGGTGCCCAGGCGGCACAGTTGATTAAGCAGCCAACTCTTAGTTTCAGCTCAGATCCTGATCTCGGGGTCCTGGGATCCAGCCCGACGTTGGGTTCTGAACACAGCACAGAATCTGCTTCAGATTCTCTCTCCCTCTCCCTCTGCCCCTCCCACTTGTGTGTGCATGCTCTCTAAAATAAATAAATAAATACATACATACATACATACTTTTTTAAAAGTGGGGTCACCTGGGTGGCTCAGTCAGTTAAGCGGCTGCCTTTGGGTCAGGTCATGATCCCAGGGTCCTGGAATCCAGCCCCAAGTCAGGCTCCCAGCTCAGTGGTGAGTCTGCGTCTCCCTCTCACTCTGCCCCTCTCCCCACTCGTGCTCTCTATCTCTCTCTCAATAAATAAAATATTAAAAGAAAAAAAAAAAGAAACAAGAAAGGTTTGAAATCAATGACCTAAGTTTCCAACTCTGAGAAGCCAGAAAAAGAAGAACCAATTAAATCCAAAGCAAATATTATGAAACAATAAAGATAAGACTGGAAATCAACAACAGAAAACAAACAGCAAGACAATAGAGAAAATCTATGAAACTCAAAGCTGGTTCTTTGAGAAGATCAATAAAATTGATAAACTTATAGCTAAAGAATAAAAGAAAGAAAACATAAATTACCAGTATCAGAAATTAAGGAAAGGACATTCCACTCCAAATCCTATGGGCATTAATATAATAAAAAAATGTTATAAACAGCTTTATGGCAATACACGAGACAACTCTGATGAAATAGGAAAATTCCTTGAAAGATATAAATTACCAAAATTAATACAAGACAAAATGGAAAATCTGAATAGCTTAATGATACACATACAATTTAGAATCTGCATTAGCTACAAAGCATATTTTTAATATATCAACATCTTTTTTGAAATTCATAATAACAAATTTTCACCATCTTTAAATATACTGGTTTCAAATACTCTAAAGTTTCTCCATATTTAAGTCCTTTATTTACTCTTAAAATATTAGCTTGAATAATTTCCTATCATAGGAGAATTTATATTATTCTTCTAAGTTCTACCTAACTGCCTAAAATAATCAGCTCTACTTTTAAATTTGATATTTTTTATTCTTCAATTTGCTAATCGGCTTTTTACTACTTGAGATTATTTTCTATGCCTGATTTTATAAGCAAACTTTTGCTTATTATTATATGTTGTCCCATTTAATAGTAGTTTTATTTCTACCACATTTTATAGTCAAGTTTCCTTTCATCAACTGGCATTTTTAAATTCATTTACTTTGTAATGTCAAAGGCCTGTGTGTGTTTCCAGCACCTCCAAAATACCACTAAAAGGAAAGAAGCCCTAGATTCTTACATTCCAAAGCTTTGCCATAAAGTCCTTAGAAATCTCTAGCTTTCACAATCCCAGCCACGACAGAGACGCTCCTGTTCAATGTAGTGTTGAATCCTAACAAGGCTCCAGGAGGAGAGGACAAACACAGTGTCCTTGACCTTCACTTAAGAACAACAAAAAGTCGGGCGCCTGGGTGGCTCAGTCGTTAAGCGTCTGCCTTCGGCTCAGGTCATGATCCCAGGGTCCTGGGATCGAGTCCCACATCGGGCTCCCGGCTCGGCAGGAAGCCTGCTTCTCCCTCTCCCACTCCCCCTGCTTATGTTCCTGCTCTCGCTATCTCTCTCTCTGTCAAATAAATAAATAAAAATCTTTAAAAAAAAAGAACAACAAAAAGTCTATACACACTCTGCAAAAACAAGAAATCTGAAAGCTCTAGGCTGGTAAACAGGCAACCTGGAACACTCATGACTACTTATTTCTACTGTCCCACATATATGGTGCCAGGTACAAGGAATGGGAAAAAAACCCAGACCCTATGTGGGGGGGCGCAGCAAGGGTGAGATGGGGTACTGTGGGGGAAGTGCTAGTTAGGGAATCGGGACCAAGCAATTTGAGACTGAATGTCCTTCAGTTGAATACATTTCAGCCAATACTTACTAGGCACACCCTCATTTAAAAAGGTACATCTGACAGCCTCATTATGACTTAGGAAAAGTAGTTCTCAGCTTTTTTTTCTAGCAATCTCTGGACAGTCCCCTGGAATGTCCCAACATTCTCTACTAAGCCAGTTCTTCACACAGTTAGTATTAGTAGTCAATCAGCATTTGTTGAACTAAAGAATAAAAAATCTGGATTCCATATAAAACAAAAATTTACACTTTCCCCAGGAGGACATTCATGTTAAGGTGCATTATGCTCTTATATTTATCCTGACTTTAAAAACATCAGCAATTTCGGGGCGCCTGGGTAGTTCAGTCAGTTAAGCATCTGACTCTTGATTTTGGCTCAGGTCATGATCTCTGGGTTGTGAGACTGAGGCCCAGCATAGAGCCTGCTTAAGATTCTCTCTCCCCTTCTCCCTCTGGGGCGTTCTCTCTCTCTCTCCCCCCCCTCTCTAACAAAACAAAACAACAAAACAACAACAATAGAAAAAAACAAAACGTGTTTAATACGTTAATAAACAATTTCAATAATATTCTTAGGAATAATCACTGGACCACATCTGCATCCCACTGCCCATATGCTTACCTTGAGAACCACTGACTTGGCAAATGAGCTAACACCCCACTTCTTAAAAGCGCTCCTTAAAATTAAGTGTGCACTGTCAAATATTATGTATGATTTTTGACTTTAAAAAAATTTTTTTGCTAAGTAAATCAATAAGTCATTATTTCTGCTTCTGCATATAGGTCATACTCAGATACTCTCAATTTGGAACAATTAGTACTAAAAAATGTGCTTAATTAACATTTCATAATGATGCAGTTTGAACAAACAGCTCTATTTTTGTTTTTAAGATTTTATTTATTTATTTGAGAGAAAGAGCACAAGCAGGTGGAGGGGCAGAGAGGGACAAGCAGACTCCCTGCTGAGCAGGGATCCTGATATGGGGCTCGATCCCAGGACCCTGAGATCATGAAGGGAGCCGAAGGCAAACTGAGCCACACAGGCACCTTGAACAAACAGCTCTAGAAATAAAATTTATACATGCCAGCAAGAAGAGAAAAGGCCATCTCCATAGTTTAATACATAATGAACACAAACTCAGTCCAAGTGAGGTTATAATGCCTAATCGGAATTTCCCAAACTGTCCTCTGGAATGTCTGAACAAAAATAAAATAAAACAAACCAAAAAGGATCCAAACCCCTAGAAAAGCTATAAAACAAGTGGTCAAAAACTGGCTGGGTGAGGAATGCCATACGACAGGAGAAAGCTTCTACTTTTTACTTACACTTTTGTAACGTTGGATTTTTGCGTTACCATAAGCATGGATTTCTTCTAGATTTATTTTTAAAGCTACCACATTAGCTGATAGTAGGAAAGGTCAGTTCAGAGAAAGCTTGCCGCTCCTTACTACATGAGATAGGATATATTTTACATGAAGTACAGCACATTTTATTTTTTATTTATTTAATTTTTTTTAGAGATTTTATTTATTTATTTGACAGAGACACAGCGACAGAAGGAACACAAGCAGGTGGAGTGGGGGAGGGAGAAGCAGGCTTCCCGCGGAGCAGGGAGCCCGATGCGGGGCTCGATCCCAGGACCCTGGGATCATGACCTGAGCTGAAGGCAGACGCTTAACGACTGAGCCATCCAGGCGCCCCAAAGTACAGCACATTTGAAATCCTTTTTCCTTACTATTTATTACCACAAAGCACTTCTGAAAGGAGAATAGGGAAAGGAACCAGGAGATTCTTAACATAAAGCCAGAGAAGTGTAGAGGTGCCACGTGACCGTGACAGCCACCTAAGGGATCAAGCTTTGTGAAGAGGTGTCCTAATTTCTATTAACTGGCCTGTGGAAAACAGATTTAATCTCATATCCTGTAGGAGAAAAAAAAGGAAAGCAGGTTTCATTTTCTGAAGGTAACAAAAGTAACCAAATAATTACAGAAAACTGGTGGTTTTCAGAAGTTTTTGGATTTGGGAATTGTGGCTAAGGGATTACGGACCAGTATTTACTTTCTTAAGTAAATCCAAAAACTTCTGAAAACCACCAGTTTTCTGTAATTCATCTAGAAGAAAAACTTGATCTGAACTTAATTGGCAGCAATATCTGACCTGAACTGACATGAGACTATTTATAGTCTACCCACTAAAGTAAGAACAGCCATCTCTTTGGCTGCCGAAATATTAATGTATTTGACTACGAAGTGCTGCCCCTAACTCTGCAGGGCCATTACGTAATATATGGTAAAAGCATCTTATTAGCTTTCTAAAAATAAAAAAAATTCTGAATTCTAAAATACTGACGGCCCTTACAGTTTCCAATAAAGGACTATGAACCTAAAAACGGCTTTTTATTAAAATGGTCCTGTCAGCCTCCACTGAAATATACAAATTTTCCTGAAAATATTCTTATAATTTGAACTAATTAATTGCTCTTTTCTAAAAACTTACTGCTATTAAAAATATTCTACTTTGAATATCTGTAAACCTATAACTGCATTATTCGAACATTTTTGTACATTTATTTATTTGAGAAAGAGAGAGAGCACACAAGCAAAGAGGAGGGAGGTGCAGAGAGAGAGTGAGAGAGAATTTCGGGCAGACTCCCACTGAGCACGGAACCCAACACAGGCTCCATCTCACGACCTGAGCCGAAACCAAGAATTGGACACTCAACCGACTGTGCCACCCAGGCACCCCAGTTAGAACATTTTATACCACTTCAACATTACTTTAGATCAACCACTCTCTGAAGGCAGCATTAAAATCAGAAGGGTGGTATCATTCTGGCAGGAAGGTGGTAGCAGAACGGGGTAGACAGTAAGTAAAGTTAAAAAAGCAGACCTCTGTCAATATGCTTTTTCTTTCCATGTTTAAAAAACAAAAACAAACGGCATGAGATTTTTTTAACGTACCAAAGAGGAGCACAGATTTTAAAAGTGAACAAGTACCAATTTAAATCAATAAAAGAATCAAAATCAAAATAAAGTCACATAATCCAAGTAGTTATCAAGGAATAGAACACAAAATAAAAGTCAAGTAATAGAACATTTACAAGTAAGTAAAATTATATATTTTTGCCCAGTCATGTATCAATTCTATTATAATATATGACTAAATGACAAATGATAACAAAACTTGCAAAACTCAAAGGTCTCTATTATGGAAAGAAAACTGTAAAGCCAGATTAAAGCAAGAACTAAGTAAGACTTAAGGGGCGCCTGGGTGGCTCAGTTGGTTAAGCGACTGCCTTCGGCTCAGGTCATGATCCTGGAGTCCCGGGATCGAGTCCCGCATCCGGGCTCCCTGCTTGGCAGGGAGCCTGCTTCTGCCTCTGACCCTCCCCCCTCTCATGTGCTCTCTGTCTCTCATTCTCTCTGTCTCAAATAAATAAATAAATAAAATCTTAAAAAAAAAAAAAAGAACTAAGACTTAAGACTATTAAAAACCTATAATTACAGTGCAGAGTAATTTAGAAGATTTTACATGAAAAAAAGGACAGAATCAACATTTTAATAAACATAAATACAGTACTATATTTTAAACCATTGTATCTACATAAAACAAAATTGGTAAAAATTTTTTTAAACTATACACCAATCCTTCCTCCCTCCCCCACTCTCGCACAACTAACAAATGCTAGAAACAATGCAACCAAACAGGAACCTCATTTCACAACTGGCAGACATGAAAGCAGTGAAAACCTCTTTTAATAAATGTGTGAGATACTGAAGAACCCCAAATTATTTCTGTCTAAAGGAAGCTCTCACAAAGTTATACTCAAAAAAAAACCCCCAAAAACAAAAACAAAAACTAAAAACGGAAAAATAACTCAAAACACTCCTTAAAGCAACATTAGTAGCAAAACTGGGCATTGCTATATCCTAGAGAGGAAGGATGAGGCTATCTTTACCACTATTATTTACTAAATCGAGTTTTTACTATCCATCAAATACATACAGCCCTCAGAAATAGTACATATGAGAACATCACTGATATGCAGAATTCTACATTAATTAAAAATTAAAAACTTCAGGGTAAATTAGGATATAAAAAGTCCATGTCATACACAAGAATTTAAATATGAGACTATCAAGGATAAAGAGCAAGCCAAGAGGACACCAAGTAAGTAAGAATAACCAAACTCTCTACTACAAGATTTACTAAAAAAGGACTGTAAAGCTATAAAGTCAGTTACCTAAAAATAGGAAATTAAAGAAAGTCAAAGTTGAAAGTCCAAAATCTAAGAATTTAATCCATTAAGAATATTTTTTAAAAGCCCTTATTTTCTAATGGGAGTTGGGGGTAGGACTAACAGGACCTTCAGGTGCTAGAAAACAAAGACCATGGGAAAAGAATTCTTTCTACTCAGTGATGAAGGTTGCACATAATGTAGCATATATGCCAGGCTAGTAGGTTTTAAGGATAGTCCTTGGTTAATTATGTAACAGATCCAAATTCAAGGCATCTCTTTGAACTAGGTCATTCACGTAATTCCTACCGCTTAAGACAGATACAGGTATGTGCTCATGCTACTGGAATTCAGTATCTTATAGGAATAACTTCAAATTTAAATTATGAAAGTATTAATAATGCTATGCAGGTATCAAAACCCAATTTTACATCCTTTATACCATGCAATGTATTTTGACAGGGTGATCTTAGTTTCCTTACAAATTACTTAACTCTTAGTTAACTACAAGTTAGTTAACTATTCCGATTTAAGGAGCTTCCACAGTTGAGTACAACATAGTGAGACAATGTTCATAAGTATCCAAAAGTCAGTGAGTTTACAATCAAGTGGGAGAGAGTACCACATAAAAACAATTTAAGAAAGCTTAGTAAGAAGTAATTAAGTCCAAGTTGTAAATATAAATGGGTATTAAATATATACCAATCAATATACAGGAACATTCAAAAGGAAATTATTTTTCAAGATAAACACTTCTAAGAAGTTTTACAGGCATTGATCTCAATCAGGTTGTCATCACTGAAAATATTTTGCAACTCCTATTCTGCTTCCAAACCAGTTTACAAATCACACGAGGAAATCTGCCTCATTACTTTGAACTCATTTTGGACCCCAAATAGTACTGCCCAGACAAATCATTTAACCAGACCTGAAAAATGGTTCTTGGTTGTTCCCCAAAATCAAATCCACCCTGAAAGAGTGAAGATTTTCCCCTACGGAAATTCCAAAGAGTATCTCATACTCTGGAAGCAACTCCTAAATAATTCCTCAGATGTTTAAAAAAAAAAAAGGCAGGACACTTCCCCTTTCAGAAAAGATGGAGTAACAGTGGTCAGATGTACCCCTGCAACTAAAAAACGGGATGAAATATATAAACAACAGTTTTCAAAACACTGGACATCATGCAAGGAAGGACAGTGATCCCTAAGAGATGGTAAACAAACAAGGTGAGCCCTACAATTGCCCCAGCTTGCCAGGGAAAGATTCCAGGCCACCAAGCAGGGAGGGGAAACCTAAGTGGAAGTCAGAGACCTCCCTTAATTGAGGATTTGCAGCGGAGATTCTGGGAAAGCCAAGGCAGTGAGAGTTTGCAGTGTACAGTACTGAAGAGGAAAGAGCTACACAGAGAAAGAACTCTGGAGAGGGCGGACCCCTCCAGTATTCAGGTGAGCAGTAAAAAAGTAACTAGGGAAAACACAGCTAACATCACACTTAATGGTACAATGCTTTTCCACCAAGTCTGGGGAAAAAGCAAGGAAGCCCAGTCATACTTCTATTCAGCATGGTATTTGAGATCTTAGCCAGCACAATAAGGCAAGAAAGAGAACTTGAAGGTTAGAAAGTAAAATTGACTTTCTTTGTAACTGATATAGTTGTACATGTAAAAACAATAGAACCAACAAAAATGCCACTAAAAGTGATGAATGAAATGAGCAAAGTTTATTTGTTCAGTTCATTCAATCATACGGATAAAAACAAATTGTATCCAAGTGAAAGAGGCTTTAATACAGAAAGGCTTCCAGGAAGAAAAGTTTAGAGAAGGCTTTCTGAGAGTAAGAAGCAATATGGTTTGGAAGCCAGAAACTGGGAGAATATTATACATAAGGAATAGCCTTTCATAAAGTATAAGGACAAAAAGGGAGAAAATCATACAGAAAATAGAGAAAAGATTGTATGGGAGAAGGCAAAGATTCAAAAGTAGGGAGAGACAGTTGATGGATGGAAGCAGTAAAGGAGCTGGGTTCCGACGCGGGTGTTTGGATTTCATAGAGTAAGAACGCACAGGTTGATAAAAGAAAATAACATGTAGGAAATGTTTTCTGGGGAGAAACTAGGAACAGAACTGATAGGAAGCTATTTTAATAATCTGGCCATAGCCTGAGGATGACTTAGAATCAGGAAAGGTAGCATGGAAACAAAAAAGGAGAGACTCAAGGTACAAAGCCACAGAGAAAGAGCTAAAGAATATGGCAATATTCCAAGATTCAATGTTTCAGGATTTCAAGATTCAGGAGTTGGGAGGGTGGGCTACCAGTGATGGACCCAAGAGGGTCAACAACTTTTAACGGAGGGGAAGCAGAGGCCCCTCTCCAGAGTGACCTGCCTTAAAAGCACCCTGAATGACAATTCCCAAATCTTCGGGAGGTTAAAGGAAAACAAGAGAAAATGACATTACACATTTTTAAGTACAGTAAATAAAAGTCTAGAGAGCATCCGCTTCCAAAGCAAACACAAAACATCAGTGTTGAGCTGGGGCTCTGGCAGGTTCAGGAAGCGTAGGGCGGTGTCACAATGTGCTGAGGCCGACTCACAAGCTGTGTGTGGGGCACAGGGTCCCCTTTTTAAAGTTTTCAAACCAGCCCTTACTGGCTTGAAATGTGATGTGTTTTGCATTTTCATTCTATTGTTTTGTTTTTGTTATTTCTACAAAGAGCCTTTTCACTAATTCTCTTGGTGTTTTAAAAGTAATGTTTTCCCCTCTGGGTCTGTGTTTCAGGAATGGGAATGTCTCTATACCAATCCAGAGATCCACCTGTGTGGTTTAAGTGGAAATCAGTAGTGTGTCCTTTTGTTTAAGGGGATTCAGCAGCACTGCAAAATAAAAACATCATAAATTTTAAATACTTTGGTATAAAAATATAAAACTTTTATAGTGAAAAGGCTGACAAAAGAGTAGTTAGGAAGAGATTTATTTTAAAATCTGTTGGTACATCTAAGTGCAGAGATTCTATATTCAGAATTTCCACAGAGATATACATCTGGGTAAAAGATCTCCTCATGAAGAGGATACTACTGAGCATGATACACCATCTGCAAGATTTTCACAGCAGGAAAAATACCTAGCTCTTTGGAGGGCCTCAGTTTCATCTTTTTAATTTGTATCTCCCTCCTCCCACATCAGAACCCAGCAGATGCTCGAAACATTTCTCTTGATATACTGACCTGGGCCTAAGTTAGGGAACCTGATCCACTTCCACTTCTTGAGGTTCTCAGTATTGTTTTTAAAATAAAGACATGCCAGGGTGCCTGGGTGGCTCAGTCGTAAAGCGTCTGCCTTCGGCTCTGCTCGGGTCATAATGCCAGGGTCCTGGGATCGAACCCATTGGGCTCCCTGCTCCATGGGAAGCCTGCTTCTCCCTTTCCCACTCCCCCTGCTTGTGTTCCCTCTCTCGCTGTCTCTCTCTTTCTGTCAAAATAAATAAATAAAATGTTTAAAAATAAATAAATAAAAATAAATAAATAAAATAAAATAAAGACATGCCAAAACAGCATTATAAAAATTGTGTTATTTTTTTAAGATTTTTTATTTATTTGACAGAGAGAGACATAGCGAGAGAAGGAACACAAGCAGGGGAGTGGGAGAGGGAGAAGCAGTCTTCCTGAGGAGCAGGGAGCCCGATGCAGGGCTCGATCCCAGGACCCTGGGATCATGACCTGAGCCGAAGGCAGGCACTTAACAACTGAGCCACCTAGGCACCCCATAAATTATGGTATATTTTAAATATATACATTTAATAAATTAACACTTTTAGGAAAAGAATACAATGTAACCTGTCCTATTCACTAGATAAAGGATTAATAAACAGGTTCGTTTGTCATAAACTATACAGTGTGATCTAGTAACTAGAACAAGTTCAAAGTTATAATCAATATTTTCTTTCCATCCTGTGAATTTATCTCTTAGAATGTCTACACCTATTATGTGCAAACCATTTTGCTGGGTGCCAGAACAGTATAAACTTGTTTTGAGCTCAAGGTACTTCTAGTACCTTTTCTCTTTTTCTTCTCCCTTTCCTCTAGTTGAGGAACTTCTCCCTTTTCTCTAGTTGAGGAACTACAAGGAGCTTCTAAGGATTATCACACCCCACCCATGCCCTTGAGAAGAATCTGGTGGCCTTGCCCTATGGATTACCCGCTACCTTCTCCGTTCAAGCAGTTTCAATTCTTCTTTCTCTCCTGGGTCCTTGCTACACACCTTTAAGTAGATCTTGTACCTCACCTTGTCTTCTCAATCTTGCCCTGCTTTCACTGTCTCCTTCCTTTCTTTTCCAAACATCTTTTTTAAAAAGATTTATTTATTTTTTATTTCAGAGAGAGAGAGGGAGAGCAGGGTGAGGGGCAGAGGGAGAGGGAGAGAGAATCTCAAGCAGACATCCCACTGAGCACAGAGCCCAACAGAGGGCTGGATCCCACGACCCCGAGATTATGATCTGAGCCAAAATCAAGAGTCAGACACTGAACCGACTGAGCCACCCAGGAGCCCCTTTCCAAACATCTTGAAATAAACTACACTCGGGGCCCCTGGGTGGCTCAGTTGGTTAAGCGACTGCCTTCGGCTCAGGTCATGATCCTGGAGTCCCGGGATCGAGTCCCGCATCGGGCTCCCTGCTCGGCAGGGAGTCTGCTTCTCCCTCTGACCCTCCCCCTCATGCTTTACCTCATTCTCTCTGTCTCAAATAAATAAATAAAATCTTTAAAAAAAAAAAAAAAAAGAAAGAAACTACACTCACTGCTGTCATTCTCCCTACCATCCATTGTCTCTTTCACCCCTTGTAATCTAGGTCCATAAATGAACGCACAGAATTTGTAGCAACTGACAGTGCAGTGGGTCAGTTAGCATCTTCTAAGTGTCACCAGCACTACCAGAGCTTAGTAGTTTTTTTCATTTTGAAAAATATCAAGCTCTGAACATGCAAAGCTGAGAAACACTGGGTAGCCCACACAGTATAGACATCCCACAACTGCAACTGAAAACAACTTAGTGATAATGGAAAGAAAGACGCAAGAGATGGGGTGGGCTGGGTGAAAGGCACTACTTAAGAGTAACAGGGCTGAGAGAGAGGTATGGAAGTGACAAGAAAGCAAAGAACTGATGAACTAAAGAGGAGTAAAATGAAGGAAAATATGCTAGATTTCCAGTCAACAAAGCTTCCTTTTTCAGTTTTGGTTGAGAATCAAATTAAACTAACGGGAGTTCAGGAACCACTTGGAGATTTATAGATATGTAACAACCTTCAAGCTGTAGAAATGCACACATACCCAGAGGCTCTTCTGGGTACTCCTTTTGATCTTATCCCTTTCACTGGTTCAGCATCTGGGCCTCAAGAGATGGATCCACACTCACCTCAGGCAGTAAAGGAAGAAGTCACTTCCTCTACTCTCTGCTCCTACAGATAAGATTAACGAGTCACCACTTTCTAGCTCCACCTGGTATCATTTGCATAGCTATAGGTACAGTGACGAGCACCGTTCTGGTTTATGACTAATTTTCTTTGAATGCTATTGTTTTGTTTTGTTTTGTTTTTAGAGTATATTTGACACTGATTCAAATATACAGAATCACATCATTATTTCTAAGATCATTTCCAGTACTGAAATGCAGTGTAATCTACGAGTCTGAGTCTGACATGTCAGAGCCTGTGAGTCAGCCTTTGGCCCCGTACCCTCTGTACCCCAGACCAGCTTTATAAAGCATAGAGCCCTGGGCTAACCATCTTCTCTATGTGCTAAATGTACTCCTCTGTGCCTCTGCACAGGCTGTTCCTGCTGCCTGAAGTGCCCTTTTCTTCCATGACTTACTGGGAGTGTTTCCTTCCCTGGAAAGGCTTTCTTGACCTCCCGTTATATTGATGACTTTCCTTCCTCCCCACCCCATCCTTTGCAATGTCTATCACAGCTTTGATTACATCAAACGGCACTCATCTGTGTCCAAGTCAGCCTCACCTCCGTGCCTGTGCACTCCTTGGGAGCAAAGATCTCTTCTCATCCCATTCTTGTAGTCCTAGCTTCCTTCTTTCTTTCCTTCTTCTCACCCCATTCTTAAAGTCTTAGCTTCTTTTCTTTCTTTTTTTTTTTTAAGATTTATTTATTTTGATAGAGAAAGAAAGAGAGAATGGGGCCACGCACAAGCAGGGGGCCAGGAAGAGGAAGAAGGAGAGAAGCAGACTCCCTACTGAGTGTGTGTGTGTGCATGGGGGGCCCTGCAGGGCTCAATCCCACAACCCTGAGATCATGACCTGAGCAGAACCCAAGAGCTGGATACCCAATCGACTGAGCCACCCAGGTGCCCCATCTTGTAGTCCTAGCTTCTAAAAGCATTCAGCACATGGTACACACACAAATGTTCAGTGAAATCGTAGTCATCCTTGTTCCAAGCATATAAAAAGATTTTATTTATTTATTTATTTATTTTTAAGATTTTTTTTTTAAAGTAATCCCTACACCAATGTGGGACTCAAACTCACCACCCAGAGATCAAGAGTCACATGTTCCAACAACTGAGCCAGCCCGGTGCCCCATAAGATTTTAAAAGGAATAACCATTCTGATCATTTCTACTAATAAGGATTAAAAGGATACTCATTAAACTCTAAAACAAGTAAGATTTTCAGACAAATTAAAAAGTTTGATAACAATATTCTTTCTGTAATCCTCAAATGTTTACAGATTTCAACTAGAAAAAAAAAAAAAAAAAAAAAAAAAACTTGGAGACCATTTAAAAAGGAAAGCCCCAGGGCGTCTGAGTGGCTCAGTTGCTTAAGCGGCTGCCTTCGGCTCAGGTCATGATCCCAAGGTCCTGGGATTGAGTCCCATGTTGGGTTCCCTGCTCAGTGAGGAGCCTGCTTCTCCCTCTCCCTCTGTCTCCCAGCTTGTGCTCTCACTCTCTATCAAATACAGAAATAAAATTTAAAAAAAAAAAAAAGGAAAGCCCCTCCCTGCCCCACATATTTATTTAAACTGTTAGAATGACTACTTTTTTGTGAATGACTGCTTTTTTTCAATTCTATTTTTAGTTCTCTTTCCTAACTTCATTTGAAAAATACTTATGAGGACCTACTATGCGCAACTTACAGTGCTAGATACCGGTTATACAAACGTGAACAAATCAGACAAGGTATTTTTATTCACATAGGTATGTTCTAGCAAAGAAACTACACAAATCTGGGGCACCTGGGTGGCTCAGTCGTTAAGCGTCTGCCTTTGGCTCAGGTCGTGATCCCAGGGTCCTGGGATCGAGCCCCGCATGAGGCTCCCTGCTTAGCGGGGAGCCTGCTTCTCCCTCTCCCACTCCCCCTGCTTGTGTTCCCTCTCTAGCTGTCTTTCTCTGTCAAATAAATAAATAAAATCTTAAAAAAAAAAAGAAACTACACAAATTAAATCATTATTTAATTACAATTCTGCTAAGTGTTCTGAGTGTTTAAAAGGAGCACATCTAAGGGCGCCTGGCTGTCTCAGTTGGTTAAGCATGTGACTCTTGATTTCAGGGTTTTGAGTTTGAGGCACACGTTGGGTGCAGAAGTTACTTAAAAATAAATCTTAAAAAAAAAAAAAGAAGCACATCTAATCTGGGGTGGGGATGATTAGGAAGTCACTGAAGAAGTGACATATAAACTGAGCTTGGAGGATTGAAGAGGCATCAACTAAGGTCATCAGGTAGGGGGGCTTCCAGGCTATGGGAACAGGAGGTGCAAGGAAGAGACCTTGAGTGAAGAGGAATATGCATTTCAGGAACCAAAAGAGGGACAGTGTGGTGAAGTTCAGGCAGCAAAGGGGAGAGTGACAGGAAATGAGGCAGGGTCTTCATTGGGTATTCAGTGAACATGAGAGACCAGTTATTTCTTTTCATGAAGTTTATACTCCAAAAGGGGGATGGCAAGGCTTTTGGGACTCAATAACAGTTTTAAATAGGGGACAAATATGATCAGATTTACAATTGTTTTTTGAGTAAATGTTTTACATTTGAGGTATAACATATACAGAACAGATATATAGTTTTAAAGGAGTATTCTTTTTTTTTTTGTAATTTTTTTTTATTCTTATGTTAATCCCCATACATTACATCATTAGTTTTAGATGTAGTGTTCCATGATTCATTGTTTGTGCATAACACCCAGTGCTCCATGCAGAACGTGCCCTCCTCAATACCCATCACCAGGCTAACCCATCCTCCCACCCCCCTCCCCTCTAGAACCCTCAGTTTGTTTTTCAGAGTCCATCGTCTCTCATGGTTCATCTACCCCTCCGCAAATCTACAAGTCTTGCAGGCGAATCTGATGGCCAGTATTTGGCTTGGTTCTCGGCTTTAAAAAGGCAGTGTTTAAAGGATCAATCTAAAATTCCTTATAAAAAGCTCCATCAAAGCAGATTTAAAAGAAGGAAAGGAAAAAGAAAAGAGAAAAAAGACCCCATATATGGTCAACTGCTATTCTTGCTGTCCCTACGTAGATGGTTGGGCCCAGTTTGTTAAAACTGGACTTGTTTTACAAACAAATTAATCTTCATTTGGCTATCTTTGACAGGAATGAAGGTGACTTTAGAGAGAAAGATTACATTTCAATAACACACTTTTGTGAGTGTTAGACTAATTATCTTTGAACGTTTGTTGTTTGCCTATAAAACTGGACTGGATCCTGGATCCTTCTGGTTTCCTTGAGTATCTGACTGTGACTCTTCAAACTAAGGTTTCCAACATTCTCCCATTCTTTAAAAGAGTATTCTTGTTGCAGATTCAACAATTGTCTGAGGCAGAGAATTCCCTACTTACAAAAGAGAAAACTGAAGTTTTGCAAAGCTAAGTAATTTATTCGGGGTTATTTATTCAAGAAACATTTGAGCGTGTACAATATGGCAGGCACAGTAGAGTGTGTGCTGAGGGATGCAGAGATGAATACAAGAGTCTTGCGCTAAAGAAAAGTACAATCTAGTGAGAGGGACAGACCTAGGGAACATGATATAGTGCAGTCCACGCTAGAAAGGAGTAAGATATAATGGAGCAGAGAAAAATGAAATCTTCTTAGGAAGAATTAATCATTCTGTCTCTGTGTTAAAGGGGCATTTCTTTCATACTATTAGAGTTTTTGAATTCTCATTCATTCCTGTGCTTGGAACATGGTATATACTCAAGCAAATGTCTGCAATACGAACCAACCACGACTTTTAACTCCTACTGCAGTACCTTTCCAAAACCAACTGTGCTCCTAACTCTGGAAGAGTATGTATTAATTCCAAGGAGCTCTTTTGAAGCTCCTTTCTGAGCCAGTTTACAAACCACAGAAGAAAATAAGTCTCATTAAATTAAAGCCAAACCTCATTTCTGACCCAGCCTGAAAACCCATAATAATATCTAAACAGTTATTATTTTTTTAATCTTTATTCAACTTTTTAACCATCACCAATGGGCACTAACAAGCATTTTAAGTAATCTCTATGCCCCCAACATGGGGCTCAAGGTCGGGACCCCAAGATCAAGAGTCACATGCTCTACACAGTGAGCCAGCCAGGTGCCCTTAAAACAGTTATTTTTTATTTTTAAATATTTTATATTTTAATTAATCTCTACACTCATAGTGGGGCTTAAACTTACAACCCTGAGCTCAAGAGTCAAATGCTCCACTGACTGAGACAGCCAGGGGCCACAACAGTTATTTTTTTGTTGATATCTTTTTTTTAAACTCAGGGCTTGAATTCATGACCCTGAGATCAAGACTTGAATGCTTAACCGACTGAGCCACGCAGGCACCCCCCAACAGTTATTTTTTTAAAGCAAATCTTCATTCAGAAGGAATGCTCCTATGAAGACAATCAATAAAATATTCCATATACTCCTTCATAATCCATGATCTCTGTCCTGAGAGGACTTATATTTTAGTTTCTATTTGGAAAGATAAAATATACAACATAGAATAAAATAAGATATAACGTAGCATTTGTTCACTTATTTAAAATATTTATAGACTGCCCACTACAGGCCAGGACAGGAGCTATAAGGGATGCAAAGATGAGCAGGACAAAAGCCTGCCTTTGAGGAACTCAGTCTGATGGGGGAAGCCAACAACACACAACTCAGGACAATAAGAGCTGTAATTCAGCAGGTACACGCAGATGAGAACACAGAGGCTGCGCACAGTTGCCATCAGTTCTAATTCATTGGGCACTTATTTCTATTGGTCAGCGCCTATTCCTTGTTAAATATCAGTTATTCAAATACTTTAACTTTACCTCAGATAATAATGCAAACTGGTAAATATTATAAGTAATTACTCTATAGAAAAACAGTTACACACAAAAAAATAAAGTTAAAGGATCAGAGGAAATGGTGAGAAGTGAAGTTTAGGGATACCTTGGGATTCCCAAGCAAGGAAGGTTAGCCTATTTGGATGAGGAGCTGGTTGTAGATAAGTGGGACACAGTTATCAAAAGGCTAGTGGCTGGAATTACCTAGGTATAGCTCTCCAACTATGCTGAGGACGTGCTTTAGAGCTGTGTTGTCCAACGTGGTAGCCACTAGCCACAGGTGGCTACTGAGCACTTGAAAAGTGGTTAGTCTGAATTGAGATGAAGTGAAAAATACACTCCAGGTTTCAAAGACCTAACACACACACACACACACAAAAGAATGTAAAACATCTCAATAATTTTTTTTTTACAGATTACACGTTTACATAAAATATTTTGGATATATTAAAGTAAGATTTTACGAAAATCTATTTCACCCTTTCTACTTTGTAAATGTGGATACTAGAATATTTACGATTACATATGTGGCTCACGTTTGTGGCTTGCATTCTACTTCTATTGGACAGTGCTAGTCCAAAGTGCTTGAAATAACAAGCCAAAGAGTTTAAGCCCTCTAGGCAATGAAACACCACTGAAGGTTTTCAACCTTAAGTGCCTGTGGTAGATCTGGGGAGGGGGCAGGAAACATAAACAAGCACTGTTTCAGGAAGATTAGCGCAGGGGCAATCTGTAGGGTCAAGACACTGGAGGCAGTTGTCAATGTCAAAAGGCTGGCAAATGTCAAAGGGTAAGCAGGTTCAGCTGGAAAGTAGACAAGGTCTTTAGAAGCCACAGGCCGGGTGGAGAGAGGAAGAAGAAATCAAGAGCAGGGATTGGTGAGCGAAGAATAACAGCTGCAAGCACTGGCCCCAGCCTGGATAATCAAGGTGCACTACTCAGTGGACCTAGCAAACTCAGCCAGTTTGGGTTGGATCTAGTATGGCTCAGTGGTAAAAGGGCTCCCAGGCAGAGAGGCACAATTCAGAAGGAGAACAGGATCAGTGTCCTCTTCAGCAATTTCAGATCTATCTCTGTGTGGCAAGACTTTCAGCAGTGAGATCAAGTCCCAGAGAAGGTAGGAGATGGAAGGCAAGGCTACCAGGAACTACAAGAAAGCAATAAATTATAAAAGCAAAATCCAGACTCACAACACAGCCAACAAATATTTACTGGGAGTTTATTGTACGCCTGATACTTGGCTCGGCTCTGGAGACATGGGGAAACAAAACAGACATGGTCCTGAATCACAAATTGTGGTGAGAGCTCTGAAAAAGGAACAGGAGCTCTGAAAGACCTGACTGAGGGTGGATGGGCGGGGGGGAGGTCATAAAGGAAAGCATCTCTGAAGAAATGACAATTTAACCTGAACCCTGAAGTCAATGCGTGAAGATTAGGGAGGAAGCAGGGGGAAGAACAGCCCAAGCCAGGAGAGTGGTATGTACAAAAACCTTAAGCCTTCAAAAGGCTTGGGTAATTCAAGGAATTGAAAGGAAGACCGAGTGATTGGGACATCGGAAAGGGGGGTGGGCCATAATAGGGCTGAGAGAAGGCTGGAGAGGCAGGCAGAGGCCAGATCTTACCGAGCCTCAAAGGATGAAAAATAAAATCCCCAACGGGCCTCAGCGCAATGGGAAGCCACAAGGGGTTCTGACCAGAAAAGTTGTTCAATCGCAATGGCGTTCTAAGTACTCCAGTTACCTATGCTCTGCTCAGACTACTGAATGGGAGCCAGCTCGGCAGCAAAGGGGCAGGAGCCAATATCTGTAGATGAGCAGCAGGATTCCGGGTCTGGGATAAGAGAGTTTATTGTAAGGCCCTCCAAGTGTTGCAGGGTTCCAAGCAGGGAGGAGGATGGCATCACCAAAAAGTACAGAAAAATCTGATGGAAGAGCTGGTTTAGGAGGCAAAGTCAAACAAAACTTTAAACATACTGAGTATGAAGGAACAGTGAAGAATTCCAGCAGGTAAATATTGATGTTGTTTTGCAAGTATAGAAGAGAGGTCAGACATGGATATGCAGGTTAGCAGATACAAACGTGACAGATGGTTTTAAGTCCCAAAGTTAATAACATATTCCAAGAGAAGACAGAGAAAAATAAAACAACAACAACAACAAAAGGAGCCTAGGTCTGACCCTTAGTGTGTTTATCTCCGGGATAGAAGCGAGGAGGAAGGTGAATCAAAAGGAATACAGTACGAGGAAGTTTTTTGGAGATGATGGAACCAATCTGTATCCTGATAGTGGTGGTGTTTACATGAATCTATACACGTGTTAACATTCACATACTAAAAGCTAAGGTTACTGTTATTTTTTTAAAGGGGTGGAGGAGGTACTCAAAAGGACTGATTGCTGCAGGGAGACTTAACAGGATAAATCCCGAAAAGATGTTCTGGGATTTTTAACCATTAGGTAATTGGCAACCTTGGAAAAAGCTTCAGTAAGGTTGGGAACCAGGCTGCAAAGGTTCAAAGAATAACTGGAGCAGTGAAGGAAAACAGTCAGTACAGACTCCTCTTTTAGAACTCTGGAGGTGAAAGGAAGAACAGAACGGCACAGAGCTCAAACAGGTAAGGAGAACTGGGAGATTTAGCAAACTACAGAGCCAACCTTCCACACCATGAGTGGCTCCATTCCAATATTCTTCTAGAACATGCATTTTGCACATAAACTATTCACTTTCTTATTGTCCCATTAAACTAAAACTGCCAAAACAAACCCGAAGTCATTACATTTTTAACTCTGCTCCTTAGTCAGCTAACATTCACTGTGTTCCTACTACGTGCCAAGCACTATACAAAAGTGAGTAACGCCTGGTCCCTGGAAGAGCGCACAGGATTTATCACAATAACAAGGTACTGGAGTAGAGATTTTCACAAAGGGCTCTGAAAAGCCTTGACTTTCTGAATTAAATGCATTTTTATTTATCTTTATAAAAATCAAAAAGGGAAGAAATGAAAACAAAGCTGGGATGTAATGTTGTAAAAATGTCCTTAATTTCTAAAAACTAAGAATGAGGGGCGCCTGGTGCTCAGTCGTTAAGCGTCTGCCTTCGGCTCAGGTCATGATCCCAGGGTCCTGGGATCAAGCCCCGCATTGGGCTCCCTGCTCGGTGGGAAGCCTGCTTCTCCCTCCCCCACTCCCCTGCATGTGTTCCCTCTCTCACTGTGTCTCTCTCTGTCAAATAAATAAATAAAATCTTTAAAAATAAAAAAAAATAAAAACTAAGGGCGCCTGGGTGGCTCAGTCGGTTAAGGGACTGCCTTCGGCTCAGGTCATGATCCTGGAGTCCCAGGATCGAGTCCTGCATCAGGCTCCCTGCTCAGCGGGGGGTCTGCTTCTCCCTCTGACCCTCCCCCTTCTCATGCTCTATCTCATTCTCTCTCTCAAATAAATAAATAAAATCTTTAAAAAATAAAAATAAAAAATAAAAACTAAGAATGAGTTTAATTGTAACTTTTTTTTTTAAAGATTTTATTTATTTGACAGAGAGAGACAGTGAGAGAGGGAACACAAGCAGGGGAAGCAGGAGAGGGAGAAGCAGGTTTCCCATTGAGCAGGGAGCCCGATATGGGGGCTCGATCTCAGGGCCCCCAGGGATCATGACCTGAGCCAAAGACAGACGCTTAACAACTGAGCCACCCAGGCGCCCCTAATATTAACTTCTTAAGTTAGGTATGGGCAGCCTCATAGTCAGTGGCACTTCTCATTTCTTTTCTGGTTTACCTTTCAGTGTCCTTTCTGCCTTTCTTCCTCTGGATAAGTTAAGACGCAAAATGGAATAAGCGCAGGCTTTGAAACCAGACGGACGTTGAGACTAAACCTATCCCTTCAAGTTCCTAGCTGTGTGGCTCTTGGAGGGTCTTTTTCCTAGCCACAAAACACTAATGACATCTACTTGACAGGCTTGAGGTAAGGACTGGGGGAAAAAAAAAAACATACAAAGAGGCTGGCATGTTAGAAGAATGCAGTAAATGTTAGTTAACATTTTTACTACCATTTGAACAAATGGTGTTGTTCTGACTTAAAAAACATTTTTAAATGCTTCTCTGAGTAAAGAAAAAATATTTTTTCAAGGGCATGGCATTTATATGCTACCTTAGAAAAGCAGGTTGGTAATTTCTTCTTCTTAAGTCCTATCAGAAGCTATTCTGCTCAAATAATGATGTTTGGGACAATCACCTAAAAACGTCCAGGAACCAAGAAAATATAAAGGCAGCATTATCATCATCGCTGTGTCCCAAGTGGGGCAAGCCGGGCTGCTTTGCGTTCTAGATCCCTTAGTGTAGGGACCTACTACATTCATATCCCTCCCACTACCTACCTACAGCGATACCGTAGCACGCTGTAGAGGTGCAAGACCGCGTGCTAAAAGTTCTGCTTTTAAAAAGGTATTTACATAACACTACCGAAACAATAGTTTCAAAGCCAAGATCATTGATGCCTCTCCGAATCAACAGGAAGCTATCGTCCACTGAAATTCCCCACAACAATGAAGTATTAAATAGTCTCTATTCTTAAACTTTCACAAAATGCTAAGATGCAAGATTTTCATACACCTTATTTCCATACACTTAACTCCTGGTGGGTGGGAGGAGAAGGCAACCTATAACGTTTTATTCACTATGGAGAAATATCTCTGGCCAATTTTGTTGCATAATTTTGCTTATATTGTAATACAAACGACCACCTTGAAATTCGTCTTATTCCTCGCACAATTTCTAGCATAGATGCTAAAGAGTAATAAAATAGCCAAAAGATACATGGGAAAGCAAGGAACCTTAAAAGACTGTGAGACCAGTACACTGTGCCTAAAGTACTGAGGATGGGCCGGTCCTTACTTAAGACACCTAAGCAGCAGCTACGGTTACTGGGTGTTCTCTGCCACTTTAAAAGGGTATTTGGCCCACCGCGGGCTAACAAACCCACTAGTTTGAACCTAAGGGGCGCCAGCTCAGGGGGAGACAGAAAACACTCCTCGCGCCGTTTCGTCCCATTTCCTCGTGGAAAGCCTGAATCGCCTCTCGAAGGTGGCCTCGCCGCAGGGCTCTGAGGTGAGGGGTGCAACCCCTCCACACACACACACCCTCCCGGCCCGGATTAAGCAGGGGAACGCGTTCACGCTGTCACGCAGGTCCCGCGCAGACAGGGACCGGGAGGCTCGGAGGCCTGACGCCTCCCTCTCCCCCACGCCAGGCAGGGGGCCCGACGCGTCTCCGCGGGCCCCCGCTCTCCGCCGCGACAGGGAGCGCCTCCCCGCCCCGGAGGCCCCCCAGCGACGGGAAGCGAACCCGACTCGACCAGCCCACCCGGAAGCCCTCCCCCAGCTCACACCTGCTGGCGCGTGACGCCCGGAGCCGCGCGCGCCCGCCCGCCTGCCCCGGCCCTGCCATTCGGGGCGCCCCTTGCTTGCGCGCGGGACGTCGCCCTCGTCCCTCCCCGCCCCGGGGTCAAACCCACCACACGCCCGCCCCCACGGAGCGCAAGCTCAACGCCGCCGCCCCCGCCGGGACCCGCGCGCGCTCCCGCCCCCCCTCCGGCCCTGTCCCCGCCGCGCGCGCTCACTCGCGAGGACACGCACACGCTGCGCCTCAGCTTGACAGGCCGGCCCGCGCCGCGCGCTCCCGCGGGCGTCCTCGCCCACCGGGCCGCCCAGCTCTGACTGGGCGGTGCGCGGGGGAGGGGAAGGGCGGCAGTGGCCGTCGGTCCTCACTCACCGCCGAGCCGCGCCGGCTCCGAGTGCGCGGCGTTCCGCTGTGAGGCGATGCGCTGCGATGCGCGCGGTCCCCGCTTCTCCGCAGGCTATGGAGGCGACGTAGTAGGGGGACTGAAGGGGCGCGGGGGGGGTCACTCCCTCCCGCCTCACCTCCCAGAAACACGGGGACCCCAGAAACTAAAAACAAAATAAACAAACTTTCCCCTCCGCCTCCCTCCCCCAAAACCACAACACAAACACTCGGGGGCCCGCCCACTGCCCCACTCCATTGGCCGCAGGGAGGATGCTTCCGGCTCTCACTGGCTGATTTTTGTGCCCATCAAGCTGCGGTTCCGCCCCTCCAATTCCTCGCCGCTGCCGTCGCCCCTCATTGGTCAAGTGCTTCCCGTTTGACGAGCTAGGATTGGCTGAGCTGCCTGCGCCAATCATTCGGGGACACACCCCCTCAGCATCCCAGAGGCCGCTTCCTTGGTCGCGGACCCGGAGAGGTGAAGGGGAAACTAGAGCATGATGGCGGCCGAGCTCATTTGGCGCAACCATCGTCTTTTTTCTTTTTTTAGCCCATTGGTGCCTCGCCCTCGCGCTGTTTCCCCTGAGCTCCTCTCTCCATCCAGTATTGCCTAATAACGGAATCTATACGAGCCGGCTCCTTAATTTATCCCCTTCGAAGTGCTGAGTGTGGGCTGGCTGTGCGTCATTGGACTGTCAGAATGTCACTCCCTAGTCAAATCTTCAAGCTATTGGTGGAACGGCCAGAAAACCCGTCCAACAACAAGGACTAGTGCCATTGGTTTGACTCCACAGAGTTCTTTCCTGGGACCTTATTGGGCAAATAGGCGCGTCAGTCGGATCTGGATTCTCTGTGCTACGGGTTAATTGTTTGCTGGGAGTTTGGAGGACTATGGTCGTTTGGTCCGTAGTTGACTTTAATAATGACTGTCGTTTATTTTGTGCCTACTTTGTGCCAACTGCTGTTCTGAGTTCTTTACAGGGATTTTATGGTTAAACCTGTGAGTTTTACATTCTCTAAATTTTACAGATAGAAACGAAGGCTCTAAAGAGATTAGGACACTTGCCCAAGGTCACCCAGATAGAAAGTAATTTGTGAGCCCGGCGTTGGTCCCAGGACTGTCTGACTCCAGAGCCTTCGCTCTTTTTACTGGTGCCTCTCCCTTCGTCCGGAATCTTACCTGCCAGCCAACCCAGCATCTTAAAAATATTTCATTCCGAATGCAAGTTTCCCCATCAGTTTCTGGAGGTGACATTGTGGGAGACTAAAGCAATGGAGAGGCGTCATTGCCGCCACCGCATTCTCCTCGCTGGCACCCGTTCCTCCCCACCCTAAAGTAAACCATCTTGGTGTTTCCTGACCAGAAGCCCATCTACGTCTGTGTTTATTTTCTCAGCTTTATAAATGAACATTTCTACCATCCTTGTGTGCCAAGCCTACCTCCTCAACCCTCACTCATCTATCTCCAGCTCACTCTTTGGAGAGAGACCTCAAGAGCCAGAAACAAGGAGAGGGGAGTCTAAAGAGAGATAAAGAATAAACGCTTTAGAAGTAAATAATTTGTTACATGCAAACGGAACAGCCCTTTGGCTCCTGGGAAGCTTCCGGAGTGGCCCCTGATGCAGTGCGAGACGTGTGCTCCTGGCTCCTCGCCACTAGATTTTTTCTCTGTGGCAGCTTTCAGCGAAGTGAATCCAACATTCCAGCCAGGGGAGGGCAGGATGCTTAGGATCCACTGCCAAAGAGTCAGCCCCAGCCTCTGGGACTGAAATGATCTCCAGGAGCACAGCTCTGGACTCCAGCCCACATTCCGTCTCGGGTAATTAACATTTTACCATCCCAAATCCCCATCCCCTGTAGCTTCAGTGGGATCACCGCCCTTGTTTCACTTCCTGATCCAAGCTGTTGTGTAACCTCGTTGGCACTGCTTTAGTAATAAAACAACCACTGTAACACTGTAATGCTCAACACTTAACAGACTTTCAGCAGAGGAAGACAAGGCATTTCACAAACATCAATTAAGATTAAGTGGCAGGTATTCCTAGGGCAACTGCCAGCAGAAGGACAGAAGAAAGATCATGAGTCAAATTCTAATAAAGTTCCTAAGAGCCTGGATCCTTATAAGAACATGAACATACTCCATCCTAGCATTCCAATATGGGGATTATGAATCAGAAGATACAATGAATGAGAAATGTTCAGACTTCAAATCCTTCCTTATCTTCATACTGATTCTTTGTAACTCTTTTAACCCATAAACCAGTGCTTGGTTTTACAGTTAATTATTGAACACATTTGTCTGCCCCAACTTAGTGTAAGTTCCTTGAAAACAAATGGTTTCTTTTTCATCTTTGTATCCCTTAAATTGTTCTGATTATAAAAGGTCCCCAAACAAATAATTATTCAGTAAGTGTTTATTGAGTCTGTCAGCACTTTCCTAATGTACAAGGGCTACACAGAAGATTAAAACACCTCTGCCTTCAGTGACCTCAAGTCTAGTGGGGGTGGCCAAAAGTAAAGATCATCACAGTGCAGGTGGCTTAGAAGGACACGGGAGGAACACAGGACTCAAGCTTGGCAGGACAGGGATGGCTTCCCAGAAGAAGTGACATCTACAAGGAGAACAAAAGGATGAAATGCGTTTAGCTGGCCAAGGGGCTGATGACGTGTGGTGACCTGCAATGTTTGCTCTCTTTGGGCAGGGAGCAAGAGAGGAGTATCCAGGAATGGCCAAAGCCAGTTCTTCCTATAATCTTTGTGAGGGCCTTCAGCTCTCTATCTGCTCCACCTCTTTGTACTTTCCCTCCCCAGGAGAAAGCAGGGAGCTGGAACCCCTGTCGTGTTTGCCCATTTGAGAATAGGAAAATAATTTCCAAATAAGATTGTTTTTCCAATAATAAAAGTAACACTGAGTAAAGATTTCAGACAGTATGGAAAGTTTTAAAGTAGAGAATAAAAGCTCTCTCAAATCCCTACTAGAGCCAACTCCTGTTAAAGAGAGTATCTTCCCAGACTCCTCATGAGTAGACCCACATGTAGATTTTTTTCTTCCCACAAATAGTGGGGTGTGGTTTAACGTGTGCACTCTGAGAGCTCTCATTGCTCAGAACTGCAGCTTTGGGTGGAACCTGTCCTCACTTTCTATACTTATGGGAAGGAGGCCAATAAATCAACCAAATGTTTATTGTGGAGGATGATGGTTTATTGTGGAGGAGGATGCAACAAGGCCTGTTGCAGCAAATGACGAATTATCACCTGTTACAGGACTTTGGGGCTTGCTCAGGCTAGTGTAAAGTCAATGAATTGGGGGGAAGGGGGGGTCTGCTGTGCCCACTACCCTAGGGCTTATGGGTTTGCTTTGGCGGTTGTGGTCAATCCATGCCCTGAGAAGGCAGCCCAGGTCAGAGAATAACATGCTAGGGTGCTCTCCTATGCTGTCTTTCTCATTTCTTCTCTGCATGCTACTTGGGGAAAATATTTTTTGTTTGTTTGTTCCAACTAACCCAGCTTTGAGAGTAAAAAAAACTCATCAAGCCCTGCACAATTGTATTTAGGCCAAGTGCAGTATGTTCTTGGAGTGCTTTGCTATTCTTAGAGCTCTATATGTAGGGTTCTATACAGTTGGCTTTTTGCTGGAAGGGAAGGCAGATCTGATGAGTGATAGCTGCTTTGGATGGCTACCAAAAGTGCTCTAAGCCATTTCAAGCAACAGGCCTTCCTTTTTTCCCTTGAGAGATTGCTCTGTGATCCCTGAACACATTGCATTGGCCTGGACAAAATCCAGGGCAACGGGAATTTCTGTGAACAGTTCTGCAATGACCCACAAGCTCAGGGTGACATAGCCAGCTGGATCTGCTCCAACTCTGCTTTCTGTGGCACAGAAGAACTCCGTCCACCCTTTGCGCAGGCCTCTCATTGCTATGAGACATTTGGAAGTGTTTCTAAAGCATTCTCCAATTCTTCAATCATATAACCATGGGAAGATCCCTGTGAAGAAACCTAATCCAAAAGACAAGAAGCCTGCTGACAGCTGATACTGCTCACTGGGGCGGTGGGTATGGCCAGAGCCAAGGCCAAGAGCAGTGGGAGAGGGGAACTTTCTAGAGGGTGCTGATTATAGAGGACATGCTTATAAGCATTTATTACATGTCTGGTAGCATGTATTGTGGAACAAAGCCCTTGTGCAAGACATTATGCCACTTCTAAATCATCTCTCTTCTTATGACCACACTTCCTGAAAAGCTCCCTGTGAAGCAGCAAACACTGGACTCCTCCTGTTTGCTGGCCAACGTTAGACCCGCAGGAGGCTCACGAGAGAACCAGAAGTGGCTGTTCATAATAGCTTCCCTTTCACGAACACTTCCTTGCTGTGTGTCAGACACTACACTGAGGGCTTTCCCCAGACCGCAGCAGCCAATCTTCACAACCTTGGTTATCCCCGTTTTCCAGATAGGGAAACTGAGGCACTGGGGACTGACGAATTTGCCCCAGGTCGCCAGAGGTAATAACCTCACAGCTGAAACCAGACATTCTGACTCCAAAGAGTAAGCTGTCTTCTTCGCTGCTACGTCGCCCCAGACATCTACCTTGAGAACACCACAGTGCATCTGGGGAGACATCGGCCTCCAAAGGAACAGTTGCCCTCATAGCCTTCATCAGCTGAACCCCATGCTCCTTTCTCCTACAGACTCAGGGAAAGAGGTGTGCCTCTTCCTGGCTAACTTACTGCCTCCGGTGGTCCTTCCTCCACATCCCAGTTGGGAACTGGCTCTCCTCTCACCCCCTTCAAAGCAGCCTCTTTTTTTCTGCCCTTTTCCCCTCTACTTCCTTTTCTCAGCTTCTTGAATAATGACCTGAGGCCATCTCCACTGGTGCCCCCTCCTTCTTTAAACCTGGCTTCTGGCCCTAACGCTCTTCTGACACTCATTTCTCCAAGCTCATCTCTGACCTCTTGTGGCCAAGATCCAAGAGCCTGTCTCAGTTCTTGTTTCCATGGCTTCATCACTACGTTTTACTCCGAGAATCTTCTCTTAGTTTCCCAAAATAGCCAGCTTCCCTCCTACCTCTACAACTGTTCATGCTCTTTTTCATACCACCTCTTTCTCTAAGCTCCTTCAAAGGAGTCTGTCTGCTCTTCTCTCCTTATGTTGCCTTCTGGGGGCATGGGGTGGGGGCGGGGAGCTGGGTCATTGTCCTGCCTTCACCCCGAAGACTGTGATTTTCATCTCACCGTCTCCAGCCTTCATTGGGCAGCCCCCTCACTGTTCACCTTGTGCAAGTCACATGCACTGAGTATCCGTTTCCCTCCCTCTAAAATGAAAATATTAAATTAGATTTGCTCTTCTAGACTCTAAAATAATGATAAAACCTGAAGTTTTTAAGCACATACCATGCCCAGGCAGGACCAGCTATATAATTTGTGGCCATGCAAAATGAAAGCATGGGGCTCCTTGTTCCAAAATCATTAAGAATTTCAAGAAGGCAACAGCAGAGCATTAAACCAAAGGTGGGACCCTTCACCTTCTGATTGTGGGGCCCTGTGGGACTGCGGAGCTTGGCTGCCCATGAAGCCAGCCCTAGCGCCAGGCTCTGTTCTCAGGATTTTATATGTATTAGCTTATTCAGTCCACATAACAACCTTAAGAGGTAGAATCTGATGAGGAAACTGGGGCAAACAAAGGTTAAGTAACCGTCCAAGGTCATGTTTTTTTAATTGGTGGAAATGAGAAAAATACCTGTTGGTCGGGGCTGTCATGAGATTCACACAGTGAAGGACGGTTTCCTTACTGGAGGCCGCTCAGGAGGACTTGGGGGGCCCCTCAGCTGGGCCATGCCCATCCCTACCTCAGTGAGTTTGTAGCCCTCTGTGGCCCCCCTCCTCCTTCTGTACCGAGGTCTACACTTCCTTCACAGCTCAGTTCGAGCCCCCTCTCCTCTCAGGGGCTTCTGGAGCAGAGAAGTCAGGCCCACATCTCTACTCCCTCAGAGTCTCTCAGTACCTGTGTGGAGTCACTTGCCCATTGCTTACTGTCTTGAGGCTCACTGATAACCAATTCTACAAGGCTAGAGAGAAAACTTCTTTAAATCTCTCTCCACAACCTTATAACAGCTTATAGTAGCCTGTCTCACCCACCAGACTGGGAGGCCTTGAGGGCAAATAATATATTTGAATCTTCACTACATCTTTAATGCTTATAATTCTCTTGAAAGAATCTTTTCTAGGCTCTGGACCTTTCCCTGGAATGCCTTTCCTCATTCTTCCATCTCCCATTCACTCCTCAGGTGTTGGCTTAGAGATCACCTCCTCCTCCAGGAAGCCTTCTCTGACCTCCACCTGTGGGTTAAGTGCCTCCTCTGGGCTTCTGTACCCCCTGTACCTCCCCCTCATAATGCTTGCCTCCCTGTGTCCATCTTCCCAACAAGGTTATGAACACCTTGAGGGCAGACACCAGGTCTGTCTTATTACATTTCCTAGGTCACACAAAGTTCTCAATAAGTTTGTTTGAACAAATGAATTAATAAAAGTAAATCTTAAATACATGTTGGTTAAAACTCCAGACTCTTTAATGGCTCTCACCACAGGGCAGGGCCCCTGGTGGATACTTACGTAAACATCAAATGGGTGAAAACCAACAACTCCAGAATTTCTGTAAAGAAGAAGGCTTAGTGGCAGCGATCTGGTTAGAGCAGAGATCTGGTTGGTTCCTCTTGACAGATTAATGACAAAGTAAGGATCCCAGGTGTGACAGTGGGGAGTTGGCATTGGGAGCATGGACGGAAAGCGTGCTGGGCCAGGTGTTGGCAAACAAGGGCTTGCCAACCACATCGAGCCACTGCCTGGTGTTGTATAGCCCACAGGCTAAGAATGATTTTTGCATTTTTTAAATGGTTGGGAAAATGAGGGGTGCCTGGGTGGCTCAGTCAGTTAAGCATCTGCCTTCGGCTCAGGTCATGATCCTGGGGTCCTGGGATCGAGCCCCATGTTGGGCTCCCTGCTCAGCAGAAAGCCTGCTTCTCTCACTGGCTCTCTCTCTCTCCAATAAATAAATAAAAACCTTTAATAAAAAAAATAAATGGTTGGGAAAATGAAAAGAATAATATTTTATGACACATGAAATTTACATGAAATCCAGGAAGTCTCATTGGAATACAGCCACGCCCACTCATTTACACGCCGTCCGTGGTTGCTTTAGCGTAACAGCATCGACAGATACTACACGTTCCCAAGGCCTAGAACATTTACTATCTGCCCATTTACAGAAAAAGTTTGCCCACCCCTGGGCTCTGCTATCTTACTCTTAGCCCGAGGAAAAGAAACGCGCTCCAGCTAGCCACAAGGTGTCAGCATCTCACCACAGTGTCTTCAGCCGTGCGGGCTCCTCGAAGGAACCACAGCCAGGCATGCGGTTCTGGGCCCCAGGCCCTTGCCCGCCCTTGAGCATCTCCCAGTCCCACTAGGGAGCCAGCCTGGCGGTAGTGGTGGAGAGCAACGGAGCTTAAAAGCTAGAAGAGGAGCGCATGGGTGGCTCAGTTGGTTAAGCGTCTGCCTTCAGCTCAGGTCATGATCCCGGAGTCCTGGGATCAAGACCCATGTCAGGCTCTCTGCTCAGCAGGGAACCTGCTTGTCCCTCTCCCTTTGCCACCCCCACCCATGCCCTTCTCACTCTTTTTCTCTCTCAAATAAATAGATAAAATCTTAAAAAAAAAAAAAAAAGCTAGAAGAAAGTTAGGGAGGGTCTGGAGCCCGCTTGACGGGTACAGGACTGGCTTGGGAAGTCCAGTAGCTTGGTGCAGGTAGGCAGGCTTTTCTGGTTGTGCTGGGATTTGTTTGTTTGTTTTTTTGGTTTGGGTTTAATTTGTATTTTATATGTGAAGCGTTTTCCAAACAAACTAAAATTGTCTATTTTACCCAAAACTATCCATGAATAAAAATTGTGGGACTTTCTCCACAACTAGGTAAGACTGTGGCCCTCTTCTATGCCTGGAACCCACCAGCCCACAGAGCTGAGGTGAGGTGGGGTGTGCATTGGGGAACATGGGGCCCCGCCAGGCAAAGCGGCCACAGATGGCATCCCTGGCAGGTTTCCTGCAGCCTTCTTTCAAAACCTGGGCCTTGGAACTTCTTCCAGGTGGATGGGCATTTAGCCTCATGTGCCCACTACTCACTGTGAAAGCAGCAAACATATATATAGGGAGGGAGCAAGGAGAGTTCAAGAGAGAATGTCCCAAGAGGGAAATGATAAAGCCCTCACTCTAACACACCAACGGAAGCAACGGAAGCAACGTTAGCCACTCTGCTGAGCGCCTTACTCCCCACAGCCTCTGGAAAGTGGCACCGAGATTATCCCTGTTTTACACATAAGGAAACCGAAGCTCCAGGTGTGAGGCAGCTTGCCGGGTCATTTAGCTGCTAAGTGGCTGAGTGGGGAATCTAGCCCCACCCTGCCCATCCTGAGGACTATCCTCTGGCCACCGTCTGCCTCAGCTAAGGTCAAAGCAAACAGCCTGCCCCAGCACCACCCTAAAGACACGAGCTCCAACCAGGGCCTTCCTTCCTTGCTCACCATTCAGCCTCAGGCCTACCTCACAGTAAATATGCATCAAAGGAACAAATGAATGAAGCCTTCCAAACCCTGCAGTGAAGTGCCTTTCCTTGTCCAATCAGCCAACTTCCAAGACCTTCCAGAAAGAGATGAGCCAGGGAGTCCAAGCTGCACTCAGGAAAGAAGAATCACCAGTCATGGTTCTGGGTTCTTAGCATAGGATGGCCCGTGCTTCTCCCTTGCTTGTGCCCAGAGGACCGTGGCCATGGCGGGCACACCACCTGCTCTTGCTTTTTCCTCCTCTCTCCTCCTGACTGCTTATGCTCCTGCTGCTTCTGTGGCAGGTCTCAGCCGGTCTCCTATGTCGTGGACTTCTGTTCCTGGAGCTTTTTCATGGCTGCAGACAATGCCTAATTTCTAGCCACTTTACTGGATGAAAACTGGTCTCCAACCAGCGGTCACTCGGAGAGGCCACGGGCAGTGCTCCAGATGGGTCCAGATAACTAGATTCTAGCCCTTCCCGTGACTTACTGGGTGACTGGACACATTTCCTCACATCAAGGCCCTCACCTCCTCGTCCCATTTTTATGTTAGCAATTCAAAAGGAAGCATGCAAAGTCATCCCGGAGCAGCCAGAGAGGCCTGGAGGCCTGGGCCCACCCAGTCTGGAGCACCTGGGAGAGGGAGACTGCCCACTAAGGACACACGCTGGAAGGAGAAGTCTTCCCTGAGGAAAGGATTCAGTCAGGAAGGACTTTCGGTAACTCAGTTCTTAGGAAATTAAGTAGCAGAGAGCAGAGTCCTGTTTGGCCTCCATGTACGGTCTTAGAAGTCAGGAACAAGACTGAAAGGGTCATGATCAATTCTGGAGCCTGACACCACCCACGTTGATTAGCCTGGCTTACTGTCTGTATCAAGTGGCTGTCAAGTTTTCAATCATTTAACAAGCAGGCATTAAGTAGATACTGTGGATACAACAGTGACCCAGATAGATGATGGACAGAATGGGTACCTATCAACCTCTGGGTGGGAACCCCAAGGACAGAATGGGTACCTCTCAGCCTCCGGCCGATCTAGCAATTACTCAGCCTAAGGACACACTCCCATGTGCACCTGCCACCTTCCAGCCTTCTCGAAGGCACCCATCCTCTCAACCTTGGTCTGCCTCAGCCTGCTAAGCCCGGGGTGCCGGTTTTGCACGAGACCTCCTGCCACTGGAGCAGGACAGATGATTACAGTGACAGCCGCCGGGCCCTCCAGGTGGGGGGAGAACGGCCGTGGCCCACGCCGAATGATAAACTACATCCCCGGTGCACGGCGGGGCTCATCTGCTGCTAAGGGGGCTTTGCCGATGTTGACTCATGACACTCCAGGGAGCAGTTCCAGCCTGGCCTGACTTGAGAAGCGTGGAAGTTTCTCTGCTATCAGCCCTGGCTGCCTTTTGGGGGTGAGGACGTTGTTGGGCACACACAGGTCTGTCCAAGGGTGCTTTCCAAATAGGACTCGACTCAAACTAAAGGAAGGCGAACAGATTGGGAGGAAATGTAACAGGGTGCTCTGTGGAGTAAGGCAGATGTGTGCACATAAACACACCTGTTCCAGGGAGTACAAGGCAGTGAAGAGCTAAGCAAGGTAACTAGAACAAGACGGAAGATGCTATTATGTCAGTCACAGAAAGCAAAATCATTGGCAAATCAGCCACCTCTCTGGGCCAAAGGTTCTGTCAAAGAGAAGGGTTTCACAGGGGCGCGCACGTGAAAGCACCCCCGAGAAGCAGCCCGTGGGCTTTAAAGCTGCACTGAGCTCTTTCTCAGCTGGGGTGACTTCACCCCCTGGGGACATTTGGCAACATCTGGAGACATTTCTGGTCGTCTCATTGGGAGAGGTGTTACTGGCATTAAGTGAGTAGAAGCTGGGGTGCTGCTAAACATCCTACAAGGTGTAGGACAGCATCTCCCCCAACAGAGAATCTGTGGCTCCCAAGTGTCACCACGAGCGTCGAAGGCCAGAAGCCCCGGGCTAGAGGAGCAGGCTGAGATCTGCATTTTACCCAGTGTAGGACCTTGGGAGAGCCGCGTACCTCCTCATCTGAAAAATGGAGACCGTTAAGACCTGAGCTGCTCATCACACAACTTTGTGAGACTCAGTCCCCAAATGTCCAGGAAAGCTTTTTGTAACACTGTGAAGGGCTCCTTCCTGAGTTTTGCTTAGCTTGAAGCCTGCAGGTGATTAAAGCATCTAGCAGTCACTGACAGATAGCGGGCGCTCAATAAATTAAAGAAAATCATCATAGTAAAAACAAAAAAGGCCTATTTCCCCTCTCTGTCCTGTGTCCTCCATATCTCAAGGCCACCTTTTTTTTTTTTGCCTATGCATTCTATTAAGTTCTCTAAAGGTAGAGGGTAGTGGCGTCAGCAGAGGCCACTACCTCTGCTGATGAAAGCACCCTTCAATGATCAGGGATGAGGACAGAAGACACAGGAGACTGGGAAGTTTTGCCAAATCAAGGGAAGGCCTCTGGCCCCGTGCAGAAGTCCTGTATTTGCTGCTCCTGTGGGACAGGATGCAGGCGGCAGCCGCCCCAGGGTCTCAGCCCTCAGCTGCCTCTGCTCATCGGAGGTCAGCCCACCCAAGGGGCTGTGCAAGTGGTTGGCACTGAGCCTACAGAAGCCGGACCCAGAGTGGGCAACTGGGTGGTGGTGGTGGGGATCGAGGGTGCCGTTTCATCCGTGCGTGCTCCTTCGGGAGCCCTTCTGACCTTACCAGCCCTGTGGAAGCTGCTGTGTGGGGACCAAGGGCATGATCCACCCTTGAACTTGCCATCCATCCAAGAACGCCAGATGTACCCTTGAGATTTGGTGAGAGAGAGAATGCTTCACGGAGTGTGTGCAAGTGCTAGAACAGAGGGCAGACGTACTAAAAACTGAGAAGCCCAGAGGCAGAACGGAGTGGGCTGGAGCCTGGGCAGACGCTTGAAGCTTAGTGCTTCAAGATCCTCAGCAATCTTTGGACTACTGTCTTGTCCCAGGCCTCTCAGGGCTGGAGGAGGTCAGGGGCCATCTTGTCCAAACCTCTAGAGGGGATGAGGAGACAGGCCGGAGGGGAGGCCCCTGCTGTGGCACCCAGCACTCCTCCACCACATTGCCTGCCCACGGTCTCCCGCCCCCTTGTTTCTATGAACAAAGTGGGAAAACCCCATCTTGGCACCCGGGAAAATGGGCAGAAAGGCAGGCCTGGCTCCAGGTTACAGGGACTTGGCACTTCCACTCTGGATCCTCCCACATGTTAGGGCTCGGGAGGAACTGGGCCTGCTCTGGGTCAGAAGAGGGCAAGGGGATACAGGAGGCCAGCCTCTCTGGGAGGGAAGGCACGGGAAACCTTTGGGAAGAACACTTAGGAGCTGGTCCCTTCCCTAGGCCTCCTCCCTTGTCCCCAGAGGGAGACTCTCCCCACCAAGGGTGACCTCTTTCCCCGACTGTCATTTGCCCACCTGTGTCTCATAGGGTCAAGGTGATGGCCCTGAGCAGAGGGGACACCCTCCATGGCCTGGTTTTCACCTCCCCTTTCCCTCCCCTCCAGAACAAGCACGTGCCACATTGCCAGCACGTCCCAGGAAGTGTTTAATCCTCAGAAAAGCTCAAGGAGGTGGGTCAGGGTCCCACCCTGGGAAGCAGGCTCACCCTTCCTTTCCTCCCCGCCAGGGCCAGGCTCTCCCCCCCACAGCCGCACCTTATCATCCCACCTCCTGGCTCACCTCCATGCCCCCAGGGCCCTCCCCCAACCCCACACCTGGGCCCCTCCTCCAGGTGCTGCTGGTGCCCCAGGGTTTTTGCAGAAGGAAAGACACACAGACAAGTTTGGTTCAGAAGTAAGAGGCTGGGGGAGGCCGCCTGGTGGTGCTTCCACTGGGCAATGCGGCCCCTAGGCTTCCCTGCGGCTATGATCGCCCAGCCATAGGCTCGCAGAGCCTGCAGTTTGGTAATTTCTCTGTTGTCCATTCAAGAAATCTCTCCTCAGACCCCTGTGGTCACACAAGCGGGGAGGGGGTGGTGTGTGACTTTAGGCTGCTCTCCCTGGCCTGGTGTGGCAATCAGGCCAGGCCCCTTTGGGGAGGCGAAGGCTTCTAGACGCAGCCTGACTTTTGGCAGGAGGCAAAGGCTGGTCTTCGGCTGAAATGCAACTAGAGAAGGCACAAAAATCTTCGCTGGTGAAGGGGGCTGAGGGCCATGGCGGTGGGGGGGGGGGGAGGAGGGAGGTGGGAAAGGACACATGCCCTTGTCTGCAGGGCTTAACCTCCCATACCACTTGAACCTCCCACCCTCGGCCAAGCTCTGTCTGTCTGCCCTGGGCTGCAAATCAAGGCACTTTATTAAAGGGAGGGAGCAGCACCAGGCAAAGGCACAAAAAGAACCCCCATATGTGTTTGCAACAGCCAAGGAGGTCTGGACGACTGGAGTGGCGACTGCTAAGATGGTGGGGAGGGAGGGGAAGGAGACCTCAGTATGAGGGCTCTCAGAATGGCAGGGTCAGATTCTGCCCCTGGCTGAGGGGAGGCCTGACCCTCATTTCACTCCAGGTCTAGTACAGGAGCCTGCAGGAACCGGGCCAGGAAGGCCGCAGCAGCCGGTGCCCAAGCTGTCCTCGCTGCACCTTCTACCTTGAGTTCAGAGCCTAGGTCAAGACTGGCTCCCTGGCCCAGAGCCCCATCCGTCCTCTTCCCTTATATCCCACCAAACCTCTTGAGAGACCAGAAGCACCAGGAAGCCCAGGGAAGGAGAAGTCAGGGAGCTAGGGTTGCCCTGGAGACCCCATCGCATTAGGCATGAAGACATGGGCTCACCCCATCTGGGGACCTGCAGGGCAAGGCTGGCCCAGTGGAGGGAGGGGGTCCAGCATAAAGGAGAGCAGACATGAGTCAAGCTTCCACTTCATGTAAACAAGAAGGAGTGACCCCTGCCCAGCCAGCGACAGTCTTGTAGGGGCGTGTGGTCGTCTTGAGATGCTGCAGACTCTCACATCTGGGCTTGAGGGTCCCTGAGGCCAGGATAGAGGCTGTCGGGCAGGAAGCAAGTGAGGGTCCGAAGTGCAAACTGGTGCAGGGTTTGACCTGTATTCTCCACAGGACAGGGCTGGGGGCATCCACAGGTCCTACCCACTGCTGACCTATGGCTCAGGAAATCACACAATTGCTGGCCTTGGCAAGACTGGGACTTGTTTTACCTGCAGAGACAAGTGACACAGGCAAGGAAGACGTAAGTGAAGTGCTCAGCAGACTCGCCTCCCATTCCTCTCCTGTGCACTGCCCACTCCTCAAATTTGGGGCTGGGGTCACTGTCTCCCTCCCAAGGTGCTGATCTGGAGTCAGTAGGGCCCCCAGGAAAGCAAAAGGAAAGGTTCTCCCTGTCTGGTACTCTCAGAAAGACCGTCACTGTTTGGGATATCAAGGGGTCTGCCACCTCCTGACCTCAGCAGCGTCGCGGCGGGTGGGGGGGGGGCGCGAAGGATCCAGAACCCCAATCTACAACTATAATCGATGACTTGAAATCTCGCCAAGAGGTGGTTTACCAGTAGCTAATACTGTATGCAGTCTCCCTCACAGCTTACAAAGCACAACCAGTCACTCTCTCAGCTAATCCCCCTGGGTAGCTGCTGCACCTCAAGGTGTTATTAGCCCTGCCCTACAGCTGAGGGCAGCCGGGCCACCAGCTCCCCGAGCCAGTTGACACCAGCACCAGCGCCTGGCCTTCCAAATCCAGCCTCAGCTCCTTCCACCGTGCAGGCACCCCGGGAGGGGTCACCAGGGTCAGCAGGCTGATGGAGAGCCAGGCAGCACGGCTCAGACCACAGGCTTAGGGGGGTGGTTTTAAGACAGAGGAGGGAGGACGCACACTTCATTGAGGGGAAAGATGGGGGGAGAGAAAGCTGTTCTTCTCCAGGCCAGAGAAGCATGCTTCTCCTCTTCCCAGGTCCCTTCCATCCACTTCTACTTCCTTTCAACCCCAAAGCGGAGGCCAGTGGCTTCTTTGGCTGGATTTCTGCTCCCAGAGCTGCAGAGGGGAGGGGGGGTGGGGGAGCGGAGAGGCAGACACTGACATTTCTGGCCCTCCAGGTGTCAGGCTGCTGGGCCTCTGTCCTCCTGGGCACGGGCTGCCTTTCTCCCGGGTACAGGCTGCTGAGCTCCTTCCTGCTGGCCCCTCTCTACACCGCAAGGATCACCTCCCTGGCGCCCACACCACCTTCCCATATCACTCCAGCTGTGACGTTAATTCATGTGGCGGCTGCCTCCTCTCTTGGGCCCTTAGTAAGGGAGACAGTGAAGAGGCTCCAGTGGAGCCCCTCCCCTCCCCACCCCCCTCAAGCTCGGCTCGCCACCCCCCTGTCTGGGCAGACTGAACCCGCTCCTCGGGACTTGCCGCAAGTCCAGCTGGGCCTCCTTGGAGGCCAAGCTTGAGAGCGTGTAAGGCTTAGAAAAGGTGGGAGGGGGGCTGGATGACTGTGCCACCCCCTCCCTGAGGGCTCCAAGGGTCAAGGCGCCTGGGTCATCTTCCACGGTGGTGCCAGGCTGCCTCTGACACAGCTCTGCCGCTGCTTACTTCCGCTGTCCCGCGGTCCCCTCACGGCTACAACGGACACAGCCGTCCCCACTGCCTCTCCTTGGCAGCGTCTTTTGTTTGCTTGGCCTACTGAGCAGATGCAGAGTTCCTCCCCGGGCGGGGGGGGGGGGGGGGGCACTTTGGGGGCAGGTAAGCAGATCAATTTCTGCATCCCGGGGGGGGGGGGAGGGGGGGGGGGGGGGGGGGGGGGGGGGGGGGGCGGTGGGAAGGATGGGCCTGCTTCCCAGGCCTGCGCTCTGCCCTGGCTCCTGCACGCCCCCCATCCCGCCCAGGGAGGCTGGGAGAGGCGGGGGGGAGAGTCCAGGTTTGCCAGGCTGTGCCTCCCACTCGTTCCATCCGGCCACGAAAGCCTGCAGAGATTCTTTAGACTCAGGATTCATCTCTATGCCTCTGACGGAGAGATGGTTTGAGGACAAACTCCGTGTGTGCCATCATTTCTTCAGTGCACGCTGACTGAGAGTCTAGCATGTGTAGGTGTTTGGCAGGACTGAGGAGAATCAGACCTGCTCAGGTTCACAGGGAAGAATACACAAATGGCCATTTTGTTCTGTTTTTTTTTTTTTTACAAAGTGTATGTGACACGGGCAGCCCAAGGGAGATTTGAGGGAAGGCCAAACTTCAAAGGGAGCGAACAGTGAAGTGAGACCCAACGTCGAGGTGGGAGCTGGTGGAGGGGCCTGGGGCGTCAGGGCAAGGCCGCTGATCCGAATGCCACACAAGGACCATGAGCTCTACCTCCCTAGGGGTCTCAGGACTTCATATTCCCCTTTTCTGCAAGGTTCTTCCTCTGGATGTCCACACAGCGTTCTCCCTCTCTTCATTCAAGTCTCTGTTCAAATGCCCCTTTGTCCCTGCATCAGAGAGGACTTCCCGATCACCCTTTATAAAAGGGTCACTGCCCTCCCTGTCCTTCTGTTTCCAGCACGGTATTCACTCCATAAGAGCAGGGGTTTTGCTGGTTTTGTTTGCTCTTGTACCAGGAACTTAGCACAGAGCAAACATTGCATAGATATATATTTGTTGAGTAAAATGGATGACCAGGCAGTGGCAAGCTACTTAAAGGTTCATACCAATACTACCAACAATAGCAGCATCAATAGATCTTGGCTGGGCGATGTACATGCCCTTACTCACCTAGCTGGTGATGAAGCCCTGGCGAGGCCCAAGGGAAACCAGAAAGGCAGAGGGACCATGACATATGCCAATGAGAATAAGGATGCTGGCCTCTTTTCTAGAACCAGGTGGGATCAGTTCCTCGAAGGATGCTCACTCGATTCCCCTCACCTTGCTGTGTGGTTGGGACCCTGACTGATAACAGTACTTGGCTTTATCAAGTCAGACCTCCAAATACCAGCTGGGGCATGACCCATGATGCTCAGGAGTGACAATGAATTTCGAAACTCTACTCAAGACAGCTCTTGAGTAGACTTATCCTGGAACTGGAGGCCCACAGGTCCCCTAGGGAGCTCTGAACCCTAGAAGCACTTCCCCAACCTTCCATCCCAGACAGGGGCCCAGGTTTCCAAGAGACATTTGAGACCTCCAGCCCCCAGGGATGACACAGGTGAGCCTGAAGTCCCAAATCCAGGAGCCCAGTGGCCACAGAACTAGGAGCCAGACCACACTGCCAGTTAGGGTGGCCCCCCATGCATGAATCAGGGAACCCAGGAGAGTTCTGGAAATGCAACTGTCACTGCAGTCCCCTCAGAGAACTCTGGGAAGAAAAGCATGGGCCCAGGCGACCTCGGAAGGTACTCTGGGGTATTAATGGCCACTCTCCACTAATGGGATACCAGGGCGAGAGTCCATTGGTAAGAAGCCTCTGGCCCTTCCAAATAGTCTTTAATGATGTAGGAAAGTGGCACTAACCCTAGCCTTCTGGAAATAGCCACAGTGCTTTGTGCAGGGCCCGGGGAGGCAAGAGACCATGCTGCCCTATCTCCCCGAGTGACCAGGGACACAGAAGCTTGCCTCTCTGCATATCCTATCTGTGAACGATGTCATCAGGCAGGGCGGTTGTGAGTTCTGTGTGACAGCATTTAGCATGGGTCCACCCAGCACCTGGTCAGGGAATGTCTGTGCCTTTCTTCCTTCCCTGGAGGACATTACCTGGAACCTCCCCCCGCCCCCCAGCCTAGCAGCCCTGTGAGAACAGGGCCTACCCGAGTGTTGTCATAATCCGCTGCCCTGGGGACCCCCTACATGGGAAAACACTCAGGACACTTGTTTAAAAGGCAGATTCCTGAGCCCAGCCCAGCGATACAGACTCCCCACCGTGTTTTAACAAGGCTCTCCAGTGAATGCTGCTCCCTGAGATTGGGATCTCTGCCCCAGAGGGCCTGTCCCAAGCTCCTGGATGGACACAGGTGGCAGGCTTGGGAAAGGTCCTAAGTGCACCCAGTGCAGAAACAAGGTCTCAGTTGAGAGAAAAACCAGAAGGAAAAGGAGCTCAGCTTCCACCAGTAGAGGGGGCAGTGAGCCTTCAAACCACGAGGCAACACTCCCCGCGCCCCCCCAACCCTGACAAGACACCCCCCGCCCATCCCCAGACCTTCGGAAGGGATTTCCGAAGGTTCTCCCAAGGGCCACACTTGGACCTGCAAAAATCTGCATGCGGCTTGACAACTACATACTTCTTATCAAGCAATCTTACAGGCTGCCAGCACTTAGCTTTTCTATTTCTCTCTTCCACGCACCCTATCCATCAGCCCAGGCTCTCCCTGGACAAGAGGGCAGCAGGGAGAGAGAGGACAGAGTCCGAATCAGGAGCTCAGAGGGACCTCCGAAATCCTCCCTGGCTCAGGAACAGGAAACAGCCCTGGGAGGTGAATGGATGGGTCCAGGGTATGGGGAGCAAAGTGCTGGGAGCTGAGATCCCACATGATGTCTGTTCTGATGATGTCCTGAATGTTCTGTAGGAAAAGGATCCTTTCCCTAGGTGAGGGCTCTAAGGTAGTAAAGTGATTTCCTCCTGGATGACAGTTCCCAGAGTACTGGAATTACTAGTTCCAACCTTGGGGGCCCCATGCAGTCAGGAACACGACCCTCTGCCACACAGAGTCCTGGTGACTTAGCTTCTGAGACGAGGCACCAGGACAGCCCAGCTGCAGTCCAGTGTTTGGGAAGCTGGAGGCCAAGAAAAGGGCCTGTGGGGAGAGAGGGGTCCTGCTTCTTGCCACTGCCCTTTGAGGGAAGCAAGCGGCAGGGAGAGGAACGGGCTCATTAGCAACCTGACTACGAGGCCCCCCGTGAACGGGATGCCCAGCCAGGTGAGCCGAGGCTGTGCTGGATGAGGCCACTCTGTATTTCTTCTAAAGAATGGAGAAGGAATAGGGTGACCCTGCTGGGCATCCCCGGGGCCTTCCTGACTTTATGTGCCGGTGTGCCGGGCACTCAGGAGAGGACCTTCCCCGGGGCGCAGCCCCACGCGCTTGGCTGGCTCCTGGGCACCGTCCGAAAACACTCAGAGGGCAGTGTCAGTGACGGTGACCAGCCCAGTCCTCCAAGCAGGGGAACTCGCTGCTGAGAGACTTAGGAAAGGTGGCCGGAAGGGACAAGACAATGGGCCTTTCATTTCTATGGAAACAGCACCTCAGGGTGAGGGGCTGAAGGGAGCGAGAGCTCCCACTTCACCTACAGTCAGGACTTGGGAAGTGGCCCTTCTTGTGGTTGGGCTCGCCCCTCCCTCGCCCTTCCCTGCCAGGTGTTCACCATGGCAACCCTTCCTCCAAACAAGAGGTGCAAGGTGGCAGAGCAGCTGGTGTTGGGGGCGCCAGGGAGCCCAGCGGGGACAGGAGTGGGGGGACAGCACCCCTCTGTGCAGGACACAGAGCCCCACTGGCAGGACACGGGCCCCGGCCTGGGTTTGAGTCCTGACCCCACTACCACTTACTGTGCCCTGGGCCCACCGAATGCACCTCTCTGAGCTTCTAGCAGCCACCTCTGTGGTTGTTGTAAGGAAAAAGGAAGAGAGAAGCATCTCCTGAAGGACCAGGCACTTCCCGGCCAAATGGAGGTACAGCACTGGCAGCCCTGCGTCCCACACTCACAGGGACTCCCCGGCCTGTCCTGACGTGGAGAAGCGCAGACGGGGTGCGCCAGGTTCTGTGGCCGGCTTGGGCGGGGGTCAGCGGCGGGGCGAAGATGGCTGTGATCCGGTCAGAGCTGGGGCCGTGGGGGCCACAACAGACCTGGAAGCACTCAGGCTGCCCAGGCCAAGGCCCCAGCATCACCTCCCTGGCCGGGTGGGAGGCCGGTCTCACTGCTGCCGAGCGCCACGGCCATGGGAGAAACCCCAGCATGGAGACCCCTTCCACTGGGAGGTGCTGCCGCGGGGACAGGCACGGGCAGTGGCCCCGGCTGCCACCACCAGCCTCCAGAAAGTCCTGCTCCGGAGAAAGACACAAAGGCCCAGACCTCCAGGGGATCCCCAAGAGCCAGCCAGAAAGACACGGCCACCAGGAACAATGTCTCCCGAATGTAAGCAGCATGGCAAACACCACTTCTCAAATAAGCACACGGAAGAGCCGAGTCACACTATTTACAACAGAAATGAGGAAAGTGGGTCAGGGCATTGGTGGGGCACAGGTGAGGGTGGGGTGTGTGTGAGCCGGCTGGATCCTGATGACAGGTGATGTGGCAGGGAACAGGTTTTCTAGAATGAGCCCTAGACTCAGAGGCAGAGGTCAAGCCGGGGTCAGGCCTCTCAGCTGTTCCGTGTCTGTTTCTTCACTGACAAAGGACAAAGTTTCCAAGCCTGGTAGTAGCAACGATAGCTCTCGGACAACTCCATGTCCAGCACTGTTCTGAGCACTTTATATCCTCAGAGCAGCTGAGCAAGGCAGCTTTCTCCCCTTTTATTTCTTTATTTTTAAAGATTTATTTGTTTATTAGAGAGAGAAAGAGCGAGCGAGCGAGCACGAGGACAGGGGCAGAGGGAGAGGGAGAGAGAATCCTAAGCAGGCTCCATGCCCAGCGCAGAGCCCCCACGCAGGAGCTCGGTCTCGAGACCCTGAGATCATGACCTGAGCTGAAATGGAAGAGTCAGACGCTTCAGCCAACTGAGCCACCCGGGCACCCCGTCCTTCTCCGCTTGGAGAGAAGAGGAAGTGAACTCGGACCTGCCCGAGCAGCAGGGGAACTGGGCAGCATCGGAGCTCAGGGCTCCCGCTCCCTGCGCGCCGGCACGCTGCCTGTCTGCAGAGAGGAGGCAAGGCTCCCGGAGGGGGACGGGGGGCGTGGCGAGCAGGGCGCCGCGGGCGGAGGGCTCACCTGAGATGTTGGCACTGGAGCCCTCTTTGGGCCTCTTCCCCGTCACTAGCCGCACTTCTGCAAAGGTCTCGGTGCAGAGGGAGCCGGTCACACCGTTGGGCACCGTGGGACTCTTGGCCCGTCGACTGAAGAGCCTCTTGCTCAAGCGCCTGCCGTCCTTGGCCGCCGTGGCCTCCCCGTTGGCAGCTTCTCCCTTGCCGTTTCGGACCAGCGCCTCTGGGGGTCTGGGCTTCAGGTCCACGCGCAGGTGAGAGAGCATCCTGCCGTCCTTCCGAGTCAGCTCTCCAGAGGGAATGGGCTCCACGGGGGGCAGCACCTGCTCCAGCGTGACCAGGTCATTCAGGAAGGCCTCCAGGCGCCGGGCCGCCTCGCCGCCTCTGCCCCCCTCCTCCTGCTCCTCCGGGTCGCCGCCGGCCTCCCGCTGCTGCCGGGCGGCCCGGCGCATCATCTCCCCGGGGGGGTGGCGGCTGCCTGACACCAGGGCATACTTGGGGTTGATTAGCTTGCGAGCCACGGTGGAGGAGTAGTTGGCGCCGAGCCTCCCGGCGCCCCCTGCCAGGTTCAGCTCCTGGTGCAAGTTCACCTCCTCGGAGATGGCATACAGCTCCCGGAACTCCACATCGAAGGGCTCCACGTTCTGCCCTGTGAGGAGGAGGAGAAGGTTCCTGTCCATGTAGGAGGAGCTCCAGGTGAACCTGGGAACGTGGGGACAGAAAAGCACAACACGTAGGCCCAGCCTGTGGCAGGCCCCTGGCCGTCCCATCTGCACAGCCCGCTGCCCCCACCCCAACCTCATCTACCACGGAGGGCAGATGCCTTGCTGCGTGGTGGAAGGGGCCTCCTGGACCCACATCCTCCCTCTTTCCCAGGTCTTGGCCTCAAATGCAGAAAGCAGGCAAGGGCATGGGAAGGCAGGCCTGGATTCCCACCTGGTTTCTACCCTTGGAGGCCTTGTAAAGTGGGGCTCATGGGGCGTCCAGTCACAAAAGTGTTGTGAGGCTCACGTGTGACACCACATGTAAAACATTTAGTCCAGTATGTGGCACAAACACACACTGAATAAGGACGGATGCAGCTGCTGCTATTGGTTTTGTTTTTTGTTTTTTTAAAGATTTTACTTATTTATTTGAGAGAGAGCGCACACAACAAGCACAGGGGAGGGGGAGGGGGAGAGGGAGAAGAAGGCCCCCTACTCAGCAGGGAGCTCGATGCGGGGCTCGATCCCAGGACCCCGAGATCATGACCCAAGCCAAAGGCACATGCTTACCCGACTGAGCCACCCAGGCGCCCTGCTGCTCTTGTTAATAATGGCTCTTCTCTGAGTCTTTAGAGCACTCGGTGTCTGCAAACCCCCACACTTTAGCCACGTCAGAGGACTCCTGCCACTTACTGATGGCTTCACGGGCCCAGGTCTCTCGTCTCACCTAGATTTCAGTTTACTTGGAGGACAGAGACTGCACAGATACAGTCTCTCATGTTCCTGGTAACTGACTTCTGAATCGAATTCGGGACACATTTCCTCCACACCACACCCTTACATTTCTTTTTCTTTTTCTTTTTGGCATATGAAAATTTATTATTGTCATGTTTTCGCCATCAAAACTTACGATCTTGGTCTTTCCTTCTTGCCTCTGTATTTGGCGAAAATAGAGACATTGGCTACTTTGACAACCTTAAAGTGAATTCCAGGAACGTCACCGACAGCATGACCTTTGCAGCCAAATCCAGCACCAGAACCTCATCATTTTCCTCAGTAAAATTCAAACAACCATCACTGGGTACAAAGGCTGTGACGTTTTTGCCATTCTTAATCAGCTGGATCCTGACACATTTCCTGATGGCAGAATGTGGCTGCTTGGCTTCAACGCTTGCTTTTCTCAGCACAATTCCTTTTGCATGGGAAGCACCTCCAAAAGGGCTGGCGCCCAGGGCTGTGCCCAAAGGGGCTTTCTTGTACTGTTTATCATGCCACTTCTGATCTCGTCGGCCATGGAGCTTCCTGGCAGTACGAAAACTACGACCCTTACCCATCCTGCTGGCGCCACAGGCCTGAGCAAGAGAGACCGCACCCTCACATTTCTTTCCCAGATCTGGTTCATTCTGCTTCCTGATTATCCCACCCAATGACTAGCCTCAAAATGCAACCAGCTGCTGTGGACCATGAAAGGCAAGCCATACTTAATGCCCAGGAGGAGTTGACCGTCTTTCTGGAATAATCCAGTAGCCAGAAATTTTGAGGGCAGGGACTGGCCAGGAGGCTCTTCTTTGCCATTAGATCAGATAATACGCCTTAAACCCACGACTATGGGGGCTCCAGTCCAGAGTCTTCCTGACCATGTACATTTGTTACTACAAATATAGGCCTCCGGGGTTCTTCTATGACCTGTCCCGACTCACCTGTAAGATCCAGTGGCTACTTTTTCACCATCTACCATTAGGAACGTTGATGACAGGGTCCCCTTGATCTTCCCCATGGGCATGTAGAAGCCAACACCCGTCACAGAGCGGACACGGATGTTCTGTTGAGAAGAGGAGAAAGGCACTGTCACTCATGAGGCTCTGAGCCAAGTTTTGTTTGGGCAGAGGAGGAACCCTCTTGTCCGTGGAACCTGCCTGTTGGTTCCTGTCTATACTAGACTCTGCTTCCTACAGCCGTAGAGGTGGAACCCCATTTGGAGAGCAAGAGGAAGTTAGCAAATCTTGCTCTGAGCGTAGATGAGCCCAGAGTGGTGCCTGCCTGCTTCCAAAGCTCCCCAGAAGAGAAACATAGCCCTAGCTTTGATCCTGACAGTGACTCTGCAGGGTGAACACCCCAGGACTGGGCCACAGCTGCCTTCTTAGCCTCAATAGTCTTGAGTTGAAATTTAAGCTGGGCATGTAATTTAGGGTTATTTATTCATAAGCAAGGTTTTAGACAGAAAGAAAGGTGTTGAGCATGCTCACCTGTGCGCCTGAACTGGGCAGAGGATGGGTCAGAGGCAGCCTCCATCTCATCTCCCGCCCTCCTTCCCCAACCTCCACTCCTACCCCAGTGGTACAACTTACCCGAATACGGAAGTCGGTGAGCTCTAGGCCCTGACACATTTCCAAGAAAAACTTCACGCCTGCCTCATCCAGGATGATATATACTGGGACCTGGCGCTTAAAGGCAGCATCCACAATGTCTTGGAAGATATCGCCATCAGTGAAGAGGTCCATGACCACCGCAATGACCTGGATGGGGAAGGGCACTAGTGAGGCACGTGGTGACTCCATGTCTGTAGCGATACACTGTGGCCCACAGAGGACCAGCTGGGCCTAGGTAACTGGAGGCCAAGAGTCAAACACCCCATCTGCACCACTCCTGGGCTCTCCACGTCCCTGCCCATCTCTGAGCACATCTGAGCCCGGAGATGGGCTCTCTGCTCTGAGAAATGCCTGGGGGTCCAGGCTGTGCTCCTTGTACTTCATCCTTGACAAATCCCCACTACCCCACCCTGGGCATTCTTCAACAGCTCTTCAGAAGCCATATCAGGGAGACCTAGGAGGCTGAGGAAAGTTGGTCCTAGCGGCCCAGGGAAACAAGTAGGCTCAAGAAGATGAGATCGCTGAGAAGCATGGGATGGACTCATTACCACCACCTGCAAATCTGCTCAAACCCTTTTCTCTGCAGGCCTGGGCGCTTTGATCTCCCTAGATCTGTGCAAAGTTCCATACTCCCCTTGGTGCGGTTTCAGATAGAGCTCCAGTTAGCTCAAACTCCCTTGGCTTCCAAGTGGCCGGGTCATCCCACACTACCCTCAAGTTAAGGTCACTGCCTAGGACTCCTGATTTCCAAAAGCCCGTCCTTGAAGATCTGTCCTGGAAGCTGAGGCTTTCTGCAGCCTGAGGCAGATCTGCCTTTCTGACCTTAACTTCCTCCATTTTCCTATGCAAACCTTCCTCTGCTCTAGTGGCAGGGTTTTCTTGCGGGCCCCAAGCATTGTGCATGTGATGCAGAGGAAAGGGAATGCTTTGGGGTCAACAGATCTGGTTATAATGACTTCCTATGCAAGTGACCTTAGGCAAGTCACTTAACCTTGGTGAGCCTCTGTTTCCTTATCTGCAAGGTGGGGATACCCTTTACCCTGTACTTTTATTTTGCCATCGAGATTAGATAACATCCGTAAAGCATCAAATACAGTGCCTGGTATGTAGTAAGTCCTAAATAAATGGTAATCACTGTACAGTTGAGGGATTCTGTTAGTTGTTGCCACTGAAAGCCTGAACACTGAAGTCAGACAGACCAGGCCTAGTAGACCAGCTCCACCACTGACTCGTCAGTGCCCCAGCTAATAACAGCACCTATCTCAAAGAGATGTTGTGAGGGCTTAGGGAGATAAACCATGAGAGCACTTAGCACACTGCCTGGCACATGGTAAGCTCAACAGTGGTATCCTCCATCCCCACCACCCTCACACATGTGCTCTACCATCACCCTGCCTCTAAAGACCCGCCCCCCCCAATTCACACAGTATTATTTATGACTGTTCTTGGCTCCTACATTTCATACTCAATCATCCATACGAGTTAACATTTACTGAGCCCCATAGGCAGAGGGAGGATCTAAAGACAAACTTTAATCCCTAACTTCAAGGGGTTAATCCCACTGGAATGATAAACCATTTGCACTAAATAAGATAGGAGGCAAAATGAGATAAATGCTTTAAGAGATGTACAAATGACATGTGATGTGAGTTCAAAGTCGGAAGGGGGGTGGGAGGAGGGCCAGCGGGAGGGAGGGAGACTGAATGATTACTTCTGGCCATAGGAGAACTTCTTAAGAAAGGCTTCACCAGGGAAGCTAAGACCTGAAGAATGGGCAGCCTCAGGGACCAGGAGAAATGAACAGGGAGGAAAACCGAGCCAGCAAGTGGGCAGGGCTGCCATGCATGGGTATGCAGGTTGTGCACTGCACATGGGCTCTGGGCTGAGGGGGTGAATGGAAACTGTGTCTGCCTGAGGAAGGGACAGCTTTTTCTAATCTGCACATAGCATCCACATGGGCTAGCAGAAGCCTATGAGGCAGGCATTTCAGGCAAAGAACACATCATAAACATAAACTGAGGACAGGGACTAATATGCATTGTGCACATTCCATGTGCCCCACGCTGTTCCAGATGCTTTAGGTAAATTTTCTAATTTGATCCTCACAATAAGGAGGACTATTCTCATTTTACAGATGAGGAAGTAAATGCAAAGGGGCTAAATGATGTGTCCAAGGTCATACAGTTAGCATGTAGCGGAGCAGGGATTTGAACTCAAGTCTCTCAGACTCTGTAAGGTATTTTAGAAATATCACATCAAAAGCTGATTCTTTAAAAAGACCAAACAAGATAGACAAACTTCTGACAAGGCTGACAAAAACAGGAAATGCAGATAAAGTGCTGAGTAAAAACAGAAATAACCACACACATATTTACTTTTTAAGAAATCGTATTATTTGGGGCCCCTGGGTGGCTCAGCCGTTAAGCGACTGCCTTCAGCTCAGGTCATGATCCCAGGGTCCTGGGATTGAGCCCCGCATCGGGCTCCCTGCTCAGCGGGAAGCCTGCTTCTCCCTCTCCCACTCCCCCTGCTTGTGTTCCCTCTCTCGCTGTGTCTCTCTCTGTCAAATAAATAAATCTTAAAAAAAAAAAAATCATATTATTTAAGAAATAGTAAAAATGGCAAAAAGAATATTAGGACTATTTACACATTGATGAATCTGAAAGTGAGAATGACATGGTTAAGTCGTTAAAAGCAAATTAAACATAATCCAGCATAATCCAGTAAGGTTTATCCTGGAAATAGAAGGATGATTCAACATCAGAAAATCTGTCCTTTTAATTTATAACACTTATGGGGTCAAGGTGGGGAAATCATATATTATCTTAATAGGTTTTTAGAAGTATTTGATAACATGGGGTGCCTGGGTGGCCCAGTGGGTTAAGCATCTGCCTTCAGCTCAGGTCATGATCCTAGAGTCCCAGGATGGAGCCCTGCGTCGGGCTCCCTGCTCAGCGGCGAGTCTGCTTCTCCCTCTGCCCCTCACCCTGCTCATGCTCTTTCTCTCTCTCAAATAAATAAATAAAATATTTTTTATTTGAGTATTTGAGGGGCTCCTGGGTGGCTCAGTCCTTAAGCGTCTGCCTTCGGCTCAGGTGATGATCCCAGGGTCCTGGGATCAAGCCCCGCATCGGGCTCCCTGCTCAGCGGGAAGCCTGCTTCTCCCTCTCCCACTCCCCCTGCTCATGTTCCCTCTCTTGCTGTCTCTCTATCAAATAAATAAATAAAATCTTTTTTTAAAAAAGTATTTGATAACATGAGATCCCTATTTGTGATTAAAATACTCAAAAAACTAACAATAGAAGGGACCTTCCTTAACTTGATAACGGCTATCTACAAAAAATCCACATGAAACATACTGAACAGAAAAACATTAGATGCATTCCCTTTAAGTCTCAAGAACATCAATAACTTTTACCACTGCTGTGGTAAAAAAAAGTATTGGAGGTGCTGACCAATGCAATATGAAAAAGAAAGAGAAGGATTAGAAGAAACAAAACTACCCATATTTGGAGATGATTTTTTTTTTTTTTTAAGTAGGCTCCATGCCCAGTGTGGAGCCCAACGTGGGGCTTGAACTCATGACCCTGAGATCAAGACCTGAGCTGAGATCGAGAGCCAGATGCTTAACAACTGAGCCACCCTTGGAGATGATATTTTTATAGAAAACCCAGCAAAATGCAGAGGAACATTATTAGAATTAACAGGAGAATTTAGCAAGATTGCCAGATACAAGAAAAACTAACAAAGGCCAATAGCATTTTTTTTTTTAAAGATTTTATTTATTTATTCATGAGAGACAGAGAGAGAGAGAGAGACAGAGGCAGAGGGAGAAGCAGGCTCCCCGCAGAGCAGGGAGCCCGATGTGGGACTCGATCCCAGGACCCTGGGATCATGACCTGAGCCAAAGGCAGACGCTTAACCGACTGAGCCACCCAGGCGTCCCAGGCCAACAGCATTCTTATACTACAGTAGCAATCAACTAAAAAAGGGGGAAGGTGAGAAAAAATAAGATCAACATTGCAATTTTAAACACATAGGATTTAAGAATACCTTTATGGAGAAATTTAGAAATCTCTATTCAAGGATATTTTAAAATATGTGAATAAATGAAGAGATAAATTATGTTCATGGATAATATGATTCAATATTTGAAAAACTGAATTCTCCCCATATTAATAAAATACAATGCAATTCCAATGAAAGTCAGTAAATTTTTTTGAGGAACTCAAATAATTCTAGAATGCAAGGAAGGATAAAGATCTACAATAGCTAAGTCAATTTTGAAAAAGAAAAGCTGAGGGACGCCTGGGTGGCTCAGATTGTTAAGCGTCTGCCTTCGGCTCAGGTCGTGATCTCTGTTCTGGGATCGAACCCCACATGGGGCTCCCTGCTCAGCAGAGAGTCTGCTTCTCCCTCTCCCTCTGCCTTTCCCCCCTGCTTGTGCTCTGTCTCTATAATGAATAAATAAAATCTTAAAAAAAGAAAAAGAAAAGCTGAAAGGGGTCACTTTTCCTACCAGATAGTGAGATAAACTGCCGAACCATAGTAATAAGCATTGTGGTGCTGAGACAGGAAGGAACTGAAAAACACACTAATGAAACAGAACAGAGACCAGAAATAACTCTGTGCCATAAACATACAGAACTTGAAGTCTGACAGAGGTAGAATCACAACTCAGTGGAGAAAGGATGTTGCTTAGTAGATGTTATTGGGAAATTGGCTTACTATTGAGAGAAAAAGTGTATTCCTGCCTTACACTATATATAAAGGTAGATTTCAGGTAGGCTGAATACCTAAATGTGAAAGATAAAACTAATAAAGGAATTGATAAGATAGGTAAGAGGATTTCTTAAGAGTCTAAAAGCACAAGTCACAAGGCAAGTGAAATTTAAAAAATAATGCATTTGGGGTGTCTGGGTGGCTCAGGTCATGATCCTGGAGTCCCGGGATTGAGCCCCACGTTGGGCTCCCTGCTCAGTGGGGAGTCCGCTTCTCCCTCTACCCTCACCCACTCATGCTCTCACTCCCTCTCTTTCTCTCTCAAATAAATAAAATCCTTAAAAAAAAATAATGCATTTGACAAATTAGGGATTTTCTGTTCAAAGGAGGATGCCATTAGATAAAGGCAACTGTTGACAAGGGAAAAGATACCTGCAATGTCTACAACCAAAAGGAATTAATAATATACAAGGGATCCCTGCAAATCACCAAGAAAAAGACAGGGAACTAATGAGAAAAATGGGCAAAGGATATGAATAGGCGATTCTGAGAGGAGATACCTGAATGGCTAATAAGTATAAAAAGAGAAGCAGACCTCATTAGTAATCAGAAAAACTCAAATGAAAGCAAAGAGATAAGAGAGAGAGAGATACCGCCTTACAACTATAAGATTCACTAAAAGTGAGAAAGCTCGCTAATCCCAAATGCAGGGGAACCGCATGCACTACTGGTGGGAGGGAACACTGGTGCAGCTACTCCCTTCAGCAGCGGGCAGAGCGTGGTGGATTTAAGAATGTGCATAACCGGGGCGCCTGGGTGGCTCAGTCGTTAAGTGTCTGCCTTGACGCTTAGGTCATGATCCCAGAGTCCTGGGATCAAGCCCCACATCAGCGGGGAGCCTGCTTCTCCCTCTCCCGCTCCCCCCGCTTGTGCTCCTTTTCTCACTGTGTCTCTCTGTCAAATAAATAAAATCTTTTAAAAAAAAAAGAATGTGCATAACTCAAGTCAGCAATGCCACTCTGGTCATGCACCCAGGGAACCTCTTGGATCTTTGCAACAGTCTGTTATGGGGCAGGAACAAAGACATTCACTGCAGCTTTCTTCGGCATAGCAAGGAGCTGGCAACGATTTAGATGTCTGTCTCTAGAAGAATGGGTAAGGAAAATGGGAGGAATGTGCATTGCGGAGTGCTTGGTAGCCAGCAGAAGGAATTACTGGTTCCAGTGCAGAACCTGGATAGTTCTTTTGAAAATGGAGAGTTTGATATAAAATGTCAGGGAATGAGATCTCTAGCCTAATACCATTTATGTAAATAAAAACGCATGACATAAAATAACACTGCATATGTTTTTCAAGGGTACAGACATGTGCAGGGACATATACTGAACACCTTAGGGTGTCTGCCTGTGGAGGGAGAGAGGAATGGAAGAAAACAAAACAGGAGGCGCCTTCTGTGGATGGATGATGGCAGTGGCCCATGACCCAAGGGTTGCAGTCAGCTCTGCACTTGAGGTCCGAAACAGACAGACAAACCCAAAGCAGGTGGCCAGAGCAGTTCGGGGTAGTGAGTACAGTGGGGTTGGGCTGGGTCATGGAGGGTTTTAACTGGACGCTTCGGGCTCCAATGCATCAGAGCACACCCTCCTCTCCATCTGCCGGGCTTCTGATACCTTCCCTCCCAAGTGCTGTCTGAGGCCAGAGGCCATTGTTTGCTCATTTCCAAACTCTCTACAGTGTCCAGGTCAGAGTCAACTCTCAGTGTATTGCCAGGGAGTGCTCAACTGGCTTTCAAGGCACTTCTGGATTCACACTCTTGCTTCCCTTTCACAACTGCAAAACCAAGCAGGGAGCTGGCCACCCTCACCCCTACCCAACCCCACCTGGTGGAGGATGTGATGTGAAAACGGATCGAGAGCCGGAGGGAGAGAGGAGTCCCGAGGGCCCCGCTTCCAGGAGGCTTGGTGTGCGGCACTCTGGCGAGAGCCAGCCATCTATGTCACTACCAATTAAACAGTGAAATATCTGTAGTAGGAAGACAAATCAATTGCTCTCTGACTCCTACAATCTCGTTGTGGAGGAGAAGTGATAATTACCCTCAGCTTTGGTCTCTGGAGGGTACTGCTTGACATTCAGCTCCGCAGCTTCAGCCCCAGGAAAACCAGCTCCCCTGCTCCCTCTGCCCGTGGTGTTCAATGTGCCACGTGATCCTCCACCCCAAACCCAACTTCGAGACTCCCGGTGCAAACGGGAAATGGGGTTTGAAAAGAAGGACGTCACAGGCTCAGAACCTGGGGAGACAGATTTTGTCAGCAGAGAAAAGTCACCCCCCTCCCAGCAGTAGGCTCCCAGTGTCCTTTACCTGGTTACCCACTGATGTGCAGCCCCCGGGGGGAGAGGTTAATTCGAGGCAGCAGGAGTTTTTAGAAGCTGTGGCCCGCATCATGCTGCAATGCTTCTCATCAGGTGTTTGGTTAGCTTAACATCTCCTCCTCTGATATCCTGCCTTGGCGTAGGGGCAGGGGGGGGCAGCGGGGCAGGGGAGGGTTAGGAAGCCTCAGAACTCCCCTCTATCTGTCATTTACCTTTACACAGCCAGCTTTTCAGATTCTCTGTCTGGATTCCTTAATTGCCATTAGATAGCAAAATAACCAAAGGACTCCCACCTTCCCCCTGCACTCCAAGGCAGCTCTGCTCAAGACTGCTGGAGACCAGCACCCCGGTGTGTTTGGATGACCCAGACTAGACATGGGGTGTGGATCTCACCGGCCTGCCCCACAGGCACTTCCAAAATCAATATCCTCTTGGTCACCCTGGCCAGAAGCCCTAGTCTACTGGCCTCCTCCTACTCCCCCACTAACCACATCTGATTGGTCGCTGAGCCCAGCGGGTCCTACCTGCTCCGTGCACCTTCTGTGGGTCAATTCCTTCCTACTCCCACTGTATTGCTGCTCTCACTCAGGCCCCCTCATTTCTTACTGAACTCCTGGAACAGCTTCCTAACTAGTCTCTCCTCCTAGTCTCTGTGCTCCGACGGATTCTCCACAGCAGTGATCCCCGCAGACAACAGCCTCATGAACCAGGGGGGTCCCAGGGCCCTCAAGAGAGGTCCAAACTCCTTAGCTTGGCATTTGAAGGGACTTCTGATTGGCCCCTTTCTGCCTCTCCAGCTTCATCTTGGGCCGTATCACCTCGGTCCCTTGCGTTCAGCTGCGCAGAATGACCTACCATTGCCCTAACACAGGGTTTCTCGACTGTGGCCCTGACATCTGGGGGAGAGTACTTCTTTGCTGGGGGGGGCTGTCCCATGCAGGCTATTTAGCAGCATGGCAGTAGCATCAGTCCGAGTGGTGACAACCAAAAATGTCTGTAGACACGATTGATAAACGTCTCCTGGGGGCAAAACCGCAACCCCCCCAATCCCTTTGAGAACCTCTACACACATCAGGTGGTTTTCAGTCCTTTCGGTCCTACTCCTTCATACCCCGGTGAGATTCCTGTGCAGCTTTCAAGCTCAGCCAAGAATTTCCTGAACTTTTCCCTACCCCTACGCAGCAGTACTCGCCGCTCCCTGCTTCCTGCCCACGTTGTATTCCAGGCAAGTGCGAGGTCCTTGACACTGCATTGTAAGTAACATCTGCTGATCAGCTCTGTCCCTCCCTGGGCTGTGGGCTCCTGGATGGCAGGGACCATGTGATTCGTCTCAGTCTCCACCCTCAGGGGACATCTCTACACAAAATCAGTTCCCTGTGTTTGCAGAATGAATGTCTGCATGTTGTATTTGTGGGGTGCAGTTGTAGCTTTGTAGTTATCTTTTATTTCATTAATGACAAGGCACTGAGGTGGAGAAAAAAAATAATACCAAGCAAGATTCCTGGTTAGATCGTCTTGCTGGAAGGCAAGAGTTAAAGCTCTTCCTCAAGGGTTCACAGAAGGGAAAAGAAGTTGGGGCCTTTTAGGACTGCCACCTGAGTGACAGCTCAAAAGTCTGGTCTCTGCCTCTGTCCTACGCACCCAAGATCTTAAAGGAGCTGCCAGGCTCACGTGAGGACAGTACTTAACCAACGTACATCAGGCCGGGAGGCCGGGCTGCTGGCAGTATGTACAGCAAGCACCTCGGCGAAGAGCCCGTCCTCCCCGTGATGGGATGCAAGGCATGAAGTGGAGCACAGGCTGCATGTCAGCCCCACGAAGCCCCTCGGCTGTGCCTGCGCGCAGGCCACCCCTCGGCACTTAGCCCCTGCACTGGAGGGCAGGCCAGGTGCGCGGAACCCCAGAAGCAGGAAGAAACTTCACAGCTGGAGCCCAGCTCCAGGGTTAACTTACTCTGTTGGGCAGAGGTGGGACTAAAGCCTGAGCTTCTGACCGCAGTCCGGAGCTTCCCCAGAACACCCACCTATCACCCCCCCAGGTGATGGGGACAGGGCAGCTCTGGCACAGATCTACTCTGGCGAGGCCCCCAGTCTGCTCTGGTCACACAAAATCAGGCTGCTCCGGTGGAACAGGACAATACCGCGCTCTCCTTCACGGCTTTCCCCAGCGCCCTGCTGACGTGGAGCGGCGAGCACCGGGGCGGGTGGGGCTGCCCTTGCTGGCAAAGATCCGTGCCTTTCTCACTCTGCTCCATGGTGGGGAAAAGCAAGAGGCCACAGGCCGAGCCTGTTCATCGCAGGGCTGCTGGCTGACAGTCACCTCTTTCTGGAGAGGAAGGGACGGAAGCCCACCAAGGTACAGCCCTTCAAGGAAAGCCCACCTGTTCCTGCATCCCGCTGATTACATACGTGAGCCTGGGGCCCAACTTTCACCTCCCAGGGCTGTTGCAAGGCTCAGAGGAGGTCATGCTCATGAAATCCCCTGAAAAAGCTGTACGGTTATAGGGGGTCATTAAAGTGACCCCTTAATGGGTGAATGAGGCTAACTCCCCCCACCGGAAGCCCTAAGGTTCCTCGGGGTAGGGAGGGCGGCAGCGGGCCATCTATCTGGCAGCCCAGGCAGTCCGTTTGTCTGGGACCAGAGAGGAGTCCTTCCCTTTCCCATGGAGGGTACTGCTGCGTCAGCCAGCCAGGAGTCTCCCCTTATCTCGCCAGCGAGGGCTCAAGGTCTACAGGGTAGTGTTTGTCAAACTTCAGTGTATAAAGAATCATCTGGGGCGGGTGGGGGCGTGCCTGCTGAACGTACAGATTCAAGGGTCCTATCTGCAGAGATTCTGATCCAGCAGGTCCTTAACGAACGCACTTTAGCAACACCCTTCCCCCCAGGTGATCTGAACGCCGGTGGCGGATGGGTCACACTTCGAGTCCTGACTGGTGTTTGCACGAGAATACACTCTCTGGAAGCAGACAGTCTTACTGGTTGTATGGCCTTGAGTGAGTCATCTCATCTCAGGCCCGGTTTCCTCAAAGGAGGAGGTGATGCCTTCAGAGTTGTTCTGGGTTTTAAGCGAGGTAATGCAGGCGGTGCAGGAGCTCAGGGCTTGGCCTGGTGTGAGCCGCGGGTACAGGCTGGTGCTGTCTTCTCAGAGACTGAAAGCAGAACGAGGGGGCCATCACTTTGGAGGAGGGGCGACAGAGAAAGAGAGCCAGGGAGGGGGCGCCAAGCTCCCAGGGAGCCGGCTGCTGGGAGCCAACCGCAGGCTCAGACATCAAGGTGGAGATGTTTTTCCTTTGTTCAATACCATGCCCAGCAGGCCCAGCCTGGGGTGGTGATTAAAGCCTAGACAACACTACATTTACGGAAAGGTCAGAACTTGAACTAATTGAGGGGAAGGGCAGCTCAATTAAATGAAGAGTCTGCACGATGCACTGTTCCTCGAGCGATGCCCGGTGTCTCTACATGCCTGCCGAGCAGCCAGAACGCAGGAAGCCCACGGCTTCCGGAGTAGTGGGGACCTCGGCGTGGCACCAGGAACCCCACCGGCACAGCTCCTAGTGGAGCCCAGCGAGGTGCTGCTGGAGGATGGAGACAGCTCATCTTGGGGGTGGGGGCGCTCGGCGCTCGGGGTACACCGGACTTCCTTCTGTCATCAAGGCTCCCTCTGAATTATCACCGATCCCGCACAGGTAGGGTATGAACAACTGAGTAAGAAAGCTTTCCCTGTCTGCTCCCTGCGAGAGCCAACGGGGGAGGTCTGCACAGCGCCCCCGCTCCGGGGAGGACACCCACGGAATACCGCCTGGCCCTGCCCCCACCCCCTTCGCAACGTCCCACCCTGGGCTCCAGATTCATTCTGCTAAAGCCCCAGTCCAAGCACCTAGTGCAGTGGGGAAAGCAGACTTCGGAGTCAGGGATCCCACACTGGCGGGAAGACCTCTGAATTCTGCCTGTAAAGTGAAGCTGCCTCGTGGTTCTGTGAGGAAGCACAGAAATGCGATGGTTCCTCTACAGAACCAGGTATGGGGCTGCCCCCCGATGGCCAGGCTCTGCCCTTTCTCCTTGACAGTGCCTGGCACACAGGAGGGGCTCAGCAGTAGCTGGACGGGAGACCAGCTCACACAGTCCCAACTGCTAGGAGTTAGTTGGACAGTTAGGTAGTCAGGGCCAGGGTCCCCAACAAGAAAAGATGGAGTCAGGACAGCTAAGGTAAAACAGCGCTGAGATCCTGTTCTGCAGCTTAGACAGGACCCGCCCTCACATTCTGCTTTGCAGCCTTTGCAGAAGTGACTTCTGCAAAGCATCCTAAAATAAGACAATTAACCACAAAGCATTTGTCACCATCATGGGCAAGGGGCAGTTAAGACATAAGCCCCCAGATGTCAGCCAAAAAAAAGACCATCAGCGTGTAGACATGAACCTAATAGGTAGACAGATACGTGACCAAAGCCCTGATTGGCATGACTCAGCACAGCCTGTCTGCTTAAGATAGTTCCGCAAGAGAGCTCATAAAACCCTAAACTTAGAAACTCCAAGGGCAACCCTCTCCGGCCCCCCTCCCTCTCGGGGAGCTTTATACCATCACTCAACAAACTTTGCCTTGCTGCCCACCACTCTTCGTCTGGTCTACCTCTTCATTCTTCAAAGCGGTGTGACCAAGAGCCACGGGCACTAAAGGCAGAGAAATCCTGCAACACAATCATTCTCCCTTTTGGCAGCTGGACCCAGCAACACAACCCTGAACATGTCATTCCCCTGCTCAAACACTCTGGCCCCAGGCTGCCCACAGAATCGAGCCTTTCACCCAACTGAAGACCCTCTATATGTTTCCAACCCGCTCTCCCCCCTGACAATAAATTCACATCACATGAAATCACTCAATGTTCTCCAAACACACCAGCAGTCCCCCTACCTCAACACACACACCTTGTGTCCTAAGTCATGCTGCCACCACCCTATCCCCGTGGTGATGGGAATGCCCTTTCTCCAGCGTTATTTCATTCTTCCCAGAGGCTGTCCCAGGATCATTCTTTGTCCCCAGCCCTGAGGGCGGTGTGTGCCCTTCCCAGGATGCTTGTCTGCTCAGGCCTGTGTCTGTCCTGAGCCTCGGGGGGCGGGGACAGAGACCTGTCATTCCCTCCTATCCAGAGCCTGATGCGCAGGAAATGTTCTAAGAAGACCTCCGCAGTAGGGGACTTCCCTCGGGATGCTGAGGAAACCGTCTGGACCAGAGCCCCCGCCCACCAACAGGGCAGAGCCAAGACCTGTGGAGTCCTGTTCTCTGCCTGGAGGCCAAGTTGCCCCCATCCCACCAGCAGGGCATCTGTGCTTTGTCAGCAGAGGCTTCCCAGCTGTCTGTAGCCCTGTTACATTGTTTCAAGCTCACTAATTAGACATCATTAAACACTAGGCTCCCGTGATGCACTAGCAGCCACAGGAGCCCAATTCCGCCCAGCCAGGCTGCTTCCTCTCCCGACCGCTTGGCCTCTGGGCCAGGCTCTGCTCCTGAGCCTGCAGGTCATGTCTCCCTGCTGTGCGGTGCTGGGACTCATTCCCGGTTGATCTGACCCTAGGAGGCTGTCTCCCTCTTGACACCTGTACCCCAAACTAGGTTGATGAAGGGGACAACATAAAGGAGACCCAGGCTGGCTCTCCAGAGAAAGAGAACAGACTGTACCCATGTGAGCAAGGTCAACTAATTCAGCCGTGAAGAACCATATGTGACCCGCTAGGGAGTAAGCAAAGCAATTCTTTTTAAGATCCGAGGCCAGCTTTTCCGTGCCCCACGGCGGGCTTCTGGGATGACTTCCCTGCACTAAGTTGGTGTTAATTAGTGAAAATTATCTAATGCAAGCTCATTTTAACATTAGCTTAAAGCTAAACATAATTAGGCAGATAAATCAGCTGCTAAAAAAAAAATCCGATGAAGATACACAGATGATTTTTAGGATCAGCTGCTGGTCTGGGTTACTGGCCTGGCGTTCTGAGCACTAGACAATACATGGGCAGAGCAAGGCAGGACTCAGAAAGTACCTGCTGAGGTATTTCTGGATTGATCCACCAGGGCAAGACAACTGGGGCTGGAAGTTTACCTGGGAGGTTTTAAGAAGCAGAAAGGACAACTTTGTGGTCACTGCCAAGTGATGCTATCTGGGAGGGCTTCCCCAGAGAGGAGAGTGCAGGGAGGGGTGCGCTTGGGGAAGGTGGCCCAGAGGGCGTTGGGGTGCAAGGAATAAAGTGAATCTGTGCACTCCCTGGCCTGGGCCTTGTACAGCCCTGCCCTCTGCCCGCCCTCCTTCCACACTGGCTGCTTCAGCTGTCCATTCCTGGGAGGCCTCTGCCAGCCCCATACTCCGTGGGAATCAGACTCTGTTCCATCCAGCTCCACTGGTTACCAGCGGTGTGACCTTGCTCCCTCTGAACCTGTTTCCTCATCTGTAAAATGGAAAGTTGCTGGCTTGCTGTGAAAATTTAATGAAATAAATTTTCATTTAGGACCAGCACCTGCATGTCTGGCATTGGAGTGTTGTTCATGAACAGCCATTGACCTCCTCCCCCAAATGCCCTGTGGTTTCTTTTCTTTTTACCCCCATTAAAATGTGGTCAGGGTCCACATTTTATTCCGCTGTATATTTCTCGAACCTGGCACATAATAGGTCCCCAATAACATGCTGAATGAATGAACAAATGTGTGGAAGCTCCAGGCAGTCTGGGAACCCTCAGGGGAAGGGGGGGCGGAGTTAAGAACACTCATAGTCTGTCCTCAGAGACCCACCAAAAAGTAAAGAACCCTGGTCCCTGCCACCGCCCCAAGCATTTGCAGAGTCACTGCTAGAAAGCGAACAAAAAGAATATCCAGAGCCGGCCACATACCCAGGCAGCACTCCGCGGGGCCCCACAGAATGAGGACCACCATACAAGCTATGCCGGGATGAGCTTACAGATTCTTGGAAACTTGGTCCAGAGACTAATAATTAGAAAAGCCATAGGCTCCACTCCGGGGCTAAGATTATGGGATCATTAGCAAGTCCACAGACTCCACGGACTTCAGAGAAGCAAAAACAAAACTGGGGAAGGCAGCAGCTGCCCCTAAAGCTGACCGGTCACGCACCTGGGGTGGTGAGGTGTGGTGGGGGAGGGATCTAGCAGGGATCGCTAGAGTGACTCAGGGAGGTGGGGCTTGCTCAGGACAGTGCCAGGAGCGCAGGCAGGCAGGCAGGCAGCCAGGACCCACCCTGGCTCAATTGTTCTCTGCCCTGCTTCCCACCTCCCCCCGTCCAGATTGGAATACTGCCCGAGAACAGGCTCTGCCTTGTGCACTCTGAGAAAAGGGAGGTGGATCTGGTCACCAGCCAAGGGGAGGCAGCATCCTAGGGGCTGACAATATGGAAGGATTAGGGTTGGCGGCTGGGAATCCCATCAAGGTCTCAGCTTGTCCATGAGGCCACACGCCCCAGGGTGGCCAGAAAATGGCCATTAAGAGGACAACGTTCGGTCCCTAGAAGCTACCTACACCCAGTTTCCAGGTGATACCCACCCCAACGTCTCCAAGTAGAGAGAATCTTCTCACCCATTCGGCACAGATCAGAGCAGCTAGCTGCCGGGTCCTCGTCTGTCTCCAAACTCGTCTGTGAGCTTCCCAGAGCCTGGCTGGCAGCAAATACACTTTGTTTCTGTAAGTTTCAGAGGAAGAGGTGGCCCCAGAAGGCAATCCCCAAGGGTAATGGCATTTGTCGCAGAGGCACACAAGCCTTGAACTCAAACCTGGGTGGAATCCCAGCTAGCCTCTTCCGAGTTCTATGACCTTGTACTTTCCCCGAGCCTCTGGGAAAATAGCACTTCCCTTGTGAAGTGCTGAGGATTGGATTAATTAAAGGAAATAGGGTAGCACCCATCTTTCAACAATGTTAGCCCCTCTTCATAGAAATCCCTTTTATCTGCATATGTTACTCATCTTTTTCAAAGTGCTATCTCCTAGTCTTGCTTTAGAGCCTCAGAGCAGACTTGTGAAAGTAAGCAAGAAGGCAAGAATTATCCCCACTTACAGATGCAGAGATGGAGGCCTGGCAAGGTCAAATGATTTGCCCAAGGTCACCAAGTGGGCGAGCAGAGAGACAACCTGAGCAAGAATGAGGACACCCAGGCTCCCGGCTCCCAACTGTGTACTTCCGTTGGCAGTGGCCTGGTCTCCTGAGACCGCAGCCCAACAAACCCGGATCTGCCCCCCACAAAACCAAGAGAAAGTCATGAAGAAATCACCCCTTTATTGAGGCCCATCTTTGATGTTTGAATGCCCTGGGCAACAACCATCCTCAGAGTTTCAGGGACCCAAAGTGTCAGATTTCAGAGGAACCAAGCATAGGCCTCCTCCTCCTCCAAAGAGAGAAACACGGTCGGCCCCACTGCACCCCACTGCCCAGCTATGAAAGCTTTAGTTCCCGAGGAATATTTCCAGACTGCCCTCAGGCTCTTTGGGCTGGGCCTTGCAGCCAGTCAGGCCCTTCTGGATGATAGCACCAGGGGAACACACTCGGGGATGCCCAGTTTAGGAACTGGGGCACCTCTGTGCCTTCCTGTCTTGTCCCTGCCCACAGCAGATCCTAGAGAAGACCTTCGGCTGAGGATTCAGAGGCCACCGCCCTGCAGACGGTGGAGCAGGCAGGCAGCCACTCTAACAGCCACCTCCAAATCAAGGCCGACAGGTAAATGCGGTGGTGTGTGGGGGGGGCAGCAGGCAGCTGGTCCTCTCTCACTCTAAGGAGGAAAAAGGACATACACCTGCACAGGGCCCCCAGCAATGAGAAGTGACTCCTAACGCCCCTAATTCATCTCCTGGCTGCAGCAGCCCCACTTCCTGGGAGGAAATTCGGCCACGCTTCCCTCCCCTGCTTTGAGAGAGGACAGAGAAGGCAGCGGTTACTTTCCAGAACAACTGACATTCGTGGTATCCTTAGCTTTCCCATGTAGTTTCCTCCTTGTTTTTCAAAACCGTCCAGAAATCTAGGTATCATCGTCCCATTTTGCAGGTCAGGAGCCTCACAGAAGGAAGTGCTTTACCCAAAGGAACACAGCTAGTGAGTGGCCAGATCTGGACAGAAACCATGACCTTTCAATTTAAAGGTCTTTCAAGGCCTGTCCTTGACCTTGACATGAAGCTGGGTCTCCATTGCTCAGAAATTCTGGCTCCTGGGATCAGTGATTGAGTATAAAGGAGAGACGCTCAGAATCCAACAGCCAAAGAGCTCGGGGCTCGGCAGGGGCGCCACCAGGACAGGCTGGGGCGAGATCCCGGAAGGGCTGGCAAGCGCTCAGTCCCTGGAGCTGCAGCTGCACCATTACGCACCAGCCTCAGTGGGACAGGGACTCTGGAACTGCCCTGGGACTGGTCGTTTGGAAGGAGAATGTTCATCTGGTCACTGGACAGATAGTTCGAGGTTACTGTGTGCTAAGCACTTTAGTAGAAAACAGACATATAAAACACACCCCTGCTCTTAAGTAGTCTAATAGTCTTCTAAACCAGTGTTAGAATACAGTGTTAGAATACAGTGATGGGATCAAGGTCCCTTTGATCTGAATCAAAGTCCGTGCGGGACGGTTACTGGTGCAGGGAAGAAGGGTTTGGTGGATCAGACTTTTTTTTGTTTTTGTATCTGCCACATGTCAATATCTCAATGCTCAGCATGGGGCTCGGCACAGAGACCGTGCTCAGTACTATCTGCTGGGTGTCCTTGAATGAGGGGAGCGCTGACTGAGGCTAATAGGGGAAGACAGTGGACTCTATTCAGTGGCAAACACTGCCACCTGCAAGGTGAGTCTCCTGGCATCGTGAGCCAGAGACTCCAAGACTTTGCCATACCCCCTGGGCCCATGTTCCCAGCTGTTCACCCCCATCAACTGCCCAGACCTCTAACCAAGCTGCTAACCTGGCAAACCATGCCTCCTGCTCTGGTGCTTTTCCCCAAATCCTTCTGTCCCCCCCTGCCCCCCCCCTCCCCAGTTTACAGCTTTCTTTTCTCTGCTGCCGGACAGTTTGTTACAATGGGGATTAAAGGGGTCCCCTGGGTAATGTGCAGTTCAATGGGGGACTTCTCCAGATACTTGCGTCTCTAGAGGGATGGAGAGGCGGATGGCCAATGGGAGACAGTTTCCAACCATTTATGCAAATCACTGACTGCCTGTGACCGCGGGGGGGGGGGCCCTGCAAAGGAGACTCAGAGGAGTAAGGTGGGGTCTCACTCTTCCAAAACTACCAGTCCCTGAGGATAAAAGTCCCTGGCTCTCCCAAAGCGAGCTGTGTGCCAGGCACACAGGTGAATGAACAAGGAGCCACGTCTGACAGTAAAAAGGTCACTTTTGTTTGTTTTAGAGAGCATGCGTGGTGGTGGTGGTGGGGAGCTGCAGGGAGGGGCAGAGGGAGGGAGAGAATCCTAAGCAGGCTCCACGCCCAGTGCGAAGCCCCACGTGGGGCTCGATCTCATGAGCCTGAGATCACGACCTGAGCTGAAATCAAGAGTCAGACGCTTAACTGACTGAGCTGCCCAGGTTGCCCCCAAAATGGTCACTTTTGAATTGAAAACTTGATAAAGTAACAAGGAAGAGGAGCGCCTGGCCCGGGCCCTGAAAGAAAGGAGACAAAGCCACAGGCAGGGGAGGGGTAGGGCCAGGCCTGCTACCCATGCCACTCTGTCCCCCATCAACCAGGCAGGTCTCCACTGCAACAGGAATGAAGAGCTCCTGGTTCATCAAAGCTGCCTAGTCCACCAGTCTCTCTCTTGGGTTGTGTTTGTAATCTTCGTGGGGTCATTGGTGATTCTGACCAGGAACCTGGGGAGGCTGTATAATCTTGTCCTTGGTCTAAAGACAAACCATTTCACCCCTTTGGACCTCAGACGACTCTGCAGAAATGAAGATAATACTCTGCCTCACATGGTGATTGAGGCTCAAAGGACACGGGGCGACCTGCGGTAGGCAGTGCAGTGCATTTGGTATGGGGCCCAGGAGAGCAGGGCCAAGGGTCAGGCTTTGAGGTAGGGAGCCAGTAAGTTTTCTATTCTATAGGCAACCTCTCTAAACCCACGCAGGAGCCTCAAAAGCAGAAGCACAAGGGAGCCTAGGTGCAAAGATGGGTGGAGGCTCTGCCCTCCTGCTGCGCTCGGACATGCTCATAGCCAGATCCTCAGTGTCAAAGGGCCTTCCCTAACCCGGGTCAGCGTCAATGTCCCTGCAGCCACGCCCTCTGGCAGGCCTTCGCACACTGTATTCTAACAATGGTTTAGAAGACTATTAGGCTATTTAAGAGCAGGGGTGTGTTTTATTTTATTTTCTTTTTTTTCTTTTTAAAGATTTTATTTATTTATTTGAGACAGAGAGAATGAGAGAGAGAGAGCACATGAAAGGGGGGAGGGTCAGAGGCAGAAGCAGGCTCCCTGCCGAGCAGGGAGCCCGATGCGGGACTCGATCCAGGGACTCCAGGATCATGACCTGAGCCGAAGGCAGTCGCTTAACCAACTGAGCCACCCAGGCACCCAGGGGTGTGTTTTATATGTCTGTTTTCTACTAAAGTGCTTAGCACACAGTAACCTCGAACTATCTGTCCAGTGACCAGATGAACATTCTCCTTCCAAACGACCAGCCCATCTAAACTGCAGCTGATGGGTCCTCTCCTGCTCTGTGCGTGAGAACCCAAAGCTTCCCAGTCTACATGTGATCTCACTTGAAGTCGTCCCCCCCCTACCCCGCCCCCCGCCGGGCCCTCTGCGGTTACAATGATCTCAGCAGCCCAGGCAGCAGCCCCCTCCCCGGGTCATCTCTGTCAGCGTGAGACAGGCCAGGGACTCACTGCTCGGTCCCCGAAGACACCTTTTCTGCCTGCGGGTGAAGCAACGTCCGTCATTCAGTGACACTGAAATAGGGGGAAAGGCAGCAGGAAAAAACCGCGCCCCACAAGTAAACACGGCCAGTCAGTGAGCACAGCCGCAAGGGCCTTCGGCCGTCTGCAGAGGCCCTGCCGATGACCTGACTGCCCGCCTCCAGGGCCTTCCTCCCAGGCCCCCAGCTCCCACCTCCACACCCGCTGCTGGCCGGTTTCCTCACTGCCCTCTGCCTCCCCCCACCCCCAATCCGATCTTCAAAGTGTCCCCTGAGTTAGGCTCCGCTCTCTGGATCCCTGAGGTTCGAAGCTCCCCCTGGTCTGTGGCAGTGGGTAAGCCCCGGCCACTCCCCTGAGCCTTAGTGTCCTGTTTGTCACTCAGGAATAAAAATGACAGCACCTCATGAGGTTCTACTGAAGATGAAATGAGAAAAAATCTGAAACTCTCTGGGACACCTCTGTGTGTGCATGTGTCCTGTTGCCTCCCCACGGCAGTCCCCCTCATGGCAGCACAGAAACCACCTCACGGCAGCCCGACTCCCCCTGCAGACAAAGCAAACTCCCTCCCTCGGGGTGAAAAGGAAGGGGAAGAACCTAGAGTAATAGCCGTGAAGGCTGCTTGCCAGTTGGACAAGCTGGGGTCAGTCGGGGGCAGGCAGCACTCAGAAGGTGTAGCCTTTACAGCAGAAGCCAGGGATCTGGGTCTTTCCATAACCAACCACATGACCTTTGGGCAAGTCCCTTTCCTCCTCTGTCCCTCAGTTTCCTCACCTGTGAAACAGGTCAACCTCTCTGTCCTACCTACTTCAGGGGGGTCTCTGAGAAGAAGGTGCCGTAGAGCCTAGAGCGACAGTAAGGGTGGGGCCCAGCAGGCCTGGGAGTCGAGTGGGGCAGTGACAGGGTCAGGGGCTGCCTCTGCCAGGGGTGTGCTCACCTGCTTCTGACTCAGTTTTGGGATGCTCGCACCAAGCCCCACACAGTACTCCCCCTAGGAGAGCTCTTTCCTCCTGCCAAAGCTGCTTGCTGTTTTGTTTTGTAAAAGATTTTATTTATTTATTTTGAGAGAGAGAGAGAGAGAGCAGGTTCATGTGCAAGTGGAGCGGCGGGGGGTGGGGGGGTGGGGGGTGGGGAGGGGCACAGAGGGAGAGGGAGAAGCAGACTCCCTGCTGAGTGTGGAGCCAGATGACTCTGGGGCTCCATCCCAGGACCCTGAGGTCATGACCTGAGCCGAAGTCAGACGCTTAACCGACTGAGCTACCCAGGCGCCCCCAAAGCTGCTTGCTGTTTTGAAGGAAAAATCTTTTGCTCCTGCTCCCAAGTTTCTTAATGGAGAAATTGCCCGTTCCAGTTTCCTTCTCTTTCCCCTTTCAACCGTGCAATTCACCTCCCTCAGGAAGCCCTCCCAGATTAAGCTCAAAAAAATGCTTTTCCTTCCAGCACATGCCCCGGTATTTGAGTTAACTGAGGGCAAAAACCACAGCTTATATCCTTCTATGGCCGGAGCCTGGCACACAGTGGGCACTCAGGAAGTAATGACTAGTTAAATATGTATATACTGGACTCGTTCACAATTGTTAAAGTTTCTGTTGTTAAATATTTAAAGAGCTAAGAACATTGCATGACACAGGAGACTCCTGACATCCCACGGGGGACTAGCAGCCCCAATGGGCAGGGGTCCTGTCTCTCCCTTTTTGTAACAGGGGCACACAACCTGTACCCCAGGTTGTGACCAGGCTAGCTCCATTCAAGGCCCTTGGGTTAGCCCTGCCGTACTACCACCAGACAGCAGGGCAGGATGGCACAGTGATTAAGAGCAAGGACTCTGGCTTTCGAATCCTGGAGCAGCCACTTACTTGCTCTGTGACCTTTGGCAAGTAACTGTTCTGAAACAAAAAAGGCAAATACCCATCTCGCCGAGTTGTCGTGAAAAGCAAAAGAGAAGATGAAAGTAAATTATAAGCACAGTGCCTGGCACATATGAAGTGCTAACAAATCAAGGCTTTTAGTATTGCATCATGAGACCTGACCCCTTACCCCAGCTGCACAGTATCGTCATCCTTGTCTTTTCTCCATCTCTTCTCAAATTTGCCTCTCTCTTTTGCAGAATGCAGTATACAAAGAAAGCTCAGGCAAATAAGGAGGAATTTCTTAGAGAGGGAGGGTGGAAGCATGGGCAGTGAAAAGTTAATGCTTCCTCCTGGCAGCCAGTCTAGCCAACAACCTGCATCACCCCTCCCAGGAAGAGGAGCGTCACCACTGGTCTTTTTGGGTTGATCTTCCCTCCCAGGCCACTTCAGCCTCCAGGGGTAACAGGACTCAACCACATCCACTGAGCTGAATTAGAAGGGTGAGCCCAAGCCACTCCTGTTGTATATTCTGCACTGGGCACTAAAGGCTGCTGGTGCTTCTTAACAAATCTCTGTGTGGGGGAACAAGGTTTGGCAAATAAAAATACAGAATCCTCCATTAAATTTGAACTTCAGCAAACAACAAAGAACATCTTAGCATCAGTATGCCCCATGCAATGTTTGAGGCATACTAATACTAAAAATTATTTGTTGTTTATCTGAAATTCAAATTTAACAGGATGTCCTGTTTTACCTGGAAACCCGACCCAAGGTGCCCCTAGGCAAGGGCACGGAGTAAAGATTAAATTCTTCCCCCTGCCCCACAACCTACTGGTCCACCAGTATTCTAACTAGCCACTCTGGAAACATCTCCTCCTTTCAACCCCCAAGCAGAGAGACACAGTAAGTGAGAGCTTGCCTGACCCCCAACCCCACTTGTTGAGTCCAGTGATGCGCCTTGTCAAAGTGGCCAGCACAGAACCAGGCACATAGTAGGTGCTCAAAATACATTTCTTCATTTAATCCAGGCTGCTTGACTTCTAGTACTGGCCCCCAAGGGGGTGTGAATGCTAGTCCTGTCTTGTCCCTGGGGGGCCTCCTAAGAACAGCATGGCTGGGGTAGGGATGGGGAAGTCCCACCACGCAGTTCCTGGGGTTGATTGAAGACCAAATGAGAAAATGGCCTGGGGTAGGTTTTGTAAATCCCTGGGCAGCACATGGGTTATTATCAAGACCTCTGAGAGGCCCATTGTACCACAAAGCCCCACAGCCCCCACTCTTCCCTACAGAGAGGAACCTGACAGGGAAAAAGCAGCACAGAGCGGAGGAAAGCCAGCCCCTCTGGACACTGTAATAATGACAACTGTCCAGCACCTTGTGATTTGCCAAACACGTCCCCATCCATCCTCTTTAGAGGCCTCACCAGCCCCTCGGCTTAAGGGAGGGTTCTGGGCCCATTTTCCAGAGTGGTCAGGAAGTCCTGCCCCAGGCCCTGCTTCTGAGGTGGGGCCTGGTCCAAGGGGCTGCCCGGGAGTGGGGTGTCCCACCGGTGGGGGGGGCGGGGCCTACCTTCTGGGCCTGTTGGATCATCTGCCTGACCACCTGCTTGAGGTGGGGCGCCTTCTCCTCCTTGGGCGGGTGGGTGAAGAGGGTGATGCGGCTCACGCCGCGGTAGACGCCCGTGTCGGTCCAGCCCAGGTCCAGCGGGGGCACCTCGGTGTCGGAGCGGTCGGGCCAGTAGGCCAGGGACTCGCAGGGCTCGGCCGGGGCCTGCGCCGGGGCTTTCGCCTTGGCCTTGCTCTTGCCCCGGGCTGCGGCGTTGGCGGCGGCGGCGGCGTCCTCGTAGGGGCTCCAGGCGGCGCGGAGGGCCTGTTGCTCCCGGCTGGAGAGGAAGTCCCGCAGCTGCTCCTTCTTGACCAGCTCGCGGTAGGCCCGCTCGCCGCCGCCCAGCAGCGCCTCCAGCGCGGCCCGCCTCCGCTCGCAGTAGTAGAAGGCGGCCTGCGCCTCGGTCACCCTCTCGTTCACGTGCGCCTCGTCCAGGCAGCTCAGCTGGGACTCGGCCATGGCGCCGCGGCCGCCCGTCCCGGCCCCGGCCTCGGCCGCGGCCCCGGTCGCCCCGCCGCACCTGG
>NC_058407.1:8974690-9053038 GCF_002201575.2 Neomonachus schauinslandi
GGCGGGGAGGGGCGGGCCGCGCCCTCCGCCTCGGGAGGTGGGGGGGCGGCGCGGGCCTGGAGCCGAGCCGGCGGCCTGGGGGTGCGGGGGTAGTTCGCGGCGGGGGGACGCGGCGGGGCCTAGGCTTGCGGGACCGGGAGCTCCAGGGTGGGCAGGAACTTGCCGGGGTGGGGGGGGGGGTCCTGGTTAGACGCACGTGAGGCCTCTGGCCCGCTTCTGCCTCCGGGCCCCGACCCTCCGGTGGCGATCTAACCCTTCCTGCGGCCTGGCAGGGCGGGACACTGAGCAGGCGCGCGTTCATCTTCCCCGCAGTTATGGCTGCGAGCACGTGCTTCGGTCGGGGTGCCTCGGGGGTAGTGGATCTCACCACTCGCCGCGTGGAGGGTCTGGGGGCCCCTGCTGCCAGATGGGATTGTGACGGCTGCGGGGAGGTGGTTGTGTGCAAAAGCGAAGTGCTAATAAAACCCTCAGCTGGCGGCCCACATGTCCCAGTTCTGGGACCAGAGGGCCCCAGAAGCTGTCAATACAGCACCTTCACCACGATAAAAATTTCTTTAAAAAAAAGAAAAAAATCCAGATACAGCAAGGATGTAAGCTGCCGTGGTGGAATTCCCCCCCATTTTAATTTGAACTGACGTGTGTGTGTGTTTGGGCAAGATAGGCTGCCAGAGGCCTGATTACTATATTAGTGATTCAAAGTGCATGTTTGAGCTCAAGGAAAGAAGCCGCACACACACACATCACCAGCAGCCGCTGCTCTGCTGTTTCCCATTGGATTAAATACAATCTTCTTAGTCATTAACATATTATTTTGTTCATGCACTGCTGTACAATTTGATTCCCCACATTCAAAATATTTTCAGATCATAGCAACCAAAGGTTCACATTTCTCCCATTTTATAGCACAGCATCTCAGAGCTGGAAGGAGCATTAGAAACTAGTCCAACCCCCTCATTTTACAGCTGAGGAAATTGAGGTCTTGAAACACGTGGTCTAGCCAGGCCTCCCACAGAAGGAGAGGCTGCGCCTGGGGGCTGTTCAGTTCTCTGCGTCTCAGTGATCTTTGCCCTTCATCTCAGCCACCTTTGCCCTTTCTCCTTGTGAAATGACAGAAGGTTACTGGGGACCTGATTTTAAACCCCAGGGAATTTGAAGAGGTTGCCTACTATTTCTGGGCCTTCCTTTGACAGTGTGGGGGGAAAAAATGAGGGCCAGATTGTCAAATGGCTGTGGCATTGTGACAGTAGTCAGTCCTGGCACCCAGTGTCAGCCCAAAGATCAGTGGCGTTGGGCAGCGAGATGCCTATCACCTTGGCAACCTTAGGAATGGCAAGGCCTCACTTCTGGCAACATTTTACGCTTAATTTCATCTTTAGACAAATTCCATCTTTAGAACGGAGACTATTTAGTTTGCTTCCTAAGGATTTGGCCCTAACAGACGGGCAGACTATGCCCTGGGGGCATAGAGGAGCTGGGGAGGTGGGGGGATAACACAGGTGTGATGAAAGTGCTCTGATAGAGTCAAGCAGCAGCACGTTGGGAGCAAACATTTACTCAATGCCCACTATGTGCCGGGCACACAGTATGCACTTAGTATATAGTTTGTTTTTTTTTTTTAAGATTTTATTTATTTATTTGAGAGAGAGAGAATGAGAGAGAGCACGAGAGGGAAGAGGGCAGAGGGAGAAGCAGACCCCCTGCTGAGCAGGGAGCCCGATGCAGGACTCGATCCCAGGACTCCAGGATCATGACCTGAGCCGAAGGCAGTTGCTTAACCAACTGAGCCACCCAGGCGCCCCAGTACATAGTTCTTTAAAACAGAATGAATTAGGGCCAAGAGAAAGGGATGTGCAGGGAGCTGTGGGGACTGTGAGGGAAGAAATAATTAATCTTGTCCAGTGGGACGTGGATAAGAGAGGCTTCACCCAGCAGGAGGGGATTTTGAGTGGAGCCTAAAGGATGAGAAGATTTCAAGGGGAGAGAGGGAGTGAAGACACTCGAGGCAGAGGGAGACGCCGGAGCATCATGCTGGCATCAGGCACACGAGGCTTCAGGTCAAGATCCTTAACCCTCAGAGCCTTAGTGTCCTCATCTGCAAAATGGGATAACAATCCCCATTTCCTAATACCTCCCAGATTGTTGTAGGGATTAAACGAGATCTGGTGTTTGGTTTAATTAGCTTTTGTGTCTGGCTGGGAGAAAGTGGTTTACAACATTCCTTCCAACACATTCCTGTGCATAGAAATCACCTGGAGGACTTGTGAAAATGTGGATTCTGATTCAGTAGGTCTGAGGTGAGCCCGAGATTCTGCATTTCTAGCAAGCTTCCAGGTTATGCTGGTAGCGAGGGCCCACAGACCGAACTGTGCCTAGCAAGGATTTCAGAGGCCAGTGAAGAAGAGCGTGAACTTTCGTGTCAGGGAGTCCTGGAATGAATCTCACTTTCTTGGGACAAGCTGTGTGTCCCTGGGAAAGTTACTTCCCTTTTCTGAGCCTTGGTCACATCTTCAGTGAAATATGGGCAATTAAAAGTCCTACCTTACAGGGCTTCGTGAAGTGTCTGGCCTGGCGGAGAAGCCAGTAAAGCGTCGTTAGTGTTGAAGTGTGGGAAGATGGGACTGGAAAGAGGGACGTTGGGGCCACATTGTGGGGACCTTAATTTTAGATCTTATCCTGTAGTCAGAGGGGAGGCACTGAGGGTTATTAAGAGACTGATAAGATCATAAAAAAAAATAGCAGTAATTACTATGTGCCAAGCACTGTGCTAAATATTTTAGGGATCCTTCAAATGAATTCATGTAATCCTATTTTAAACATTATTATCCCCATTTTATAGGTAAGAAATCTGAAGCACAGGGAGGTTCAGTAGCATACTCTAGGTCACCCAGCTAGTGCGTATGAGAGTCAGGATTTAAACCCGGATCGTCTGACTCCAGAGCTTGCCTACCCACCTGCCTTGCTATATTGCCCCTGTTGAGAATGTTAGGAAGGCGCATTAGTGAGAGACAGTGTTCCCCTTGCTTACTAATTTATTCATTCAACAAACATTTGCCGAATGCCTAGCATGGTGTTCTGGGTTAGAAACCATTCATTCATTTAGAGATCTTTACTGAGCCTACTAAAGCACAAGGCTCTACTCTAGGTGCCGGCGTATAGCTCTGAACCAAACCAAGTCCTTGCTCACGTGGAGCCCGCATTGAAGTGCAGTGATTAAGACATGGTTTTTGCTCTCAAGAAGCACAAATGTTATGTGACATAACTTGGAATTGGACAGAAGGTTAGAATCAGAGTAGAATATTTTAGTAACAGTTGACACTGGAAAAGATCTCTCCTAGATGTAACTGATAGGAAACACACTGTGGTCTTTTGGGAGTATTCCCCTTTAGGTACCAAGGACTGACTTATTCAACTACCATTTTTGAGCAGTTAATGCGTAGTAGATAACATGCTTGCCACTGGGAATAAAGAGGAATCAGACTCAATAGCCTGGCGGCTGCCTTAGTTGCCCAGGAGTCAGATGCCCACAGCTGTCTTTACAAAGCAGGGGATAAGTGACGGCATCTGCGTTCTCAGGGAGGTTGCAGGCTGTGGAGTCACTTTAACATACAATTATCCAATTTGCTCTGCCCCTAATCTGGTGAAGTAGACTCTGAAAGGGATTACAGGGAGGGGTTAAAGATGAATAAAGTGAGACTCCAGGGGAGGACCCGTTCCAGGTTATCAGCTGGCAAGTGGAAACGCAGGGGAATCCGTCCACACAGCCTGACCCCCCACCCCCCCGGCCTTCCACCCTCCCACACAGCTAGACACTGTGCATTGTCACTGAGGTTTTTAAAAAGCCTTACCCGCAGGGAAATCGATTCCCTTCAGGCACAGGCTCTATCTACTTTGCATCTGGGGACATTCCATGAGGCGGTGACACCCTAGGAGAAGGACTCTGGCCCTGCACCAGTCCCTCCAGTCCTGGGTCTGGAGTTTCCCTGAGCGAGGTGGAGTCCTGTCGTGCTTGCATTTCCAACTCCGGAGGCCCCTTTGCTCAGGGTGACTGCGCCTTCCAGAGACATCGTGCCATCTCCTCCGGCAGATGCTGCCCCCTCCCACCCGGGTCCTTGGCTCCCGGTCACCTTCCTCTCCCCAGGGCACGCTGCCTGCTGTGTGCGCAGTGAAGATTCGACACCTTGTAGTTAATGCTAATTGCAACTCTGTTCATCTCCAGGCACTGTCTATTTTCCCAGGCTCTCCTGTGTAATTCGAGTCCCAAAATAGCCCACCTCATGATACATCAGCTACATGTCCCAGGGCTGACTTTTTCTCCTCGGTGGGAATTTGTGTCATGAGCGCCTGTTGTAAAACTTTGGGGATCCTTCGTGCCTGCTCCCTATCCCCAGAGAGGATGAGAGAGTGAGAGGAGGTGGATGGGGCTGGCACCATGGGGAGGAGGGTGTAGATTCTAGGACTGAGCTAGATGAGCAAAGTCTTTCTCCTCTGACCAGCTCTACTGGCCCCGAGGAAGGAATACACCCAGGTCTCTCCCCCGTGCCACCCCCGCCCCTGCCGCGACTTACCGGAAGCTTCATCTTTTTATTCATGAATAGTTTGGGGGCACGGGTTATGTACTAGGCAAGTTCCTGTCCTCCCAGACCTTCCAGACTCGGGGGCTTTGTTGTATCTGCAACCTTGGAAGCATGATGTAGGTTCCCCTCCCCAACCACTCTGCCAACTGCTTCCCTCTCAGCTCCAGAACATTCTCCTCCACTGCAAAGCAGTTCATCAGGCTGCCCACTGGGCCTCTCTACTCCGATGTCCCCCAGGCCCCTCCACTGCAAGGGAGGTCTCAAAAGGAACCCACTCCTACTTCTCTTTACACCCACCCCGCCACTGTTCTTTCTGGGTCTCTCTGCTCCAGAATGACACCACCACCTGCCCAGTTGCCCAAGTGGGAAATGTGCACGTGTCTTGACTCTTGTCCCTCCCTCATGGCTACCAGACCAGATGAGGATTCTTCTGTGACATTTCTCATTAGTCCTCTTCACCCCATCCCTGCTGCCACTCCCTCCCAACCCCTCCCCCCCACCACTGTTGCAAGAGCCTCCTAACTGGATCTTCTCCCCTCATTCCCTTTTAAAATACAAAGATACCATGTAATTTCCCTGCATAAAACTCTTCCGGGGTTCCCTATTCACCCTACACTAAAGCCCGAGCACCTTGCAGCCATTTATGGTCCTATTAGGTTTCTTCTGTCTCCTCTGCCTTCCTTGACACGTGGTGCCTTTGCTTAGGGAGCTCCTGAAGCTAAGATGCTTTTCTCTCCAGTCCGCCAGCCACTCTTCTGAATCCTTTGGTCCTCAGTTTGGTCACTTCCTCCATGGTGTCTCCTGGCCCTCTGGGTCTGGCCAGATGCCCTCCCTTCATGAACTTTACTTCAGACTGACTGGGAATACCTTCTTAAGACTGGACAGGATTTTCTCATTTCCGCTAAAGTAAGAACATAACAATAAGAGCCTGGAAGGCAAAAGGCAATTCAACTGAATGAGAGTCTTTCTTTAGCCTTTCTTTAGTCACAGTGTGACTGTGTGTGTGTGTGTGTGTGAGAGAGAGAGAGAGAGAGAGAGAGAGAGAGCAAGAGAGAGCATCTGATATGTGTGGTAGGTACATGACACGGTGAACATTTTTTTTTTACGTAAGGTCTACACCCAACGTGGGGCTCGAACCCATGACCCTGAGATCAAGAGTCATACGCTCTATAGACTGAGCCAGCCAGGCACCCCATGGTGGACATTTCTGATCGTCTTTAAAGATAAAGAGGGATTTTGGCACCCACAACCTCCTGGGAGGCCCAGACCGAAGGGCAGATGGGGGAGGAGGAACCAGGACCAGGAAGGGGGCAAAGTCCAACCAAAGGCCTGCCTACATACGAACAGGCCCAGGGGTCTGGTGCTTCTCCCCACCTGGAGGCTCCTCCTGCGGGTGCGCGGCTGCTGCGGCCACTTGCGCCACCTGTTGGAGTCAGCCCGTTGTGTGGTCTGGGGGTGCCCCAGGGCAAGAGCTGGTCCCTGGAGAGGTGACTGCGGCAGACCTGCTCGGGTTCCACCCTCTGCCCTGCCGTGCTTCTGGCTCCCTGTCTGCTGACTTCGTACCAGAAGATTCCTGACCATGAAGGAGACGGACCGAGACAACCTCGGGACCCAAACCCGGCTTTAGTGCCTCTCCTCTCTGACTGCCCCGTGACGTGCACGTTGCCAGCCCGGAGGGGCCCCATCCCAAGCTCTGCATGCCCAGAGTCCAAGGGCAGCACTCTCGGCTAGCAATTAAGTCTCCAAGGTTAGGAACCAGCGTGGTTTGCCTTTGTGTTTCCCATTGTACGTAGCCAGCATCCACTCAACAAATATTTATAGACTGACTTCTGAGCAATATTCTCAGTGAGAACGATCATTCTATCATATGCTGCTTCCACTGCTCCCCAACCGCCTATGGAACCCTATGCAGTAGGGGATTTAAGAAAAAGATGTAGACCCACTCCCAGCTCCAAAGGGGCTCGGAAAACAAAGGGGTTTCCAAAGCCTTCCTGTCTCCACTGCTGTCTACTCTCCCTTGAAGCTGCTAGGGAGGCAGGAATTCGACATTATTTCAGGTCAACTGAACATATTCTAAAACCTTTAACCATATTGACTTGAGGCTAACAGTATGTTCGGGATCGTAATCCACAAATAATTATTTAATTTCTAGGGATAAAAGTTCAGATTCGGTGAATTTCCTAATCATTCCCTAGGCGCCAGGCATACATTGGCTCACTTCATCCTCACATTAAGTATTACATTTGCTCATGATACAACTGATAAAGCTGAGGCTCAGAGAGGTTTAGCAACCTGATCAGGGTCACAGAGCTAAGGAGTCAAACTTAAGTCCACTTGTCACCAGATCTGTGGGATTCAAGGGCCAGATGGGTTATATAACAGAACTGCCTTGTCCAATGTGTTTGTTGCTATTTAAATGTAAATTAAGCAAAATTAAAGTAAGAAATTCAGAGGCTCCTGGTTGGCGCAGTCGGTGGAACATGTGACTCTTGATCTCAGGGTCATGGGTTCAAGCCCCATGTTGGGCATGGAGCCTACTTAAAAAAATCTTTAAAAAATAAATTAAAAGTAAGAAATTCAGTTCCTCGGTCACACTGGTCACATTGGAAGCACTCAATGACCAGTGGGGCCAAGGGCAATCACACTGGCTAGTGCAGATACAGAACATTTCCACCAGCACAGAAAGTTCACCATCACATGGCACTGTTATAGGAACTCAAATACAGGGACCAGTACTCGAGGGCTGAGAAATTAGGAAGGCTTTTCCCTAGGGAGGTGGACCTCGAGCTGGGCCCAGGACCTAAAACTCAGAGAGGCGGTTGGGGAGCAGTGGAAGCAGCAACGACTCCCCGGAGAAAGAGGGAAATCGTGCCCCTCACATTTGCTGCCAGCTCTGGTGAGGACCTGGCACTGAGCGGATGTTGAGCGGGTGAATGAATGAATGAATGAATTGATCAAGGCAAATATAGGCTAAACGAACACATCAGTTTGGATCACGGTGTGTGTGTGTGTTGGGGGGGAGTGTATTTTTGTCTTGTGATTGTGTGTACATGTGTATGTGTGTACATGTGGTTGTGTGTGCACATGTGTATGTGTGTGTACATGTGCACGTGACTACACATATGTGAATATGCACATGCACATGTTTCAGGGGTGGTGGAAGGACAGGGGGAGGGAATGGGCCAGAAACAGAGGTTGCCCCATGAAAGTTCTTTTTTTTTTTTTTAAAGATTTTATTTATTTATTCATGAGAGACAGAGAGAGAGACAGAGGCAGAGCGAGAAGCAGGCTCCCCGCGGAGCAGGGAGCCCGATGCGGGACTCGATCCCAGGACCCTGGGATCATGACCTGAGCCGAAGGCAGATGCTTAACCGACTGAGCCACCCAGGTGTCCCGCCCCATGAAAGTTCTTGAATCTCTGAATTCCAGGGTGAGTTTGAACTTAGCTCTGTTGGCAGTTGGGAGCCACGGAGGGTGTGTGAGCTGGGAAATGGCAGGATGTCCCTGGCAGAGGGCACGGGATGGGCCGGAGGGAGAGAGAGCCCCTGGTGTGCTCTGACAACATGGAATGTTTGAGAAAGCCAACTGATCCGGTTCTGGGCTTGGGGCGGTACGCGGAGGAAGGTACAGGAAGGGATGGCGTTTTCTCCCACTTCTTCCTGGCAGCAGCAGAGTTCCTGGAGTGGTGTGCTCTGGTAGGCAGGGCATGCGGCGTGGGGTGGCTTGAGCAATCTTCAGCCCCAGAGGGCAAAGCGCTGCTAACAAACCTCCTTCCCTTCCCAAGAGCAAGCAGCGCTGGGAACTGGGGTGTGTCTGACACATTTTTAGACAAATTTTAAAACAGTTGTACCCCAGTGAAGGGACCTGGGCTGGAATTATGTATTTAGTATTTGTTCATCCCTGTCTTTGGGGACAAGACCGTAGGGCACAAGCCCTTTGCCCGCCCCCTCCAGGGCGAGGCCAGAAGGGCAGTGTCAAGAGATGGTTCCACAGAGGGAGAATTGCTCTCTGAGGTTGGAATCAAGGAGGACTTCGTGAAGGAGGTGGCATTTCCCCCCAGCCTTGCTGGCTGGCAGGGACAAGGACAGAGGGCAATAGAGAGGCACCGCCCAGTCACCAAAGGAGGAATATGCAGGGCAAGGTTCAGGGCAGAGTGGCCCAGAGGTCCTGCCTCCCCCTACCCACCCCGCCCCCCAGCACTGGGAGGCAGCTTGAACCTCAAGCTTTTAGTAGAGAAAGTGCCGCATCTGGATGGGGTGATGTGTAAAGTCGCAGAGAGCCTAGAGGCAGGCAGACCAGCCAGAGGAGTTAATGGCAGCTCCAGGACCAGCCTGCTACCCTCCGGCAAGAATCACTCCTTTATTTGGCCAGCACCCTCAGCAGTTTGTCCTTTGCCGGCCACCATCACAGGGCAGCGGTCGCCGGGAAGAGGGTGGCCGAGGCCCAGGGAGGGGAGCTGTCCCCAAGTTGATTTAGTACCTCAGCAGGTTATCGGTGTGATAGTTGCACAGAGACTTACCCCGAGGAGGGCTGAGTACAGGACAGGGGAGGAGGGGGTGGGGTGGGGTGCAGAAGGCCGTTTCTACCCCAGTGGAAGGGGTAGTGGGGCCGCCCTCCGTTTGCTGGGCCCTCACCAAACAGTTCCTATAACTCTGTTTACTTCTCATGACAACTTAGTGCTACTATGTCTGGTTGTCTCCATTAGCTCAGAGAGGTCAGGTAACTTGTCCAGGCTCACAGAGTCAGCCGCAGGGTGCTTTCTCCACTTTTTCCACAGTGCCTGCAGGGGAAGTAGGGGATAGCTAGAAAGGAGGGGGCACTGGGGTGCATGATTCAAGGATGGGCTTTCTCTATAGGCCTGGGAGTTTCTAGACCGCCCCACATCACAGCTAGCTGCGGCAAAGCCACTGGCCCTAACACCCCCTACTGGTTTTCACACCCTAGGTACAAGGTGTGAATTCCTCACTCGGCTGCACACTTGGAAGGGGGAAACTCAGCAGTCGAGTAGGGGTGGAGAATATTCCCTGATATGACTCCAGCATCCGGGGCCACACTCAGACATAACCCTATTTGCCATGTATACGGCGGGGGAAGGATAAGGAGCAGCCAGGACTTAGAACTGGAGGCAAGGTCCGAGGAGGAAGGGGGAAGGCAGATCAGCCATTGGAGGTTGGATGGGTAGGGTCCAGCTTCTCTTTTGGGGCTACAGGGGCCACCGGTGACAATGGGCGCCAAGGGAGTACTGGGGGGGTGAAGCACAGGTGGGGAAGGGAGAAGCAGCCCACAAGATTGGAAGGTTCGGGCAGGTAGACAGGCAGGATGGGCAGCCAGAGCTAGGAGACCCCAGCAGCAGGGATCTGGATTCTGGAAGGGGACTGGCACAGACGAGAAGGGAGGGGAGGAGCTGGGTACTGCATGGGTCCCAGCACCGAGGCCTGGCTAGGGGTCTCACTGCAGGAATGAAGGAAGAGACTGGGGCCACGGCTCAGATCAAGGGCAGGATCAAGTAGCCAATCCTAGAGGCTGGTGCTGAGCCCCACACGTCAGGAGTTGGCCCCAGTGGGCTGGGTCTGTGCCATGGCTCCAGTGGGGACAGAAGGGCCAGCAGAGCACAGGAAGGGGCAGACCCCTTAGCAAGCCACATACCCTAAGGTAACACACCCCTAAGGGGACTTCCTTAGGAAGTCTAGGTTTGGAAAAGGACCCAAGGAGCCCCGAGGACTCACAAGTATCAATTCCAGAAGCTAAATTTCTGTCAACAGAAGGGAGAATCTCCATGAATTTTATGTGTCCTACTAGAGACACTGGCTGGCTAGTTTCTCTATTTTATTTTAAACACAGCTCAATCCGTTCCTTTCTGCACCCATCTTGAGTCATTCTTACCTAAGAGGAGTCTGAGGATCAGTGTTTATTTAGTATATGCCGTCTGCATGCATCAGCGGTGTAGAGCACTTTATTTTACTGATAAGGAAAATGAGGCACAGAGGGGTGAAGAGATTTCCCGAAGGTCCAGTGGCCCAGGGAGAGTGAGGACAGAGTCCCGGCTAGGGACCCCCCCCCCCCCGGGCCAGTGCTTCCTTCCCCCTGTACCCCCCACCTCATCTGGGCTTGCCATGGTAACCAAGCCTCCCCCAGGGGGGGGAGAAAAAGGTGGGTGGGAGGTTCCCCCACCCCCCCCCCAAACCCGGGGGAGGGGGGGGGGGGGGGGGGGGAGGCACCACGTGCTGCCCACCCTGGGGAATTCAGTCCCGTTGAAACGGGATTGCCCACGTTAGAACATGGCCACAAATGACCCTGGATAGAGCCATACCTGGAAGGACCTGTGTAGGGGAGTCTCACGCCAGGCTCAGTGCTATTGCTGGGACGATGGCACAGATCTGACTGGCTGGGGCCTCTGTCCCCACAGCAGACACAGAGCCTCACTATGTACAGTTCTGGTTTCTGTGCCTAGCATGGAGGCTGTCCCCACCGATATGCTGTCTTAATATGCATGTGGGAATCCATTGTGGAGGGCGGATGGAAGAGTGTGCGTGTGTGTGTGTCCATGCAGGCATTTCAACTCCGAGGGGAAAGCCAGGGAGCTATGCTGCCTCACACTGCCTTTTTGTTCCTTAACTATCTCAAGGAATGTTTATGGAATGGCCTGGCTCATAAAATTTGTGCATCTTCGTCTAACATTTCCTGTAGATTGGGTCTTGATAGCCACTGCCCACTGTCATCCAACCCAACCACTTCCTCCTTTAGGGCAGGGCTCTGCCTGGGTTCCCAGGTTCTGCCTCCTGTAGGGTCCCATCAACTGGTCTAAGCCAGTCATGGTGGTCTCATTCTCTTAGTCATGGCTCGTTTTGGAATGGCAGGTGATCTAGTCACATCAATGGGATCCGAGGGAATGGCTGCTGTATGACTTCCGGGAAAGGTTTTACTCACAAATTTATTTACTTATTAATTAATTAATTAATTAATTTAAGAGTTAGAGAGAGAGTGCAAGAGTGGGGTGAGGGGCAGAGGGAGAAGCAGTTTCCCCACTGAGCAGGGAGCCTGATGTGGGGCTCGATCCTGGGACTTCCGGATCATGACCTGAGCTGAAGGCAGACGCTTCACCCACTGAGCCACCCAGGTGCCCCTATTTATTTATTTTAAAGATTTTTATTTATTTAATTATTTATTTGAGGGAAAGAGAGAGCACAAGTGGAGACCTCAGGCTCACTCACTTTCCACTAGTCTGAGTGGGGCGCTCAGTAGATGCCTGGATAAGGCTTGGTATTAAAAGTAAAAGACCCAAAGGAGACAAGTGTCCCTCTTCCTGAATAAGCCAAAGATATGACTTCTTGGTCCTTTGTCTCCTAGGTTGGAACTGAAATTGGACTTGCAGCTGCAGGACCGGCTTCTTGCAGGTTGAGTAGAGTTTCCTTCCTTCCTTCCTTCCTTCCTCCCTCCCTTCCTTCCTTCTTTCCTTCCTTCCTTCCTCATTCATTCATTCATGCATCCATGCTGAGATTGGCTCCTCCCTGCTTATGAGAGCCAATTGTACACACATCTCTTCTCCACTCCCAGTTCACTGATATCATGTTGGTGGCTTGAAATCAGCCGCAGTGGGAGATTTGTTGTTGTTGTTGTTGTTGTTTTAATAGACTTAATAGTTTTTTAGAGCACTTTTAGGTTCACAGCAAAATTGAGCAGAAGACAGGGTTTCCTTATACTCCCTGTCCCCACACATGCACAGCCTCCCCCATTATCAACATCCCCCACCCAAGTGGTACATTTGTTACACTTGGTGAACCCTTATCAACACATCATTATCACGCAAAGCCCATAGTTTACCTCAGGGTTCACTCTTGGTATTGTACACTCTCTGGGTTTTGACAAATGTGTAATGACTTGTGGCCACCATTATAGTATCATGGAGAATGATCTCACTGCTCTAAAAATCTTTTGTGTTCCACCTCTTCTTTTCTCCCTCTCACCTCACCCTTGGCAATTGCTGATCTTTTTACTGTCTCAATAGTTTTGCTGTTTCCAGATTGTCACATAGTTGGAATCATACAGTATGTAGCCTTTACAGATTGGCTTCTTTCACTTAGTGATAGGCATTTAAGGTTTCTACATGTCTTTTCATGGCTTGATAGCTTCTTTCCTTTTTTTTTATTTAAGATTTTATTTATTTATTTGAGGGACAAGAGTGAGCAAGAGAGAGAGCACATGAGCACGAGCAGAGGGAGAGGGAGAAGCAGACTCCCTGCTGAGCAGGGAGCCCGATGCGGGGCTTGATCCCAGGACCCTGGGATCATGACCTGAGCAGAAGGCAGACACTTAACCAACTGAGCCACCCAGGTGCCCTGATAGCTCATTTCTTTTTAGCACTGAAGAATATTCCATTGTTTGGATGGACCACAGCTTATTTATCCATTCACCTACTGAAGGACACCTCGGTTGTTTCCAAGTATTGGCAATTATGAATGGAACAGCCATAAACATTCATGTACAGGTTTTTGCATGGACATAAGTTTTCAGCTCCTTTGGGTAAATACCAAGAAGCATGATTGCTGGATCATATGTTAAGAATATGTTTAGTTTTGTAAGAAACTGCCAAACTGTCTTCCAAAGGGGCTGTACCATTTTGCATTCCCACCAGCAGTGAATGAGAATTCCTGTTACTCCACATCCTTGCCAACATTTGGTGTTGTCAGTGTTTTGGTCCTTGGATTTTCTAAGAGCTGTGTAATGGTATCTCATTGTTTTAATTTGCATTTCCCTAATGACATGTAATGTTGAGCATCTTCTCAGGTGCTTACTTGTGATTTTTTATCTTCTTCAGTGAGGTGTCTGTTCAGGCGTTTTGCCCATTTTTCAGTTGGGTTGTTCATTTCTTTATCGTTGGGTTTTAAGAATTCTTTGTTTATTTTGGGTGTTTTGCCCATTTTTCAGTTGGGTTGTTCATTTCCTTATCGTTGGGTTTTAAGAATTCTTTGTTTATTTTGGATAACAGTTCTTTATCAGGTAGGCTTTTTGCAATTATCTTTTCCCCTTCTGTGGTTTGTCTCTTCATTATCTTGATGCACGGTAGGAATATTTACATCACAGAACTGGCAAATGTGACAATTGGGGCTTTCCTTCAGAGGGCAGTTGTTCAACATTTACCAGCACACCAATGCACACGTGCATCAACCATTTATAGGGTGAACTGTTCGTGCGCTCAAAAATGTTCAGTCCCGTGGGGGAGGCAGACTCAGTGGATCACCGACTATACTACAGAGTTCTGAATATCGGGATGGAAGCAGAACAAGGATGCAAGAGGAACATGGAGGAGGGACATCTACAGCAGCCATGAAGTTGGGATGGCTTCCCAGTGGAGAACTTGAGCCCTGAGCTAAGTATTTCAAAGTGAGTAGCAGTTGCCTGGATCCCTACTGCCCAATAAGGTAGCCACTTGCCCCATCTCGCTGTTGGAACTCACACTAGCCACATTGCAAGCAGTCAGTGGCCACGAGTGGCTGGAGGCTGCCACATTGGACAGAGCAGATAGAGAACTTTCCCTTCACCATCATAGAATGTGCTATTGGACCACACTGATCTAGACCAAAAAAATGGGGGAAAGGCATTCCAGGCAGAAGGAACCGGATGGAAAGACTCAGTGCTCTGAGACAACATGACTCATTCTGGGGGGAGATGGGTGTTGTGGCTGAACAAACAGGCAGCAGTCAGATCGCAAAATGGCATTACTGCCAAGCGGGGAGTTTAAACTCTAGCCTGAAAGCCAGTGGGAGCCCCTGGAGGCTTTTGAACAGAAGCCTGATATCATCAGCTTTGCATGTTAATAAGGTCTCTCTGGCAGTCAGTGGGCTGGATCGGAGGGGCCAGCCAGCCCAGAGGCAGGCGGGTAGACTGGTTCTGAGACTGTTGCAGTTGCAGGGGGAGAGACAGGAGAGAGGCCTGAAATGAGGTCGTGACCGTGGCACAGATGCAGGGGCAGGAGGGAGACGTGGATGACCCACTGGCTCATTGCGTCTGGCCTCTACGAGGTGCTTTGTAAATAGTCGTTGACTTAATGAATGAATTACAGCCAAGCCCAGAGTGTTCAACAGGGTGCACATCCCCCTGGCACCCTGGGTAGTATCTATTGCACAGAGAGGTACAAGAGCATTTCTTTTCAGCGGAAGGAGGAAGGGCAGCAGGGAGAGAGACAAACAAGAGAGCTGGAGGGGAAGGGACTTCCTCTGTCCTTTGTGATGGCTCCGGTGAGGAGGGAATGAGCTGTGGGGGAACCTTGACCTAGGCAGTGCCTCTCTGGGGCCCAGGGACGGGGTGACTCAGAACTGAGTACAGGCCATTCTCCACCCCTCCTCTTCCCCAACCCCCTGGCCACATGGACTGCAGGGCAGAGTTGGTTTCCTGAAGGATCGGGGCATTTCATCAACATACAGATGCAACCCACAGCGGGTCGGCAGCATCAGGGAAGTCGCTGTCAGTGGAGGATGCTCGGGGACGATGGAACATGGCCAGAGTAGGAGGCATTAGCCGACTGGTTCTTAAACACACGGGAGATACCAGCCTCACTGCCTTGGACTCTCAAAGTAGCTGGAGATCTTGAGGGCACGCGGCTGAAAGCTACTGTAACTTGGGCATCAATGTTAATATTACCTTGTTTGCACCTATGGGTCCCTAAGGCCTGGGACCTTTGGGTTACAGAATGAATGATAGGTGACATGAGACAGGTTTCATTTGCTTATTCATTAAACAAATATTTGTTGAGCCTCTGTGTGCCAAACACATGCTGGGCAGACGATGGTTCACAAAACAGAGATGATCCCTGCCCCCAGGGAGCTTACAGTCTAATAGTCCAGCAGACCAGCTTATGCGCTGTTCAGGAAAAGCACCAGGAACCACCAGGTAGTCCAACGGGAAGGATTCTTTTAAAATGTTTTATTTATTTATTCATGAGAGTCAGAGAGAGAGAGAGAGGCAGAGGCAGAGGGAGAAGCAGGCTCCCCACCCAGCAGGGAGCCCAATGCGGGACTCGATCCAGGACCCTGGGATCATGACCTGAGCCGAAGGCAGACGCTTAACCATCTGAGCCACCCAGGCGCCCCGGGAAGGATTCTTTTAGATTAGGGTCAGGAAAGGATAATATGAGAAAGTGACATTTAAACTGAGACCTGAAGATGCATAGGAGTTAGCCAGGCAGAGGGAACAACAGGTATGGAGGCTATGGGAACCAATCTGGAGGCTGAGAGAAGGCCAGTGGGTGGGAGCGTGGCAGCAAGGAGGGGAGAGGCACAGAGGAGGCCGGAGAGGGAGGCAGGGCCAGACCTCACACGGCCACATGGGGCCTTGGATTCAAATCCAAGTGCGGTGGCTGGCGGGGGAGTGACGTGATCAGGCTGGTGTTGTACAAGGATCGCCCTGGCATCTGTGTGGAGAATGGACTGGGGACAAGACGGTGTGCTGGGAGAAGCGTGTCCAGGCTCGATCGGTCGCCAAGGAAGAGATATGGTGGCACGGTTGTGGTGATGGAGAGACGTGGAGGAACCGGAGAAGTATTTAAAAGAACCAAGACAACATGTTTTTCCCTCGTCCTTGTTTTCGTACATACGGGCTGAAGCGTTAACTTTAGACAAGGCCAACAGCAAGTATTCGCCCAGGCCAATCTGTCCCGCCTGTGGCCTGTTTTGCTCGAGGTTAGTTGATCTAACGGTGCCCCAGTGACATGGGCCATTCCCTCGCCTCTGAGCAGGACCACACCTGACTCCAGTGTATTTTATGTTTATAGATTTCCTGAGAAAGCTTTCACAACTTCTGTAACCTCTGCTTATCTTTAAAATAATCACCATTGGGAAACCCCTGTGTGTATTTTATCTGAATGCTTGTCGTCCTAAAGTTTCTTGATTCTTGATGGAGGTGGAGGCCCTGAAATTGGTCACCTGGGCCGGCAAGTGTGGATGATGTCATACTGGCGGTTCTGAATCATGTCTCATTTGTGAGCAAAGTGCCTGAAGGAAAGTGCCTGAAGATCCCTAGAAAAGGGATCTCATCTGATTTTTGTGGCTCTCTAGCTCCCTGTCAAGTTCTGTGCCCTTGCTACTCAAAGTCTGGTCCCCTGACCGAGGAACATCACCTCAGAGAGTGGCGGACCCGCAGGACTGAATCAGAATCTGCATTTTAACACGTTCCCCAGGCAATCCATAGGCACTGAATTTTGAGAAGCACTGCCTTCGATCACCCTGAGGCCATCTAAAAGTGGGTGGGCAATGGCAGGTACCAGAGATTTCACATTGCAGTGAGCCTCAGCAAGTGCTTAGGAAAACTGAACCGGTTCAACAGGAACCGACTTTCTCTGGAAGTTCCCTGCCCTCAGGTCATGCAGAGCGGTTTCAGCTGAAGTCAGAGACATTTGTGCTGTTTCCCGGATTGTGTGGATTGTGTGGCTGGGAGCAGCACTGGGTGGACACGCCCCCGGCGCTGAAATGCTGCCCGGTGGAAAGCAGCTCCCCATGTGCTCCTCCAGGCAGCACCAGAGGCCCAGCAAGCCGCTTCCCAACACCCCCAAGTGGGGACAGTTCGGTCCTTCTCCTCTTAGCCTGGTCCCTAAGGGCCCCAGTTCTCCGTGGGTGGTTAGGGTGATTCCTGCGTCCTCCTGAATTGAGCCACGTGATGCACAGGGACAAGGCTGTTTTAGCACCAGACTCCCAGGACGGCCTGGGGTGGAACAGAACAGCCAGCTCCAGGAGTTTGGGACGCTCTGCGCACACTGTGTGGCAGGCCTCCCCAGACCAGTGAGTGAGCCCCGCTCCCACAGACACGACATGCGGCCTGGCAAAACATGGGCACTTATCACCGCTTTCTTGAGAAGTGTTTCAAGGCACGAAATCCAGGCCAGAACCAAATTATTTCCCTCTCTCTTCACTGGGGCTGGTCCTCCCACATAATCAGACAAATGGACGAGGTTTGTGGGCTGTTTAAAGCATATGGTTTGTAAATACTGTAAAATCAAACATCACTTTTGGCTTTTATTTACTGTAACATGTTCACATTACCTAGCACCAAAATAGCTTTTAGGTCTTCTTTGCCTTGCTTTTCTTTCTCCCTGCTCTTTTGTCTTCATCCTCGTGGTGCTTCGCCCCTGCCTTCCCCAGCGCTCACGTCTCTGCTCTAATTCCTCCTTCCGCACCTGCTCCGTCCCTCCTTCCCGTGCTTATCTGCTCGCTGACTCCTACTCCCATGTCTTCCTCACCTGCCCCACTTAACGTCTTGCCTCCTCTCCCTCCCTTTTTCCCTCTCACGCTGCTCCTTGATCTTTTGAAATGTCTTTGCCCCCTTTCCCTTTCCGTGCTGTCATTTCTAAAGGCTGCGTGCCAGACCCTCCTCACTCTCGCTCGACTCCCCCCGCCTCTCAGGGCTATTTTCTCTTCCCTCCCAAGACTCACCACAGAGCGCCTTCTTTTTCCCTTCCTCTCTAAAGACAACACAGGGATCACAGAATCATAGAATTCAGAGTCAAAGGGACACAGCCTACATTACACTGGCAGTTACTTCTGAGTAGAAACTCTTCTTCTCCTATCACCCTCCATAATGGCTGCTGCCATCACTCCTTAGAGCAGGAAGGGCTGGGGGAGAAGACAAAGGAACGAGCCCACCTCACCCTCCATGCTCCCTCACCAACATGGGTACCCCACCCTTTCATTTCGGTCTCATTACACACACACACCCTCTTCTCAGGGCCCTTGGTGCAGACGTGTTTGCTCCCGGCCTCCACCAAAACACTGAGTTTCCTTCTCTGGTGTCTCTGCTCCCCAGCCTGGCCAGTCCCCACCCACACCCCCAAGGGAAACACAATTCTATTGTGAGGTGGCAGGAGAGATAGCGGCCCCCACATGCAGGTATTGGGTGTGTGTGTTGGGCGGGGGGGCTGTCAGCAGTGGCTCAACAGCCAAATCCAACAGGAAGCTCATTGCAAAGCCGGCTCCCACCCAGGGTCATGCTCAGCCAATCAATCAACCCATCAACAATAGCGAATCAACGCTCTTGTGGAGGGGGCTGCTCTCCGTGCCACTGGGCAAGGCATCCTCAAAACATGGGGAAACAAATAGAGACCCAAAGAGACACCCTGTCGCCATAAAATAATGGCTCTAAAATCCAGCTTTCTCAGCCGGGGCTTCTCTAAGCGTTTTACAGAGTCTCAGACTCTGCTTTCTTGGTATCCCGGGAGACAGAGGTTACTCCCAAGTAAGCCACTGGGGATTTGTGAAAATCCCTCCGTCTCCCAGTGCTTGGCTCCTCGGGGTCTCCGTCTCTCCAGGTCAGCCTCGGGGAAGAGGACTAGCTGAGGAACACTCACTGGAGGGAGGTGAAGCCAGCCTTGCCCAGGCTTCGGAACACCTGCTGCTCCAGTCCAGTCCCACCTTCTTGGCCCTTCCTGCTCCCAGCTCAGCCCTGTGGGGTGGCACCTTTATTCTCAACCCAGCAGTGCCCACCCTTGCAGAGCAGGAGGGAAGCTGCCCTGCAAACCCTCAAGGTGAGTAGGGCTTGGAGGTGAGCTCAAACATGCCCAACCGAGTCCAGCCCCACCCTGTGGTTCCTCCTCCAACCCCGGGGTGTGGCTCTCCGCTGGGCTACTCTTGGTGAACATTCCCCAGGCCAGGAGGAAGCAGGGCCATCTTAGGGACGGGAAGAATTTGCGTTTCATGTCCCTGGCCCTCCCCACCAGCCAGCTTTCCCACTGCCTTCCACACACCGCTGAGGGGAGCAGAAAAACAAGTATGAATATCATTCTCACCTGACTTCCTTTCATATCAACTAAGTAACCAATGAAATCGCCAATAAATTACTATTAGAAAATGCGTGTACACAGAGGCGTAGGCGTGCGTGTGCGCGTACACACATATATCCATATGCGTGGATAGTTCCCGCTTCTCTTCCTTGCCCCCTCTCCTGCAGGCAGCTTCACACAAAAGCCTCTGACCCCCCGGAAGGGCCTCATCGGATCATGGGCGCCACGTAGTTGGCAGGGAAGAGGCCCAGTCTGTTGTGCAGGCGGCCGGTCCACCAGGACGGGTTGGAGCTGTCCAGGACCTCGACCACCTCTCCACAGCGAAACCCCAGCTCGTCGTCCTCGAGGGCCTCGAAGTCGTACAGCGCCCGGGCCCACCGCACTCGCTGTCGGGGGAAGCACAGAAGGGGCCCGCTGAGCCAGGGCCGGGGGGCCTTTGGAGCCGCTGTGGCGCAGGAGGGGTCCTGCTGGCCCCCGCAGCAAGACGAAGTCCTCGGTGAGCAGCCTGCCCTGAAGGCGGACGTCTGGCTCTCCGGAGACCTCCCGAACCCCACTGTGACGGGCAGCAGACCCCACTGCACAGCCCGGGGCGTGGAGTTACCAGAACTCAGCCGAGCCGCTCTTGAGACTCAGGACTTTTACCGACAGAGATGTTAGTCTCTGAGGCCCCAGGAGAATCCTTGACAGCTACTCTCCCTACATCACTAGGTGGTCTTTTCACTCTCTCCAGGTGACAGGATGGCAGCGTGCCCAAACTAACAGCCCTCCGTGCTAGCGCAGCCGAGGCCGATGCGGCGCGAGGAAAAAGGCAACAGATCTCCCTCGGCCAGAGCCAGAGCCAAAAACCATGAGGACAGGGCAAGGCCCAGCGGCCGGACAGAACAACAGACCGGCATCGGCCCTGCCTGGGAACTCCTCCCCCCATGGCTCGCTGGGCTCCCACCACCTCCATTCTGAGCTCTGAGCGGCTTGCCTCTGTCCTGGAGGACCAACCATTTCTCTAAGTGCCCCTCTGGCTGCCTTCATCGAGCCCAGGGAGGGAAAGTTCACGTACCCCGGCCACTTGGAGCTGCACGGGGTCTGTGTGTCTCCGGTGCATGAGGGCCGGGTTCATGTCGCCACCCATGCCAATGCCACAGTGCCCATCGTTTATGTCAAGGCTGCCTCCTCGGCGTTCCTGGAAACACACGCAACAGAGGACCTGTCACCACACCACATCCCCAGCAGGCCCCCCGGTGCCTTGCTCAGAGGCCACAGACACAGCCAGTGTTCCAAGAACACGTGCTGCTGCTGATAAACCCCAGGGGTGGGAGAAAGGGGGAAGGGTGGCAAAGGGACCTTCGACTGTGAAGACAATGCCAGATTTCATTCATTCAAAGAATATTTATCAGGCACCTGCCATGTGTCTAGTACTGTCCTAATCACTGGGGATATGTAGCTGGAAAGAAAAGGGCCTTGTCTTCGTGGATCGTCAGTTTAGAGGGGGAACCATACACATTTAAGTGATAAGCGAGCTGAGAGAAGGTCTAAGTCTGCCAGGGTAATCAGAGAAGTCTTCCTAGAGGAGGTGATACTTGAACTGTAGCTTAGAGGAGGAGAAGGATCAGCCAGGAAAGGGCATTTTAGGCAAAGGAAATAGCATATAAAAAGCCCCCAGGTTATGAGAGAAAACACAATTGACCGTTTTGGTAACTAAAGATAGTGCAGTGTTGCTGGAATGTGTGTTTGCTCAGGGAGTGGGGAAGGTGGAGGGTCGGAGGGGGGTGGGTTTAGGGCGAGGCAGCAGGAGATGAGGCTGGGGAAACAGATATGGGCAGCTCACAAAGGGCTTTGTGTGCCCTACTAAGGAATTTAGGAATGATGTCATCTGGCTGTATTGTCCATCTCGGTAAGCGGCCCCAAATCCCATCTGGAGCAAGGCAGGAGACAAATAAATAAATAAGCAAGGCTCTGTTGCCGGTGTTAATCCGTTTTTCTTGTGGATCTCCACAGCCAGATGGGTTAAGGGGCATGAATAGATTTGGAAGTGCGCTGACAGGAAAACGAAGCAATGGCTCACTGTGTGTGTGTGTGTGTGTGTGTGTGTGTGCGTGTGTTCAGGCAGGGAGCCAATGAATTCGCAGGGACTTCTGTGCCAAGAGCAGTTCCCATATCATTTTATCATATTGCTGCCAGTTGGGAGGTCCCGGGTCTTCTTCACGAACTCTGCGAGCCATCACGAGGCCGGGCCTGAGATGCTCCTCCCCACGGTCCCAGGACCACACCAGCCCCCCAAGCCTTTGTTTGCTCTGGTTGCATCTGGCTTTGTGGGGGGTTTTCACGTGCTCAGTGGCCATGGGGACAGGCTGGCCTGAGCCCTGGGCTGAGGAGAGCAGGTCCTCTTCCCTACCTCACGGCGCCCACTCCATTCCTCTGAGGTACCTGATGGAAATGAGGGTGTTGCAGGTAGCGTTGCTGCTGTGCTGGGGGCGCTGGGGGGCACTGCGAGGGAGGAGGCGCCGGGCGGCCCGACAGCTTCCGCGTCATCGAAGGCCTGATTTCTTCTCCCACAGCCCCACTGAGGTGCGGGCCTCCCTGGGGCCTCCGGTCCAGGCTGTTGCCCCGGTGACCCTGGGAGAGAATGATGAAGATGATGCAGATCCACCCTCCTCCCGCATCTCCCGGCCCCCCACCCCCCCCCCGCTTTCTGGCAGTTTGCCCACCACCTCTCCAAGAGACAGCCGAAGGCCCGCGGGCAGCCTCAAGAGAGCCGATGTCTCGGCCCCTCGTGGTTGCAGAAATGGTCTCCACGTTCTCAGATTCTCCCGGGTTGGGGACTCCGGGTCTCTGGTTCACTTTCCACGGGCTACGCATCGAGTCCCTTCCTAGTGGGCTTGTTTTCCTCTCTGCAATCAAGCTTCAATATTCTATTTTACTGACACAATGCCACCCCTCCTTATCGCCTGTTGCCCCACCGCCGGACATCCTACCCTCCCGATAAGCTCGGCCATTGACTTTGCCTGATTTTGAACTGTCACTTATAGCCTGGTGATAGAGCCCCAGACAGCAGCCCTCTTGCGGCACCATGGAAACCAGGCCTGCCGCCGGGCACGCTGGGAAGGAGCACGGCCTTTCTGCTTAATGGTACCACGACCATGTGACTCGAGGTACTTTCTCGTTATTTTTATTTCACAAACAAGTTACACAGGGCCTGGGCTTCATACCTGCCAGGCGCTGTTCGAAGTGCTTTACAAATATGAACTCGTTTAATCCAGTTTAATGCGTTTTTTTTTTTTTTTTAAGATTTCATTTATTTATTTGACAGAGAGAGAGACAGCGAGAGAGGGAACACAAGCAGGGGGAGTGGGAGAGGGAGAAGCAGGCCCCCCGCCGAGCAGGGAGCCCGATGCGGGGCTCGATCTCAGGAGCCCGGGATCATGACCTGAGCCGAAGGCAGACGCTTAACCGACTGAGCCACCCAGGCGCTCCCCAGTTTAATGCATTTTACACTACCTCTTTTCTCTCTGCGTGCACATCCTGCTAAATTAATACCTCTGTTTCTTGGTTAAAATAATTCAGAACGTCTTAGTTAACCTTTGTTTTTCTTTCTGAACTTTTATGTGCACTTGCTGGGATGCCCTTTTCTCCTAGGACTGTCACTTCTCAGGCTTACAATCAACCAATTCCCTGAAATGGTTTTCTCTACTTCTCCAGAGCACCTGTTGATTTGAAAGCCTCAATGCCTTTTCAAATAACTTGTTCCAGGGATTTCAACTATTTTAACTACTCCAGAGAATGCTTCTTTCTAGAATACCCATCTCTTTCTTTTAACGATGTTGTTTCCTTTGAAAGGTATTTTATACATTGTGTGTGTGTGTGTGTGTGTGTGTGTGTGTGTGTGTGTGTGAATTTTCTTATGGGAGGCAAGTTAGCATTTCCTTGGGGCCTACTATTGTCCAGACTCTATGGCAAGTGCTATCACCATATTATTTCATTTAATCCTTACAACAGCCCAGGCAGGGAGGTATTATATTCTCTCCATTCTCCAGATGAGAAATCTGATACTCTGAAAGGTTTCTTAACTTGGACTCTTGGTTTCAGCTCAGGTCGTGATCTCAGGGTCGTGGGGTCGAGCCCTGCGTCAGGCTCCGTGCTCAGCTCAGAGTCTGCTTGAGGTTCTTTCTCTCTCCCTCTGCCCCTCCCCCTACTCTTGAGCGCTCTCTCTTTCTCTAAAATAAATAAATAAATCTTAAAAAAAAAAGAGCTAGGTTTGTCTGATGCATTTTCTAGTAAAATAATACTCTGTTTTCCACACTGTTCCAAGAGCAAGAATTCCAGGTCCAGTTTTTCTTCCAACAGCCCCAACCTCCCTGTCTGTGACAAGGCTCTACCTGCTACCTTAGTCTTGGACTCTAGGCTGCTCTCCAACATCCCCGCGTGGGGCCCCCTGGCCTTCAGCTTTGGGCAACTCCTGAGCTAGGCTGCAACTGCGATGTACTAGTATCTAAAGCAACAAAGCATCCACTGTTAAGAGCTAATGTTTGTGGCATGCTTGTAGTACTACTAGGAGGGACGCCCGGGAAGGGGACACGTTATCTTCTCTAACCTTCACCACCATCTATGAGCTAGGTATCACCATTGCTCCAGTTTTATGGATCGGGAAACAGGATCAGACAACTTTCCCAAATCACATGGCTGGGAAGTGTTAGAAGATGATTTTAACTGAGGTCTGACCTTGGACTTATTCTGTCTTCCAGAATACTCAGGGGACATATCATCAAATGCATTGTCTTGATGGGTCATATAGGACTCATGCTGCCTAAAATCTGCAGACTGGGGCTGATCGGGGCCTGAGGCATACCTGATCCTCTCGGGTTCTATCCCTCAGAAAGATCTGCTTCTGTTTGGAGATGGAAGTCGTCCTGTAGTAGTCCACCAGCTTATTTAGAGACGGAAACTTCTCTGTCCACAGGAAGTAATTACCCTTGTTGTCTCTCATGACCTTGAAGTGCTGAACATCATCCTCATGCCTAGAGATCGGGGCGAATCCAAGTTGTATATTACATGGTGACGATGTCCCCACCCCCCGGGCTGACTGCATCCAGTGATGCTGGAGTTCCACTGGGGCAGGAAAGGGGATGTGAGTGCCTGCCCATCACAGGGCGGGTGGGCTGGCTCAGTCAAACTCTAGGGGGAGATTTGTGAGAGGGACCACTCAGGACACAGGTGGCATTAGAAGGGATTTTTACATCAGCAGAAGATAATCTGTCTTCCGACACTGGAGCCAACCTTTTATAAGAAAAAAATGTCCAAGTGCTTCAGCGACCACCAGGTCAAGGACTTTTTACAAATGTTTGTTTGAAACGTGGCACCCCTGCGTCCTGTACGATGCCAAGGACTCTGCCAAGACTCAGAGGGGAGAGATTTTTCACCCATGTTCTCTTTCCATTATCAGAAATACTTTGAACCAGCTCTTTTAAGCCCATAAACTAGCTCTGGACAGTCAGAGACCATCTTGAGAAATTTGTCCCACTTGGTTTTCTACTTAATGGAGATCTCTTGGTCTTGGCTTATGTTGTGCATAAATAAGGTTACAAAGTATTTTGAACTTTTGGGGAGAAAAGTGTTATACAGCAATGTAGTGTTTTAATTGGAAAGGACCTCTGAGATTGTTTAGCCTTGTCTCCATGTTACCGATGAGGATGCTGAGGCTCAGATTGGCAGAGGGGCTTGGCCAAGGTCACTGTGAGTGATTGCCAGAGCTGAGGCAAGAACCCTGGCTCTCTGATTCCAGTCCGGTGAATTGAGCCTGTCACACCATGTACACATGCTAGCTTCTTTTAGGTCGGCACCTTTTGACACAAGCTGGAATCACAGTGATGGGAAGTATTTGTATCAGAGATGGAGAAATTGGACTTTACTCATCTGGAAAGGGGAAGCTTGGCCTTTACTAACAGCTCCAGTCTTTCTCCATCACCAATGCATTCTCTTTTCGATGTCAAGTTTATTCATCAAACAGACATACATTTATATCTAAAAATAAACTAATGATACCAATTGCCTGATCCGACAGAAAGGTCAAGAATTTAAAGAGAGTTGGGGAGTGAAGATACCTCTGAAGGTTAGTGCAGGTTTCTTAAGGATGGATTCAGTGGTCTGTGTTCAGAGGGGATGGGAATTTTGATTGATCTTCAGTCTCATCTTATGTGCTAGGCTGTGCTCATGGCCAGGTGAACCCATACAGGGACCTCTGCTTGACTGCTCTGGGCTAGGAACTGACACTCTGCAATCACTGCATGGTCTTCCCCTTGGTGCTGGCCATTAACAGATGCTTTCTTCACTCTAACAACACATGGCTTAATTCATAGTCATTACTCCTCACATCTGTGTGTGGAGGAGGAAATATTCTTGTGATATAATTATTCATCCACCACCTCTTAGTCAAAGAACTCAGAGTGAGAAACATTAACCCTCTCTCTCTCATAAGCTGAGAGGATGGATGTCAGGCTTGTACCCGGTCCTCTGGGCCCATGGAGAGAGAGAGTGGCTGCACCATTGTCTCAAGTTCTAAGAGGGGAGGAAAAAGGGATAAAACTCAGGGCTCCAGACTCTAAAATTTAGTGTTTCAGACCCTTAACAAACGCTAAGTGATAGAACTACAATTAGCTCTTAATTATCTTTGCATGATAGAAGGCAGATGTATAAATAAATAAAAATGATCTGCTTTGGAACATATTAGGCTACATTTCTGCAGAAGATGTAGTAACGATTATGGTAATAATCACAAGAGGCTGCAGCGCCTCAACAGTAGGGAGAGACTGTGGCAGAAGTCAAGGCTGACCGTCTTGGAGAATTCACCTTAGTGGAGGCAATATAAACCATGATTCCTAGCTGAAAAGCCACAGTGCACTTCATGCAAAGCAGAGGCACCAAGAGATGCCCTTCAATGTAACCATTTACCTGGTCCAATCTGTAATCAGGGCCCTTAAAAAAGAGGTTTGACTGTAACATTTATTAATAGAGCAAAATTGCATTAAGACCTGACAAATTTAGAATTCGTAATACATCAGTATTGGCCTGAGCTAAAATTTCCTGTTGCCTAAACTGTGAAAAAGGAAAAGTTTTAGTTAAGGAAAATTAAGATTTTAAGCAAGATTACAAGGGCCATGTTAATGAGACCAAGCTATTCTTGAGCGCTTTAGAGGTGCACGTGCATACAAATGGTTGACCCATTATTCATAAGTCCTCCCTACCTAGTCCTTAAAATATCCATTCTTCGGGGCGCCTGGGTGGCTCAGTTGGTTAAGCGACTGCCTTCGGCTCAGGTCGTGATCCTGGAGTCCCAGGATCGAGTCCCGCATCGGGCTCCCTGCTCGGCAGGGAGTCTGCTTCTCCCTCTGACCCTCCCACCTCTCATGTGCTCTCTCTCTCTCTCTCTCTCATTCTCTCTCTCTCAAATAAATACATAAAATCTTTAAAAATAAAATAAAATAAAATAAAATATCCATTCTTCCTAAATAGTGAAGTGGTCTCAGTTCGTTACCCGAGATTGGATTTACACACTTAAAGCACGGAAGCTAGATGCCTTTCAATGTGTATTGAATAATCCAGACCAACATTTCAGTGAACAAGTTCAGTGAACTTGACAGTAGGTTCCACTGCACAGGTTGTCACGTCTCCTCCTGTACGGATATCAGCATTAATTTGTGCACTTTCACATGTGGTCACCATGCCTGATATGTGACTTGCGATCCCAGATATGCTGACCACATGCAGTGCGCTCAGACTTGGGGTTTCTGAGTGTGGGGCTGTGTCATGTTTATGCCCGGACTGACTCATTTCCTCCCGGGTGCTGCACATTAGCGAGATTTTGCTGCTACCGTCCCTCACCCCAGCCCTCCTCGGCTCAGATCTGTCGCTATGAGTTTGCTGCATTACAGTGTGCTGAGCTGGCCCTTCTTTTTATGCAACCACCTACAACAATGACTTGGGATTTTAATTTTCCTCTGAGCCTTCTTCAGACATATATCAGTAGTAGAAGGAAAGGTTCAGATTTAAACCCCAAGACAGATGTGGACAATTGGGAATTCTCCCTTCCTTCTCCTGCCCCATTTCCTTGCACAAATACTCACTGAACGCCTGCTGGTTATAAGGCGCTGTTCAAGACACAAAGGTGAAAGAGATAAAGATCCTGTCCTTTCAGAAGCACTTGGGCTAGAGGGGGAGGCAGAACATATATGTAATTTGGCCACAAACCAGCGTACTCAGGATTTATATATATATGCATCATGGGAAGGAGATGAATGGCATCCCAGTTGACAAGATGCCTGGGTCCCTTGGCCACCATGTTCCTGAGCAATAGGTCACATTCAAGAGATCACCTCATGGCTTTAGCAGTCTGGGTTGGGAATGGCCAGTACCTGACAGAGATGGAGAAGTCCCCTGGGGAGCTCTGGCTGGCCCGGATGATGAAGAAACCAACCTCCTTGCCCATAAGTAAGTTCTCTGCCTGGTGTCGTGAGAGACCTTCATGAAACCATCTATTGGATGAGATAAAACCAGAGAATCTTGGTGAGATGCCAGAGTGATTGGAAGGAGAAGGGGAGAAGAGATGACCCAAAGGGATGGAGGCTGGGCACTCTGGCCAGCAGAGTGCAGAAAGAGACAGAGGAGGGGCCAGGACCTCTGAAACCAAACATATGCTCTCGGCAGTTTTCAGGCAAGGCAAGTGAGTGTTCCCCTGACGCGCCCCCGTTGTTCCTTCCCTCCAGGAGAAGTCTCTCTCGCGCTGGAAAACCTGAATCATGGAAATGTGCCACTGCACCAAAATGGGACAGTGTGGGAGTGACTCGCTGCGGGGAGCAGCCGCCTGCTGGCAGCTCTGTGAGGGATGTCACCAGGAAAGAACTGCAGGGGACAGATGATGTGCCAGGAGGACAGGAACCCCTTCAGGCGCTGGGGGACCGAAGCCAGGAATCCAGACTGAGAGCTCGGTGGGCCCCCTCAGAGCCCAGGGGCCCTGGTGATCTGGGTGGTGTGGAGCCAGGCTAGCAGCTGCCAGAGAGCGGCGTCTACGCGGCCAGCTCCCGGGCCCTCCCCCAAATCCAGGAAAATCATCTTTACCGTGGAAAAGAAGGAACGGAGGAGAAACTCCTCTTTCCGGGGACAGTCAGGGTGGCAGTGTTGTGGCAGGTGGCCTGGCATACGTGCAAACGGCCAAGCGCTGCCAAACAGAGGCTACGGCCTCAGGGCAGGAGGCCAGAAACCTCTCAACCACAGAAGAGCGCAAGTGAGTGTTTGCAATCACTCAGCAGCCCCGACTGGGACAGGGCCCATTCCTCCAAGGCGGCTGGTCAAGCGCCGCCTCTGGAAGGCTAGTGCGTGGGTCCCTTTAAGGGGGAAGTCCTGACAGGCTTGGGAGTCCTTTGTGAGCAATCCCGTGCTCTCTAGAATTTAGGAACCTGACCTCCAGACAGGAGTGGAAGGAGGGATGTCCTTATTCCAGACCTGACACTGCAGGGGAAGCGTGGTTGGGCGGTGAGGGGCTCGAAGCAGAGGGTTTCCAGCCGCCAACTCCCTGGAGATCATTCCAGAGCGTCTGCCGTGCTTGGCCCCAGGGCTGAACAAGCGACCACCACAGCTTGCCTTGTGTAGGGAATGTAATGGGGCTGGGTAAAGGAATGGGGCATGCTCCATGGCAGCCATACCTCGAAGAAAATATTTTGGACGAGGCAGAGAGTGGTTAGGGGATTGTTTGAAAAATACACATTCGTCCTCGAATTGGAGTTTGATACGTGACTTCAAGACTGGCAGAAGTGTCCACACACTACATATGAAACATGCGGGCAGGGTCATTCCAAAGCTACTCATTCGTTCATTCAACCGTTTTTATCAAGTATCTACTAAGTGCTGGCCTTCCGCTGGGCACCGGGGATGCGGTGGTGAGCAGAGCAGACAAGAGGGCCTGCCCTCGTGGAGCTTACGTTCTATCATGCAGAGACACTAGAACCCACCAGCCGGCCGCGCAGTCCACCACGATCGCCATACAAAGGTTTCAAGGGGCGGGGAGGAGTTAGAGATGAGAAAACAGACAAGTCTCTTTAAGATGTGCAGTGGTAGCTGGAAGGGGACTTGGGATCAAGAATTTTTGTTTTGTTTTTTTGGTAAGGTGGGAGAAATTGCAGCATCTTTGCTGATGGGAATGACCCAGGGGAGAGAGAGAGAACTGATGTGTGAGAGAGGGAGGAGGAGTTTCTGCTAGAAGCACAGACAATTCTTTCCAAACCAGCTGCAGGAAAGGCATCCTTGTCTGAGTACAGTTGCAGGAAGTGGGTGGATGCAGTGAGTCAGCTGGGGGGCGGGGTAGAGGGGCTTTTCTGTGGCTTCCGTCCTCCCAGCGACCCTGAAAGCAAGGCCCTGAGCCACGAGCGCTGTCGGGGAGGGGCTGGAGGTCTGAGGAGCAAAGGTGTCGGGTGGTCATCTAGAAGATTACAGGGCAGGGCGCCTGGGTGGCTCAGCCAGTTAAGCATCTGTCTTCAGCTCAGGTCATGATCCCGGAGTCCTGGGATCGAGCCCCAGATCAGGCTCCGTGCTCAGCAGGGAGTCTGCTTCTCCCCGCGGGCCCCCGCCCCCCATGCTCTCTCTCAAGTAAATAAGTAAAATCTTAAAAAAAAAAAATAGAAGATCACAGGGCAGCATCAAGGTTTGAGGTTGGTGGTCATTCTGTTGGTTCAGTGGACATCCTGGTTCCCAGTGAGTGGTGCTCCCGCACTTCACCAGAGTCACCAAGACCGCTAACAGACCTGTGCTCTTTGAGCTAGACCGTGGCTCTCGAAGATTAGATTTCTATCTAACCCTTGTGGTCAATTCTGGAGACAAACGAGACCCAATCTCTATTTTTCTTTTTCCTCTTTTTTTTTTTTTTAAAGATTTTATTTATTTTTTAGAGAGCGAGCGAGCGAGAAACAGCATGAGAGGGGAGAGGGTCAGAGGGAGAAGCAGGCTCCCCGCTAAGCAGAGAGCCCGATGCGGGACTCATCCCAGGAGTCCGGGATCATGACCTGAGCCGAAGGCAGACGCTTAACCATCTGAGCCACCCAGGCGCCCTCTTTTTCCTCTTGATGAAGGGAATTTCCTCTTTTCCCCCCACTGACTGTTCTCAGGGGTATGAGCATGGTTTAGGGAAGGCAGGGAGCTGTTTGGGATCCCTGGTGAGGATGGAAGACGTTGGGAGGTAATGGAGAAGTGCCCTCAAGGAGCAGTTCTTGACGTGGGGTGGCCAAGAGCGCCCCTGATAGGATTCGTGGAAACCCTGTGATTGCAATTATACTTGAGTTTAGCTTATAAAACCTAAAATAGGCGATCCATGTGCATGGTATAAAATTTAAAAGGGAATGCAGTGAAATGCAAATCTCCCTCCCACCCTGGCCTTCAGCTGCGTGGTTCCCTCTCCAGAGGCAACCAATTTTGACAGTATCTTGGGTATGCATAGATAATTTTAGTGACTGCTGAAAAAGTAAGGGGAGTGTGTGTGGGTAGGCCCATGTCAGCAGGCTGGAAATACTTACTCAGGAAACTGGATTTCTATAAAATTCTTGGGCACATATCCTTCTTGGCTCCCAAGCTCCGCCTTGAACCACTCCTCTTGGTTACTTAAGATCTACATGGAAGAGAAGGAAGGACAGAGACTGTAGGGAGGACATCAAGAAACAAAAGAGGGGGACTGCAGGGCAAAGAACACCCTTTTGGATTCAGAGGGAAAAAACGCCTAGGGCACCACACAGGTGCTCCAGTGGGGGTGGGGTGGGGGGTGGGCAGCAGTTTTCTCTCTGGAGTTTGGCTTCTTTGACCCCAAGCTATTTCTGTCCACTGGTGCCACACATGGGACCCCACCATGGCGGGGCCTCCCAGACTCAGCACTCGGGGGATTCTCTGTATATTTTGGAAATTCATATGTCCCAGATCTCAGCTCCTGAAGCTCCTCATTTGAGCAGATGCTGGGAAGGCAAGAGTGGCCACCCCATGATTTCTTCTTCTCTGCCAGGTAACCAGGGACCTTTTAAAATTTTAATTTGTTCCTATTTCTTTAAACAAGCAAATTAAAACTTAAAACATCCAGTGGGGCCAGCTTTGAAAACAGTCACTTTTGTGTTCACACTCCATGTGTTTCACAAACAATTTGGACATAACTCAAGATATTTGGGATGCCTTTTCTAAACTTGCTTTTAGTGCCAGATCCCAAGCAAAGCCAGAAGTTCTGTCTCATGACTATATGGTCTTTAGTTGACCATGACCCCAAATGTTATTGCTTCCCTTGATTACTCATATGACTCACCAGACTTGGCTCTATGTGGCTTCTGGTTATTTCAGAAAATGTTTCACTATTAAAAGACAAATGTTTGCCCCCATCCCCCACTGAGAATGTTTCTAAAGTATGTGGCATGGACTTGAACAATAATGGAGATGGCAGAGACAAACAATGAACAGAAGCTTGACGATGTCATTGAGCCCCTGAGTGAGCCACACAGGAACCTCCTACTTCTGGACTTTGTGTGAGAAGTAATCAATCTGCATGATTATTTCAGCTGTATTCAAGTTTCTGCTTCTCGCAGCTGACAATGCCTTAACGGATGGAAGTGCTATGCTGCAGGGCAAAGCAGAAGATGAGTAGGAAAGACTGCCTGGAGGAGAGGCCCTGGAGTTGCCCTGGCAACGAAAGAAGCTACCCAGGCAAAGTCTGATGGCGCAGGAACTTCTGGGATGGGAGGAAGTGGGATGCATTCCGGGAACGGAAGGCCTTGGTCCAGCGGGAGTTTAGATTGTGGCCGCAGGGGCAGAGCGAGGGGAAACCAGAGGCACAAGGCCCATGTTGAAAAGTCTGGACTTTTATCTTGAAATGTATGGGGAGCCACTAAAGGCTTCTGAGCAGGGAAGTAACACAGTAAGAATTAGAGCCAAGAAAGAGTCCTGTATCGGAGGGTGAAGACAGATTGGAGGGGAAAAGTCTAGGAAGACAGTGTAGCCATGCTGGTGAGAGGCGAAGGGCTATTTTAGAGGAACCTGGAAGCAAAAGTGTGCAGGACTGTGTGACTGTTCTCCGAACCAAGGGAGAAGGGGATTCTGGGAGGGCTCCGGATTTCGGCCTTGGGAGACTGAGTGGGTGGTGATGTCTTGGCTAAAATAGAAAGTACAGGAGGAAGAGCAGGCCTGAGGAAGAGCTCATGGGCTTCAGATTGCATGTGGGTGAATCCAAGTTGCCCCTGGGACTATCTGAGAAGAAAAGCTCAGTGAGCAGCTGGAGGTGTGTGTCTGGACTCAGCAGAGAAGTGGGGACTGGCATTCAGGAGTTGAGAGTCATCCTAAAGCAGGTGGAGTTGAAGTCTGGGTCCCACGGGTTTCTCTCTTCCAGAGACGGGAAGACATGAAGACAGCTGAGTAACTGATATTTCTAATATCACCCCCGAGGTGGAAGAAAGGGGCCAGCACTCCGAGTTTGGAATGAGAAGACCTGGTTTCTAGCTTGGCCCCATCACCAGCTGTATGACCTTCGGCAAGTCAATTAGCCACCTGAAAAATGGGGACAGTAACAACCAGCTAGCCCCTTACAGAGCTGATGTGAGGATCAGATGAGCCCTGGTACCTCGAAATCCTTCAGAAAGTGTATGCTGTTTTTAAAAATACAATTCTGCAAAATGTGGTATTCTTAGGAGGGAGGACTCCAGCCTTGAACGACATGGTAGGGTTTATAAGTTCTTTAAAGTACTATATGTATATGTTTTGAATTTAATCACTTGTTCTGAAGAAATAAAAGTGTGTCCCATATTTGAGTTCTAGAATTACTGAGGACAGAAAACTTTATAGTTTCTAACATCAAATGTGACTGCTGGTATCACTAAGGACGCGTGGGTATGTGTATGCCGAGGGGGGTGCAGTGGGGTGGGGGGAGCAAAAAATCTAGGTCAAAAAAAGAACTAGGAAACTCAGCCAACAAAGAACACAAGGACATTTCACTCCATGCCTTCGCGCCCCTCTCCCCCAATTTATGGCTTTGGAATTCCTTTCTCCCGTCACATGGGAGTGTGATGGTTTGGGCTGGGTAGCAAATGTCAAGTACAAGGTGAGCAGGGATAAGGTAAAAGAGGCCAATTGGAAATTAGCTCATCACGGTAAGAACCAACTTTGTACTTAGTTCTCTGACCTGAAACCAGCTGTAATTTTAGTAATTGTGGCTCACACCCATCTACCTCCTGTAGAAACTGAAAGATTATCCCTCAATGCCGGCCATTTCTCCCCACCACCTGGTGCTCCGTCTGCCTGAGATCGTGTTCCCAGAGAGGTGAATTTACAGGCTTTTTATGGTGTATAGGAAGGCAAGGTTTTAAAAGAATCTCATTTTCTGCAAAGAAGAGTGTTTGGGGGGAGGTGGTTTCCTCCTGCCGTTGTTGGCCCAGGGCCCCATACTTCCTGTTCTTCTCATCTCTCTGCCTATTCGGTTCCCCCTATCTCTTGTCCCCATCATGAAAACCCAAGCAAGGGGTTCAGCGTGAGCACATGAGGTTTTAGACTTCACTTTACTGTGTCTTAATTCTTATAATGTTGCCTACGAGAAAAATTTTCTGGGTTACATGGCCTGAGAATAAGTTAGACGTGGGAAGGGGACAAAATGTACAGTTGGGAGAATTTTAAAATTGGATGGAATTATAGCTCTTAGAGGCAGAGCAGAAATCTGAAGTATTGGAGAAGTTAATTGACATAGGATTAACTCTTAGTGCTTTCAGGTCACTGTTTTAGTAGGAAGAAATGGGGTTGAGTTAGACACATTACAGAAGTAGGTAGAAATGGACTGGGTCAAGAGACATTTTTTAAAAAATGACTGGCAAATTTCAGAGGGAAATGTAAGTCCGGTGCTGTGTGTAGCTGCAGGTCTGTTGGGGAGGTGGTGGTTGAGGCACGAACATGAAACATCCGGCTCCTGACATCAAATACTTCTCTCACGGAAGAAGCGGGATCAAGTCATTTGGCCGGAGCTCCCCGTCCACCATCTTGTTCATCGTCCTGTCATCAGCATCTAGTGCGCGCCTGCTGTTTGCACTTAGGTGCTGGGAATATAGACATGAATAAGCTGAGGTCTTGGTCCTGAGGAAGTCACAGTCTGGAGTGGGTGGGTTGGTGGTGAACTAGTCAGACCTTGTTTGTGCCTTCTTGTGAGAAAGTCTGTTTAGTCTTTTAGCACGAAAAGCCTAGGATGAAAGAGCATCCCAGGAGTAGATTACTGGGGCAGTCAAGAGCCACCTTTGAAAGCACTTGCAAGATCTTGGGGCTCATGACCCATCTCTGGAGTGGCGGAGTAGGGTTGCAGTTGTATGTAGAGATGCACAGGCAGGGCACTAAGCACCACGATTCAGACATGCTGTGGGGCTCAGCCAACAGGCCCCTCTCCACTTTCCTTTCCACCGTTAAGCTGCAAGGGACAGAATTTGAAAAGAAGGAGGTTTGTCCTTCTGGTGGAATTCTACATGACCCTGTAGAAACGCAATTTAATAATTCAAGCCATTGGTACCTATTTGGGACCAGGACTTGTGTGGGGCGCTGCTGGGAAGACACAAAGATGAACCAGGCATGGCTCTGCTCTCAGGGAGCTCACAGACCATTGGAGTAATCAACCACTCATTCATTCATCAGATATTAGGGACAGTCAACTCTCTGCTGGTTTGGACACTGAGGCGGACCTGGCAATCAGGATTCCACAGGGTAAGGGCAGTGATGAGAGATGGGTGTATGGGGTGTGCAAGAACACGGAGGTTGGCTGCTCACCAATAACTGTCATGGGAGGTAAGATCATCAGTGCCTTGAAAGAAGTATGTGTGTGCAATGCTGTGGAAGAGCTGAAGAGGGAGTGATTAATCTTGCTGGGGCCATCGGGAGTGTAGAGGGAGTGAGGGTTCCCAGGCAGAGGTGGTCAAATATGTGTGTGCAGGAGAAAGGCATTCGGAGTATGGGGAGAGCCTGACACAGCACAGTGTGTATACTGCAGTATGTGTATGTGTGTGTGCGTGTGTGCGTGTGTGTATGGTGTATGTATGTGTGCATGTTCATGGACGAGAGCTTGATGAGCTTAGGTAGTGTGTTGGGATCAGGTGGCTTAAATTTCAATCAATTGGTAATGGGGAACCACTGAATTCTTTTGAGTAAGGAAGTGATCTGACCTGACTTGTTTTCCAGAAAGATCCTCCTGAGACTAGTATGTGAAATGATTAAAGGAGTAAGTGAGAGGAGGTGATGAAGTCAGGCAAGAGGCTGTGGCAATGGTCTGAATGGCAGCAGGAATGGGTAATACTGAAATGTGGCAACCATTTATGAAGCATCCACTTTGAGCTGGGACCATTACCTCTAATCCTTTCCAGAACCCTGCAAAATAGATATGGATTCTGGGGCGCCTGGGTGGCTCAGTTGGTTAAGCAACTGCCTTCGGCTCGGGTCATGATCCTGGAGTCCCGGGATCGAGTCCCGCATCGGGCTCCCTGCTCAGCGGGGAGCCTGCTTCTCCCTCTGACCCTCCCCCATCTCGTGCTCTCTCTCTCTGTCTCATTCTCTCTCTCAAATAAATAAATAAAAATTAAAAATAAATAAATAAATAAATAAAATCTTTAAAAAGAAAAAAAATAGATATGGATTCTACTTACAGATAAAGACAGAAGCTCAGAGGGGGCAAGTGACTGACCCAAGGACACACAGCTAGTAAGCTGGGATTCAAACTCAGTTTATCTGGCTCTAAACTCCTGCTCCTTTTTACTGCATCAGACTCCTCTCTCATGAAGAAGGGGATTGCTTAAGAGATCTCAAGAAAGAAAAATAGGACAGAGTACATGTTTAGGAGTGAGGCCGAACTCCATTCAGATCCAGAAGAGGGACCGTTAACAGTGTTAAATTCCACAGGCGCGTTAGTAGGGTCATTATATTCCACATTAAAGAGATCCCTGGTGGGCATACAGGGAGTGTTGGGGGTAAAAGGCAGATTCCAGAAGGTTCCAGTGGAATAAATGGGAAGTGAGGAAGTGGAGACACTGGCACAGAGAACCCCTCCCAGTGTTGGTAGCGAAGGAGAGGAAAGAAATCAGGAGGTAGACTGAGAAGCAGAGTTGAGGAAAGGGTTTTTTTTCTTTTCCTTTTCTGAGGGATAGGAAACCCTCGAGGCGGATATTAGGTTCTGTTTGCAATGGGAGATGAGGGGTGGAGTTGGCCCCCTGGCCTCTTTGGAGTGAGGACACTTTATAGCGGCTGATAATCACATGGTCACAGTCTCCCATAGAGAAGGGAGGGACTGCTCACCATGTGGCAGATCCCTCTGTGACCTTGGTAAGATCCCACAGAAATGAAGGTCACCTTTTCTTGGGTCAGCAGCCCACGGGACACTTTGACCTTGAGAAGCTCCAGCATCGAAGGCACCCTCTTCGCAACTATATTACTAGATCTTTGCAAGGCGACAACAGTTATAAGGATGAGTCCCGGGGGTGTTCAAGTTCCAAACCAAGTCATCCTACCTGGTCTGTGCTCCATGGACACTTTCTGAGTCACCCCGTCACGTACTGACAAGGTTCTCTCCACAGCAAGCGTACTTCTCCGTGGTGAGGCCAGCCTCAGTGCTACGGTGCAGTCTGAGAAGGCCCACGTGGGCTGCTGAGGACCAGGGATGGGGATTTCTGAGGGTGCTCTGAGGCCAGGCTGGGGGGGGCGGGCATTAGCATCACAGACTCCCCAAAGGGCCTGTGTAAGGGCCTGTGCTTTTGCTCAAAACAGGGGCTAAGATGCAGGACTTAAGCCTGTAAGTGTGGTGCGTGGAATGTGGGAGTCCGAGGCCTCTTCAGCCCTGCAAGCAGCCACAACCCAAGTGTGGGTGTTAGGCGAGTTCTAAGGCGTCCTCGAGGGGCCGGATGTGCAGGTCTCTGTTGGCCCACGTCCCCTCCAGCTGTCTTTCCCAGGCTGTCTCCACCCGCACCCTCCTGTTAAGTTCCTCACAATGCTCACTGAATGCCCCCCAGGCTGGCTCACCTCCGAGCTTGAGGTCAAAGTCCAGCTCACCCTCACTGCATTCCCTGACAACGGAAGTTGCGGCTCATTCCTGCGACCCCGTCTCTCAAGGTTCCCTCACGTGTGCTCCCTGAACATTTAGACAAGAATATCTGTAAGAGCCCTTTGGATGGCTTTCCACCCCCCCGGCCCGACCACGAGCATCTCAGGACAAGGGTGGTGGCTTCTTTCCATCACCCAGTCTGGAAACTGGTGCCTGGGAGGGCTCAGAAGGAACCCTTTTGATTGAGGTGAACTTCTCTTTTTGAAAGGAGCTGTGTGTAGTTCTTAAGAAACAAAGGCATGGGTTGGTAGGTGAACTCGGAGACCTGACCAGAGTAACCCAAACTCCCCAGGGCCCCCGAGGGGGCCCCACGTCACCTACCTTCAGAATGTCTCCAGTGTGAAAGCTCAGTTCATCCTCGCCTGAGGCGGTGAAGTCAAACTTGGCGACGGCTTCCATGTCGCGATGGGAAGCTGGAAGAGAAGTAATGTGCTCATTATGCCCTTCTGTCCAGAGGAGAGCTGCAGGCTGCACAGCAGTCTGAGCAGGTGGTAGGCGCCTGGTCCGAGGCCTCCAGGCCTGAGGGCGAGGCCCAGGCCTACAGGGAGGGCTTTCGAATCCTGGGGAATTGTTGCGGGAGGGAGCTGTAGTATGTGCCTCCCTTTCTTCCCTGAATCCCCGCATGCCAGGAGCGGGGAACAGGCCAGCACCCCCTTTCCCATTCCTTTCATCTCCCTCTGCCAGTCTGGCCTGTCACCCTTTCTGGGGGCATCCCTGTTTCTGGTTGATAAGGATGGAAGACTCGCTATCATCTCTAACTTGAGGCCCGAGGGGCTGGAAGACTGTTCTGTAAACATCGTCCTGAGGCTGTCCCTTGGCAGCTATATTTAACCAGGCAGTGTTAATTAGACAGATGCCATTTTCCCTTTTACATCTGAATCATTTAAGAGAATTAGGCAGCATTGGCCAGTGGGGAACTCAGCGTCCTTCCACATGGTTTGAGAGTGGAAAGCGTTCTGGTTCTAGAGGCAGGGGACTAGATTAGTCAGATTCCTTATTTCATTATTAGAGTGTAAGCCAAGTATATTTTTTAAAAATTTCATTCTAATACTTCAGCATCAAGTTAAAATATTATTTCCCGCCCCCCCCCCAGGAATACACAAGACCTATATAAAATAAAAAAGTTAGCCTACAAATGAAATATAGTTGGTTTGTTTTTTGGTATTTGGTTTTTGTTTTTTTTTTTTAGGAGACACTGAAGCATGTCTGTAAGAAAGAGCAGAGTCCTGGTTTTGTTGGTGACAAGCTGTATGATTTTGTGCAATAACTAAACCTCTTGGGATCTCAGTTTTCTCGTCTGTAAAGTGGGGATCATAATATTCAACTAATAATAGAGGTGCCTGGGTGGCTCAGTCAGTTGAGCCCCCGACTCCTGATTTTGGCTCAGATCATAATCTCAGGGTTGTGAGATCAAGCCCCGAGTCAGGCTCCGCACTGGGCATGGAGTTGGCTTAAGATTCTCTCCCTCCCTCTCCCTCTGCCCCTCCCCCTGTGCACACGTGTGCTCTCTCCAAACAAACAAACAAATAAATAATCCTTAAAAAAAGTAATTGTATGGAATGAATTTATCCTCAGCAAAGGTAGCCTGCCAAAAGCAGCCCGAGTTTTCTTCTGATTTCTCCCATCTTTTATGAACTTTCCTCTCTGAAATTTGATGCTTATTCTCCATGACCCGCAAATCCTTTGGTTTTCTGGTAAGACAGTTTGCTGTTAGGACAGTCTTGGAAGCTGTTGTTTGGCATTTACGTTTATCAGAATTTGGCTAAGTCTGAACACTTTAGGCTAGTAACTTCACACCTAATGGCTTTCAGTAACCAATAAACCAGGACCACAATCACACTCTCAGTGGGAATTTCCACCCAAGCGACAAGATTTGGGTAAATGAGGAAGGTGGCTGCCGGTGGGAGGGTGCAGCCCGCAGAGATCAGGGGATTAAAGCCAACTGCCGCAGTGGTAACAGCAAGGGGCTCGGCTCTCTGATTTTACACATTTGCTTAGTCTTCCAAAGGCAATTTGTAGAGATGATGATTACCCATCCCGAAGGTAGGTATTAAGCAAAAAATATTTCAGGAGCCAGAGTAAAATGTCATAGTTAATTGTCTGAGCTTTATCACCAGCCAAAATTTATTTCCAAACAAAAATATAGATATACTTTTTGTACCCTTTATTCAGGATCTGTCTCTCTAAGGCGAATTAAAATTGTGACCTAGGATGGCCCACTCGACAGGAAGGAGTATTCTGCCCTCCTTGGTGAGTGCTAAATGCTTTTGCTGATTTGCTTCACCCTGTGGCTTTAACATGAAAGGCCTCCCCTAATTAAGGCCTTGCCTTGAGCTTGCGGGAAGATGTGGTGTCTGCGGGTCACCGTCATGGTATCCACAGCAGATACTGGTCACCTCAGGAGAGCAAGTGTCAGGTGAATGGTCCTGAAAACCAAGATCCCATTTCTATGCAAATTTACCTTAATAAGCAGGATGGAGACAAGGGGAGGGCAAATGCTAAACATATTAGAAAATCACATAAATTAGGGATGAAAAAATATCCAAGGCATGCTCTAGATATGACCTTGAGCTTGGGAAGATCTTTCCTACGTTATGTGTACCTCGGATGCAGCCTGGGTGCTTGGTCCAGGCTGGCCGTGCGTGACTTCGGTGAGAAGGCCGAGGCAGAACAGCATTGCTTCTGAGAAGCGGCTCTCTTCTCTGCCTTCCCCCACGAAGCAGGTGGTATGGCAAAGTCAACTTCACGGGCACATCACCGAACTCCCTAGCTTATAACATTAATCCTGGCTCCAAAAACCCAATTAAATAGGCCCACTCTTCATGAAATCACTTTGAAAAAAAATGTGGGTGCGTCCCATTTCCCATTTCCATTTGTGAAATGAAATCTGCTCAGATGCTGTTTGGTAAGAAGGAGATGTTCAGGGGGGAGTGGGGTATGTTCTATTTTCATTCCAAACCCAGGGCTTTGCAATTTCTCCCCTTGAAGTTACCATTCCCTGCTTCCCTAATAGCAGTGCCAACCCCCAGGGGTCCATCTTCTGTTTGATCATAAAAATGCATGGAAATTTATATCCCATTTTTCTATATCCATTAGTCTTAATTTTGAAAACTTTTAAACCACCACCAAGGAAAAAGAAAACTGAACTAACGTATTTTGTTCAGTATTTATCCATTTGTTATAGTCTGTACCTTCTACTATATATATTATCTTAAAAACATGGTAGCAACAATTACAAGACAAAAGAGAAAAGGGGAGGGGCAGGGGGGGGGAAGTGCAGCCAGCTCAAGAGTTCAAGAACGCAATGGAACCTTCCAGCTGCTGTGTGCAGTTACAGTGCTTCTGACCTCGGGAGGGAGATGAAGAGAGAGACATCTCTTTAAAGAACCTCACGGATGGATTCAATGTGCATTTCCGTCCAGTGATCAGCTTCAGAAATGGCTGAAATGCTGCCTGCTACAGAACGTGAATGACAAGTGACAGTGTCCAGGGGCAGTCAAGCCCCCTCCTGCAGCCCCCCCCCCCCCCCCCGCCCCCACTGAGGATGCCATTTGTCCAAGAATCCTACCTCGGAACCATGCAGGGCTCCTGCCCTTCATGCTGGCTCTGCTTCTCACCATCCCTCTGCGTCTCTCTCCCTTTGCCCCTTTATGAATTGCGTGCAATATTCATTAGCAGCCCCGTGACACAGATCTGCTGCGGCACTTGGCAGGACCACACAGGACTTCCCCAGGCACGATTTCTCTGCCCCTGCATTTCCATTTAAGCTTCTTTTACCACCAAAAAAAACCCTGAAAAATATTCAGGCTTATATACCAGGAATGTTTGTCTACTTCTAAAATACAGTCACCACATAGACGAAAACAAAAGCCACAAGACAGCTCTTTAAAAGAGCCGCCATGTGAAATCCAGATTAATTGGATGTGTTCAGAAACGCGTAGTTACCCTCAAAACTCGTACCAGGCGAGAAACTTCTTGAAAGATTTCAGCTCCTCCTAAGTTGGCTATGAATAGCCAAGGTTTCCGTTTTATGCATCTCTTAAAAAGAGCAATTGCATAACACCACAAAGCTGTTGGAAGATTCAGGCTCAGGACCCAAAGAAAGAAGGAGCTGGGTCCTAAATGGAATCGGCAACACCACTTCCTATTTTGCTGGAGAGAACGCTAATTTAAATATTTTGTGACTTTTTGCACCAGTTTATGCTGTAATTCAGTTATTTATTTTTTTTAAAGAGAGAAACATTGCTCTTTATAAATATTGCTTTAGCATATTTATCAGGACGGTAATGACAAACGTAATTTTTATTAATTTATCTTGTTATGAAATGCAGTGATAGAACACTGAGGAGTTTACATGAAAGGACTTTGACTGCAGCTACCAAGAGAAGCTTGGCTAAAAATGTAAAATTCTCCCAGCAGTTTAACTTCACATAATGTGGAGATTTGGAACCCACAGCCTTTCTATTTGTCAGGCAAAGTCCCTCCGGAGTTAATGAGAAGGCAAAGTGCTTACTCCCTGCTCTGAATTAACAAGGTCAGTTTCATTACTTTTCAGAAATAGGAAACCTTACCAGGAAAAAAAAAAAAAAAAGGATTATAGCTAAGCCTCACTGTACAATGGATATGTTCTTGAAAAGTTATTAGGAATAGTGTATTTGTAAGTGGCATCATATTAGCATGCATTATAGAGGCTCATTCTACAAAGGAACCCCATGGTGAATCCCTTTACAAAATGAAAAGGAAAATTTGTTATGCAGATAACTACCTTTTAATTTATCTGTTTTAAAATCTGGGTTTTCCTGCATCTATGAGTCTTAAAACAGAGCACACCTGTGTATATCCTTCTAGCACCTCCCACCGTGGGTTAAATAAATGTTAGTTTCCTCTCTTCTTAACTCCCAGAACACTTTTTAAACACCTCTCCTATTGATAGATAACAGTCTACCCTGGAGTATAGAATAGGAGTCGTCAAATTTTTTCTGTAAGAAGCAGAGAGTGAATATTTTTGGCTTTGCGGGCTGTAAACTTACAGATTTTCAAGGAGGGCCACAGCCACTCAACTGGGCTGTTGTAGCCAGGAAGGCAGCCCGAGAGAATAGTATTGAATGGGTGTAGCTGGCTTCCAATAAAACTTTATTTATGGACACTGAAATTTGAATTTCACATAATTTTTACATGCCACAAAGTATTCCTGTTCTTCTGATTTTTCTTCCCCAACCCCACTTAAGAATATAAAAACCATCTTAGCTCATGGGCCAAAATACATGATGGGTGGAATTTGGCCATAGTTTGTGGCCGTAGTTTGTGGGCTCCTGGTATAGATGCTTCTATCTATATCTTACTTCCCCTAGTAGTTTGTAAACTTCCTGAGGGGGGAGAGCTGTAGCTTAGTGGACTGAGTGTGGGCTTAGGAGTAGATGGGCCTGGATTTAAATCCAAGACGTGCCGTTCCCTTTCCAAGTGTCCTGTTTCTTTATCCATTAGACGGGAGTGACCACATCTACTTCACGGGGGTGCTACGTGTTCACGTGTGTAGAGATGCTCGCACACGGTAGGCTTTCCATAAACGGTAGCAGGGCTTGGTGTTATTTCTTCTTAGATTCCCTACAATATCGAACCAGTGCTTAGTAGGCACTTAGTAAATGCTGAGTGAATGAAAACGTGATAAGCGACCTGCCATCAGTTACAACTGTAATTTATTTCCTCAGGGAAGGCAGAGGACCCATTTACAAGGACGAATTAATTTCCCACTCAACGGCGCCCTGACTTCTCAGCAAACTCAGCCAGAGATAATATAACACACACCCACACGAAAGCTGATTTATTTAATCCAACAGAGGGCAATGGTGCACCCCAAACTGTCGGTTCCATCCTGTAACTTTTTTTTTTTTTGCATCTTGAGTACAGGTTTGGCCAATTGTCCTTCTTGTCTCTTGTGTGTTTTAAGGCATGTATATTTTAACATTTCAAGGAATCTAAAGCCCATACAATACAGAATGACTTTGCTGGGAAAGAATTGGAAATCATCAGCTCCTACTCATATTCTACTGCTTGAATTCCCTGACTATCCTGGAAAGATGGTCCCGTTCATCTCAAAGTGATTAGTCCCTCACTCCTGCTTTTGATTCTAGGTTAATGATTTATGTTGAAACCCTTACTGTGTGTTTTTCTTTTTATCTGAACCCTACAGCTGTGGTTGGAGACTTTTTGCCTTAGTTTATCACCTTTTCCTGGGCGTTAGACATAGAACAGGATACCGAGAAAGGTCATAGATGGCCCTCCTTGAAAATCTGTAAGTTTAGGATGGACAACTACCTATAATTCACCTGTTGGCTATTGCTTAAATATTCTTCCAGAGATCCAAATCAATCAATTCTGGAAAAAAAGGGAAGAAAAAAGGTTGAGCATGGCCAAAGAGATCAAGAGCTGGCCTTTCTTCATTTTGGGCTTTCAAAGGGCAACATTTTTGCTCTATTCTACCAGCAGAATCCCTGCTTACACAATACCTCTTAATCAGCTGGTCATGTTGGAAATGTTAACCTTCTCGCTCGCTGAATGTCTAACACGGCGTACATGTTTCTTTACTGTGCCTGCTCTTGAATTACTTCTAACTCATCCCTGGAGCCTTTAAAATAGAAACCCTCAAATCCTATTCTAGTAAGATCCTCCTTCTGGTTTCTCTGGAGACTCGGATCTGTGGCCACATGTAGAGGGTGACGTGGGGGTTGAATCATGGCGGCACCAAGCTTGCAGATAGCCATGGACTTGGGAATGGCCATCAGGAGCCTCTGCTTTCAAAGATTTACAACCAGCAGCTCCTACGCTTATCTAGACCTCCCCAGTCAGAGACTCGGACCATTTCTTTTTAGGTTCAGGATCTCAGGGGAATAAACAGCCTTCTCAGAAGGACCTGGAGGTGTTCTCTCCATGGGATATAAACATTTCTGACTTTATTGCAACCAAAGTAAGCAAAGACAAGTGGAATATATATACTCCACCAAACCATTCCTGGCTAGTTGGCTGAGATTTTAGTACCCTCTAAAAGCGTCCATTTAAAATGATTTTGCACACATGAGACATTCTTATTTTCTTCTTGTCCTTAAGTGACTCATTGTTTCCCCCTCCAAAGCCCCAGGAAGGCATAAATTCCCCTGGCATTACCGGCAGGGGTGAACATGGGGAACTCGAGGGGCCCTCCGAAGCCTGTCCGAGAATAGCAATTCCTCAGTGGCTGATCTGCTGACGCCAGTCTTGGGGACACAAGGAAATGGCTTAGGAAGAAGCCTTGAGGGTGTGCTCCATTTCCCCTGCAGGTGTCTTTCCCACATCACAATCATCCTCTGGCTGCTTCACTTCTGCAGAAAGCAGCAACAGAGCTGTCTCTGAGGACAGGTAACGAATGGGCAGTGGGTCCCGGAGCAAGAGTTGAGACACGGGCAGGAGAGGTGTACTATTCTCTCCTCCCAGACTGGGAGGGGTCTCAGGCTCAGCCTGTAATCCCCTCGCTGAGGCTGCCTTTAGGCACCCTGATCTTGGGACGCTGTCTTTCCCAGTGCACCTCCTGCCAACCCTCTGCCAACCGCTTAGGGTTTCGGTCTACCCTTTGGCCTTGCCTTTGAGATGTCTCCCTATTTTCTAAGTGGGAATCATCTCTTCAGCTAGAAGGCACTTGTTTTTAGTTTTGGAAGCCAAATAAATATATTTCAAAGACGCACAGACAAACTTAACACAACTGGAGAGTCCCTCTATATCCCTTATATCCTTATTTAATCAAATTGCTGTTCTCTAGGTCCCTGCCTGTCACTGTGGATTAGGGAGATCTCACCGGTCTCAAGGATGTTTTCCTCTTTTTTAATTAGTTCCTCTTTTCCTGCTTAAGGTTTTTTGTTTTGGGGAGGGGAGGGAGGGTAAGGAGAAGGGAGTAGAAGAGGGTGGAGACAAATCAGGGGACTGTCCCTGTTCAGGTCCCTTCCCCTCCCCTGCCTTCTAAATTGAGTGATGCCCAAGACAGAGGGTCATTTGCTCTTCCTTCTTCTGGTTACTTATCATCTTACTCTTCTGTAATCAACACCAGTCTGGTATATCAAATGAAACTTTCTTTAAAAAAAAAAAAAAAGATTTTTTTTTTTTAAGAAATCTCTACACCCGACATGAGGCTCAAACTCACAACCCCGAGATCAAGAGTCATATGCTCCACAAACTGAGCCAGCCAGCCAGGCGCCCCTCTTTTTTTTTTTTTTTCCAAGTTCAAAGCACATCACATAAAATGTCACTTGTCCTCAAACTTTTTGTAAGAAGAATATCCTTTTCTTTCAGTGTAATGTCTATGTTCTATCAAACTCAAGCACCTTCTATTCTTTTCGTCCCCTAACTTGCCGTTCTCTGCAAAGTGAGGTTGCCAGTCACAGTGGAGGTGCACGGACCTGGCTGTCAGAGAGACTTGCTTTCACATCTCAGTTCTGCTGCTCCCTTGCTAGCTGGGAACCCTACCTCCCCTGTGCCTCAGGTTTTGCATCAAGAATTCAGATAATAATGCTCATTCTCAGTGTGGCTGGGGACAGGGTGTGGAACACCCTGCTCATCCTCGGCGTTTGACAGTTCAGTGTCTCTCCAATCATCTCTCCTCTATCTACTCTCCTTTCTCGTAGAGGAAACAGTTTCAAAATACCGTTTTTCAAAAATCCACCAAGCTTATACCCCTTCCCGGGGGGAGAATGCTAGCTTCTCTCTACTCCCTATGGAGTCCTGGCTGCAGCGATTTCAGAAGGCAGGACGTAATGTATCGTCATCAAGACAATCCCGTAAGTAGAGAGAAAAGACAGCATGAACCAAAGGGCAGTGGGGAGGTGGAAGGCTGAGAAACCGAAAACTGATCTGGCTTCTAAGCTTTGCCGTCTGTCTGCCTCACCCAAGTCTAGAGACAAGAATCAGCTGAGACTAAGTTCCATGTATTGATATGGTCTATCATGGGCCAAGGACTTCACAGGCACTTTGCAACATGATTATGATTATGATCATTATTACTAGTACAACCATGACCACCACACCCATTTTATACTTGGGAAACAGAGGGGCCCGATTACCGTAGGTGTCTGCTCGCCCCTGAGGCTGTGCTCTCTTTCCTTCGCCACACTGCCTTTGCCAGCACCAGCAAAAATGGAAGTCCTGCACTAGCTCAGGATAATGACTAACGAGCTCAGGGCCCCCTGCACCTCCCTGGGTGGCTGTCCTTCAGCCAAGAAATTGATGGGCACAATTCTCAGATACGCACAAAATTCAAGCCAATTCTTTCTTGGTCTGAGAAAGCAAAGTCTGCAATAAACCCAGCTGACCTCAGACCAAGCAATCATGTGCTTTAAGCCCATTTGCCGAAATGGAAGCAATCTCAGTTAATAAACCTACACACGGCTGTTCTTCTCCTTGCCTTTCCCTTCTGTTCCTTTCTCTCTCTCTCTTTCTGTCTTTCGAGGTCACGGGTTTCTAACCTCTCCCAGCATCAACATTCCTCACAATCTAGTCTGCTTTTGTTCGGAGCTCTTTTTCTTTCTCCTCTAAATGCCAGTGACTTACTGCGAATCTAGTTAGAACAAGTGTACCTCAAATCTTTTTGTTTTTACATCTTCTACACTTTTCTTATTGAAACGACACCATGAAAACATCAAACCAAAACATCAGCGACAGAAATGAAACAGGAAGAGCCCACCCAGCCCCACTCCACTGCCGCCAGACTGAGGTATCACTTGCCATTTTCTTGTGCTATCCTGATTGTTCCCTAAAGCAATGACAATTGTCGACAGAAACACCATGAATCCTGCTGGCGAAATCCAAACAAGAATGAAGCATTAAAGATACACACACCCCAATTAGAAATTATTCAATGAGTCCTACAAGAAGGGCGGGAGGGGGTGGCAGTGGATATGAGTGGAGGCAGGAAGGAGACAGACAGACAGACGGACATTTTACAAATCCCCAGGCTTCTCCCCCCATCCCTTCACTTTCTAATTTCTATTCACATCATGATTTCTCTTTAAATATATCACCAGGATTTTATGGTGCCTTCATGTTCTCTTTTCCTTCTCTTCCCGTCTGTTCACTTCATGTTTGTGTTTATTGATTTGGGCTCTGAAGGCTTGGCTCATTTATCATATATATATATATATTTGTATATCCATCTTCTTGCCCTGTCATCACCAGGGTTGTAGTATCACTCCCAAACGTGACGAGTCCGCTCAGCACCCTCTCTCTCTTCCTTCACCGTCTGCACCCTGTGCTACCTTAATTCTTATTTGGGCAGAGCACAAAACCAGAGATTAGATGACTCTGTGACCACAACTGCTTCAATCTTCTTGTCACTTTTACTTATATTCCCAAGCCCCCACTTATTATTGGAATGCGGGTCATTTTTTAGTTCACTGGGCTCAGAGCTTGCCAAAGTGGACGCTAACCCATACAACAGTTTTCCTGGCTTCATTCAATAAGTCTATCCCTTGAACATTGGAGGTAATTACATTTTTATATATCAAGTCACCCCATAAAGGTACTAGAAAGCTGCCAATAGAAGGGATGCTATTCCACATTACTTTCATCAGATAAACATTATAATATTCTTATCTTTTTTGGAAATTTAGGTCATAATTTGAGTTCGCTTGAACTGAGGAACATCTGTATTTGCTTTGCTTAATGTAGTCTCTTCCTTTTTAATTGCCAGTCTTGATCCCCTAAACCTTAGGTTCTCCAAGTTGGAGGTGACCCAGGAAGTTGGCCCCGTATTTCCCTAATTTATTGAGATGATGGAGAATGGTCCTAGGGAAGATGGAACTGGAAGCAACTAAACAGCTTGGTGAGTTGGTTCTATCGAACCAAGTGTCTCACTATTATTTTCAGTTTGAATTCTGCCCTAAGGAGAAAAAAAAATTGAATGTGTGAAGATGACACTCCCAAGTCCCAAATTCTTATTTCTAAGCCTGACTATCCCTGGCTCCTCCACCACCCTCCACGTGACAAGGCTCAGACTCCTTGCTCTCCTGGTCATTTCCTTCAGGTGACATCACAGTTTGTCAATGTCCTTCTTAAAATGTGTTACCTAGAAGTCAGCCCATAGAAACAGTCTCAGCTGGCTCAGTGGAAGGGCACTGTTTAATCACTTCCTCTGCACCACGGAGCTTTAATAACATGTTAGTCTATTGGCCATGCGGGGTTGCACAGCAAGCACTGGGACGAAAGCACAAATGCTCCCCAGTGCGAAGAGGGGTCATGCCAGGCCCCTCTACTTTGCTTCTGCAAGAGGCTTTTGGGAGCCAAAATGTGAGGTTCAAAGTTAATCTTTTTGATTTTGATCTTGTTTTGGTCTTTGCGTCGGCCAGTTCTTCTGTCCATCACGATTCATCTGGGCATGGATTTGTATTCCTCTCCTCTGGTTTCTCTCCCGACTCTTTTCTCACAAGCAAGCTTAATGCCTTTTTGGCCTTTATTTCATAATAAATGGGACGTGGGCGTTGGAGTCAGGCAGAGCTGGGCCCAAGTCCTGGCTCCTTCATTCACCAGCTGTGTGATCATAAGCAAACAGGTTATATCTCTGAACTCAAGTTTCTTACTGAATGACTCTCTCCAGGTTGCCATGAACTTATTCATCAGCACTCTCTGAGCATCAACTCCAAATCCACCAGATGAAGCAGTTATCATTCTGCCATGTTTTTCTGCATTTTCTTCTCTAGGGTCTCATGAAAAATGCAACCAAATGCCTTGCTGAGATTAAACTGGGCTGTGCCTGTGCCCTTTCCTTAAATGACTGTCTAATAACCTTATAGGAAAATAACATAAATCAGAACAGGGTCAGCAACTCTTTCAGGATCATGCTTGGGGAAATGCAATGTGGAAGAAATTCGTCTTTTCACTCACTTGCCCTCTTTTGTGTCTTCTGTTCCCCACTCCTTGTCCACTTTTCCAGTCTGTTGAGTTTCTTTTTATGCCTTTTAAATAGGCTGCTGTCACCTTCTCTCCCGTGACCCCATTCTCCATCCCCCCATCCCACTTGCTTGTTGGAGAAAGGACTCCTGTATGTTGAAGCTTTCTGGCACACACTTTCTGAGAGTCATCTTCCCATTTAGAATTTGTCGATGCCATGTTGTCATGCTACCCCCCAGATCCACTCACGACTCTCCTATTGCCATTTCAGGCCTTAGCAATCTCTTCCCCATCATATCTCTCTAAATAGACTTCAGAATATCATGCGCACATGCCTTAGGATGGCTTTGCATTATTCTCTAAGCACTCCCTCCACATCCTCACCTCTGCACTGGTCCTCCTTCTGCTACCTAACTCAGGCTACTATGTACAGTTGCGCAGGTTGTTTACTGTACAAGAGCACATGGGTGAGGCTGCAGTGGGGGCTAAAATTTAACCAGTGCTCTTCTATCAGGTTTTGAGGCCTGATGTGGGGCTGCATCTGCTTAAAGTTAGGGGCACACTTTTCTAACATAAACAAAGGCATCGGGTCTAACTTCAACTGCCCCTTCTAAGCCTTGCTCGGGGTCTGCCCTTGTCATATACCCTATGCTCTCATGCTCTCTTACTCTCCTGGGGGACTCAATGTATTTACCCCTTGCTTGGTGCAGCTGCCACGTTCAGTGAGGTGGGCAAGTACGTGGCCTTTTGGAGTCCAGCTACCAGAGTTTAAATCCTGGCTGTACCACTAGCTATCTGGGTGATCCTGAGCAAGTTATTTCATCTCTCTGAGTCTCATTTTTCTCATCTTTAAAACAGGAATAATAATAATAATACCTGCCTTAGCGTTCTTGTGAAGATATCTGAATATTTGAGATATCCGTCTAAAACACTGAGTAGGTGCCTGTCACATCGCAGGCACTCTATGTTTGCTAACTACCGCGACTTTATGCATATTCCACGATAACTACCAATGACCGAGACATGCTGTGGCTCTCAGGAAGAATGAGTGAGAAAGTGTATCCCTCACTAGGTAGGGCTGCTAGATAAAGTACACAATGCCCAGTTCAATTTGAATTTCAGACAAATTTTTGAGCATGCGTTTTCTAGCATAAGTATATCCCAAATGTTTACCTTGTCCACAAAAATCTCACAAGGGTAGATGGTGTATTGTTAGGAATGATGGCAAGGAGTCCTTTGACCTTTCCACCCTGTCCTCTCTGCTCTGCTCGCTGCTTTTCATCTCACACAATGCTTGCTTTACAGGGTCTCTGACATAAAAACTGGGGAGTGGGCCAACTTGTGGCAGGAGACTCGCAGTCTTGGAATGAAGCCTTTAGGGGTTCCCGCAGAGGTTATGGTTTGCATGTGGAAGTGAATATGCTCTCGTTCATATATGCTGGAAGCCACAAAACGTCATACTTCCCACCTGCTCTGCCTTTTGTGTGTTATTTGCTACTTTCCACGAGGTGTGGGCCAAAAGGCACACTTTTCCTGTTAAGCATTCTGGCATACTACGGGTTTTGATAAGTGGGTTTGATAGATTGGAATTTCTGTTTCCGTAAGTGAATTTTCTTGTAATCTGTATTTGCAGTAAAGCAGGACTCCTCTAAGCCATCTTACGTATTCAGATGCTTCTCTTGTGATTATTCTGGCATTTCGCATCGTTATTTGCAACTTCACTATCTGCACTCTCATATCTATAACTTGTCAAATTTTTCCATGCTTGGCATTTGCACCACAGTAAAAAAAAACAAAAAACAAAAAACAAAAAACTCCTGGGCACCGGCCCCAGTGAATTATTAGTAGTCTCATCACATAGTCACCAAGTTGACGTTTACTTATATTACTCATGTCTCTAGTCCCGATGACAAATAATCCTTGATTCGGCTGCTGATACCTTATCTTTTTTTTAATTTTTAAATATGATTTGTGCTTTTCTAAAAACTTCCCTCTTCCTGGAACCACTGTAGAGGAAGCCACTGAACCCCCAATAGTACCTAATGTGGTTCTCTTCCCTTCACGATCTTTTCTCTCTTTTTTTAAGATTTTATTTATTTATTTGAGAGAGAGAGAGCATGCACAGAGAGAGAGAGAGGGAAAAGCAGGTTCCCCACTGAGCAGGGAGCCTGATGCAGGGCTTGATCCCAGGACCCTGAGATCATGACTTGAGCCAAAGGCAGACCCTTCACTGACTGAGCCACCCAGGTGCCCCGCCCCCACTTTTTAAAAGATTTTGTTTATTTATTTGAGAGAGAGAGCGAGTGAGTGAGCAAGCACAAGCTGGGAGAGAGGGAGAAAGAGAAGCAGGCTCCCCACTGAGCAGGGAGCTGATGTGGGACCCCAAGATCATGACCTGATTGATCCCAGGACCCCAAGATCATGACCTGAGCCTAAGGCAGACCCTTAACCGACTGAGCCACCCAGGCACCCCTCTTTTTTATTCTCTTTCATTTCAAATCCTCCATTACTGACTCCTTGTCCAGATTCTTTTCTCTCCCTACTCTGTCTGCATGGCCAAGCAGTGGTGACTTCTCCTCAGTCTGGTCCACATTTTCTGCTGCTTGACCTCACAGGGCTTTCACTCTTCTTGTCTCTCTCAGGAGTATCTCCTATGCTTTATGCATTCACTCAGCAGACATCTACGGGTTCCACTTTGTGCCAGGCATTGTGCTCCACATGGAGATCCAAAGTGGCTTAGAGAAGCGGTCCTAGACCTCAGTTGGATCCCAGTCTTGAAGGAAAGACAGACAAATTGACCAAACAAATGAGATCTGTGTGGTAACAGAGCTAAACCTCAAGTGGTTGAGGAGCTCAGAGGAGTGGTTCCTAATCTAGCCTGGAATGGGTACAGGTGCAGGAGGGGCCAGGGGGAGCTTCCCAAGTGAGATGACAAAGAAACTGAGTCTTGTGGACAAGCTGAGGGCATGTACATCACCAATGGAGGGAATGGTACGTGTAAATAGGAGTTGTGGAGCCCATTTGGTTCATTATAACCACCGTGCATTGGTGGGGGTGGGGCTTGGTGATTTGGGTGGGGGCAAGGTCATGAAGGACCTTGCACAGCATGCCAAGGACACTGGACCTCATGCCGCGGGTGAGGGGGAATTACGGAAAGTGTTGATAACATCTGCATTAGGAAATGTTTAATCTGGAGGCAGTATGAAGGATTGGGGAGCGGGGTAAAACTGGAGACGAAGAAACCACTGCAGTGGTCTTGGCCAGAAACAATGGGGGCCTGAAATATGACAGCAAGAGACCTTGCTTCTTCCCTTGACCTTGGGCTTTTGTCTCAATAGTAAGTGCTTTACATGTTATCTCATTTAACACTTGCAAGATCCTGAGAAGTAAGACCTGTTGTTCTATCCATCTGACATATGAGAGAACTGAGGTGCAAAGAGGTTAGAAAATTGTCTAAGGTCACATGTGTCAAAACGTGTTGGAGCCAGGATTCAAATTCAGCCTGCGGACTTAACTAATACCGTGCCTTGTCTATTACTTCAGCCAACTGTCAATGGCTAAAAGGCAGAGAAAAGTCTAGAGCAGTGCTCTCCAACAGAAATATGCAAGTCACAAATGTGAGCCACACATGTAACTTTAAATATCTCAGTAGCATATTAAAAAATTTTATTTTTAACAATTTATTTTATTTAACATGATATATCCCAAATACTATCATTTCAACATGAAATCAATATAAAATATTACTGAAATATTTTGTATTCTTTTTTCTGAACTAAGTCTGGTGTGCATTTTATAATCATAGTACATCTTGATTTGGACCAACCATATCTGAAGTACTTAATAGAACAAGTGGCTAGCAGCTACCATATTGACCAGCATGGATCTGGAATGGCTCTCATCTTTCTGCTGTGGACAATATGGTAGATGGTGATAACATTTTCAGAGCTAAAGGCGCTATGGGAAGAAAAGATAATTTGGAAGGAGTTTGAAATGCTTGAGAAACATCTAGATAGAGATTCCTAGGTAGGGGTTGGATATATAGGTGTAGATCTCAGCATAGACGTCTGAGTAGACATATACTGGAAGTTGGAAGTTATTCTCATATAGATGGTTATTAAAACCCAGGCTTAGAAGGAACTCACATGGGGTGATTATGTACAAGGACTGAGCTCTGGAAACACAAGGAAGGGTTGGATGCCTTGTGTAGGAATTCGTTTGTAGGTATCTCCCCTTAAATGGAAAGGAAGGACAAAGTGAGTGTGAGTGCAGAAGGTAAGTTTGTGTAGGTAAAGAGGGTGAAGAGAGACAGGAAGTAGGTCTTCTAACCCGATGTTGGCAGGGGTTCTCTTGTCTCTTCTACATTTTTTTTCTCTTCTACAGAAAAATGAACCTTTTATAGCTACTGTTCACAAAATCTATATGCAAAAATGGGAGGAAGAGGAAAACAAAATGTAAATATTTGTTCAGCCCCAGGAAGCAAAACCAAGATGAGCACCCACTTCTCCCAATTGCCATTCCATATTCTCTCTCTCTCATTAAACTTTCTATTTTGAAATAATTATAGACCCACAGGAAATTGCAGAAATATTCGTCCAGAAAGTTCCCTGTCCTCTTCATCTTCTTCCCACGATGGTGACATCGTACATCACCATGGTACAGCATCAACACCAGGAAACTGACATTGGTACAATACTATTAACTGGACCTTTTTTTTGCTTTTATCATTTCTTAGCAGGAAGTACCCTGAGTAAAAAGGATCAAAATGAGGTAAGATGTAATGTCCAACCAGATCCAGAGCTTTGTGAGTGTTCAAGAGATTTTATCCCTATAACTAAATGACATGCACGAAATACAGCACCTAAATGCCACCTCAATGCTCAGGCCAAAAATATCTTCTTACAGCGATCTGTAACTTGTACTAACATTATGTGGTCAGACCAGACTCTTCACTGTCTGTTTGGCTTCTTGTTATGGAGAATAGCAAAGAACAGAAGAACAGACGGCCCTACTGTCCCCATCAGGATCTATAACGAGGACTGTATGACTCAGAAGAGAAAGGGAGGTGCCCTAACCCAGGTCTCACTGACTACCAAACCTAGGCTCAGTTTCTGACAGGGCACTATGTCTTGCTAGATGGCTATTTCACACACTCATCTACACAGCAGAAAACCAATGGATTAGGAGGGAGTTAGCATTCAGATGAGTGACTCCATCCACCTTTCAAGCCGGGGCAATTCTAGAGGAACCCACAGCATCCAATACGACAGGCTCAATAAATTCGAGGGGTTTAATCGAACCAGCTTACAAAAGAAACAGACCCAAAGGATATAGGCACATTCCTCAAAAGCAGAATCAAACAAAGAAAGAATGAAGACATCTCTTTGCTTCAAGCAAACAAAAACCAATGAGAGAAAATTAAGCCAACTTGAAGGGAACAGTGCTATCCATCAGCCAGGGTTCGGCCAAGGCAAATAACCCATTTATTAACAGTGAGATTTCCTCTGTATTTTTCCTCTAAGTGGTAATTTGTTAACCAATAAGTATGGAATGACTTTTTTTCTCCCTTGGAGATAAATGAGCTCTAGTTCTCAAAAAAACGATATATCTGACAAGAAGTAGAAAACAGAAAAATGAAGTGTTTTGTCCATCAAGACCTGAAAATTCAGCAAAATACTCATTTCTGGTAGCTGGGTGAAAGGAATTTGACAATTGGCCTTGACAATTTCTGAGCAGCTGAGGAAGGAACAATTTAGCAGGAACAGGCTGGATAAGGGTGGTCAGATGCCTTCAGGCTGAGCGAGCTCTAGAAATTTATTTTGTGTATCTACACCTTCCCTTATATTGTCACGTACCATATCTGTGCTACCAGTAATAAAATAGTCTGTGTCCAGTTTGAGAAGACAGACTGAGGCAATTCGCAGTCGGGAAGACAAACTGTATAGGCTGAAGGGAACAGGACACAAGGCAGGGGGAAGGGGACTCTTTACTCTGTTGTCACCACGGGGAAGGGTCTCCTGCCCCCAGGTGCTGAGGCCCAGCAGCCCTCACAGGATAAGGCTGGAGGAAAACAGCTGAAATCAACTCAGCTCTATCAATGCCGTTATCAAAGAGTCAAGGGTAAGAAAACCAGTCATGTGTTTGATGGACTGGCCCTGCACTGACCAGAGTTTGAAATTCAGCCCTGAGATCCGTTCTGTCATCGACCTCTCCTGGGACAATGTGGTTCGGCCATTTGTATCGGGCCCAGCCATTTGTTTGGGACTGACTGGATGCAGCCTGCGTTTTCAAATCTGTGCAGATGCTTACACAGACCCCGCTCTCCAGTCAGACAAGAATGCCACCAGATGTGACTAAATGTGCCTCCTTTTTTAGCCGTTTAAATGTGAGAAATCCCTCCCATATCAGTCCGTCGCAGGAAACTATTTTTATCAGGGTCTTTCAACCCCAGCTCCGAGACACATCACAGATATTCTTGCAAAAGTTCCACAGCCGACAATGAAATAAAGCCCGTGCCAGACAGACTCGAATACTCGGGCAGGCAGCGAGGGCAGTGAGTCCTGCCTGAGATCACTCAGAGCTGCAGGTAAGCTGGGTGGGGGTAGCAGGGCAGACAGGACAGAATTAAAATGTGATCACCGTGGCATCTGGTTTCTCTTCTCTCTTCAGCTTCCACGGAAACAAATGTGAAAAGGGGGAGGAAGACGCAAGGAAAAAAAAAAAATAAGGAGGGGCAAAGGCCCCTTCTGGGTAAAACAATTCTCTTCTTGAATTCTCAACAGTGTAGTCTACCTCAGAGAGCCAGTGACCACTTACTGAGCACCAGGGGGACAGAAATGCTCAGTCTGACCCAGGCGGGAGCCAGGCAAGGGGTGGTAGCTTCTGCCTCAATCTCTCTGCTGTCTCCCTTCCCTCTTCCAATCACAATAAATATATTTATACTCACTTGATTATGGCAGCCAGACAATGCTCCCCTAATTGGCAGTGATCAGAGCTCCAGAACTGCTTGGGTGAACCTGCTGTCTCTCTATCAGGCAAAGCAATAAGGGGCCACTAATGCAGTCCCCATGAACAATTTCCGGTGGAATAAAAAAAACCAGTCCCCCGACTCGTGCATGTCAATGATTTTTCCTAACAACTCCTAAGAGCCAACCCTTGAGGAACTCAGACTTACATGAACCTGCCCAGCATAGAATGCTTTTATAAATCTACCCCACCCCCAGCTCTAGGGCATAGAAAAAAAATAAATAAACCATAGCCACTTCCTTCTGCTGGAGGTTCTTTTGTTCTTTTACGTTTTTCTTTTTTTCTCTTACAGGCCTTATGGAGCTAACTGTCATTTTTGGTGCTTGGTTCTTTGTAAATTTCAGGGACATCTGGCACGCAGTTTACTGCATTTGCTATAGCTTTGGTATTTGTAGTTGCGGATGCGATCTCCGCTACATATGCGTGTTAACATTCCACGTGCATAATTTATGCACACATAATTTGGAACTTGAGTGCCTCAGGATATTTTGACATGTAAATGCAACTACCACGGTGCTGATCATAAGTAGTTGCTTAATAAATGTTTATTAAATAAATGAATGCACCAAGAAGGCAAATGTCATTCATTCATTCATCAGACATGTGAATGCCTGGTATGTGCCAGTATGTGGCTTAGAATGTGCTAGATGGGGGTGCCTGGGTGGCTCAGTCGTTAAGCGTCTGCCTTCGGCTCAGGTCATGATCCCAGGGTCCTGGGATCGAGCCCCACATCGGGCTCCCCGCTCGGCGGGAGGCCTGCTTCTCCCTCTCCCACTCCCCCTGCTTGTGTTCCCTCTCTCGCTGTGTCTCTCTCTGTCAAATAAATAAATAAAATCTTTAAAAAAAAAAAAGAATGTGCTAGATGCTGCGTGTTCAATGATGCACACCCACAGTCGCTGCCCTCAGGGAGCTCGCAGTTGAAGGGTGGAAGGCAGGCACATAAACAGGCAATAATAAGACATCGTGGAGACACGGGGAGAGGGCCCTGTGCAAGGTAGCATGGAGGGCTAAGGAGGGAGACCTTAGTCTACCTAGGGGAGGGGCTGAGGCCATGAGGTGTGTAGAGGGGTCTCCCGAACGTGGTGAGGCCTGAGCTGGGGCTATAAAGTATTCCAAAGGGGGTAGCATAATCGATGGCAGGACGCAAGAAACCGCAGGGTGTGAGCAGAGATCTAAAAGCCCTGGGGTGTTCAGAAAAGCACTGAGGCTAGGAGTTGACAAAGATGAAGTGGGGGCTGAGGCAGGGTACTGGCTCTGGCCGGGAGGGCCTGGGGGTGAGTAAAGAAAGGAGCTTCAACTACCTCGGTTAGGACTAAAATTCTTCTGGATTGTGCCAGAATTTGCATACACACACCAAAAAGCAGAATTTGAACCTGCCCTGGAAGCACAGCCAAGGTGTTGTAAGTCACTGCACCTGTCACTGATGAGCTGTGGGAACCCGAGCGAGGGCTGCCTTCTGCAGGAATAAACTGAGGATGTGGACTCTGTGGGCTCTAGGACTCTTCCCGGCTTCTGGAGGGTAAATTGCCTAGAGTCTCTGAGGTTTGTGTGCAGATCACGCCTGGGCCTGTTCCCTGTGCAAACCGTGGGGCTCTGAAGGCACGAGGCCACTTCCAAGCAGCACACAGCATCTTACGGCGCAGAGATGGGCAGGCATACCGAGTGCAATTCAGCAGAAGCCCTTAAGAAGTCTTCATGAGAGGGGCGCCTGGGTGGCTCAGTTGGTTAAGCGACTGCCTTCGGCTCAGGTCATGATCCTGGAGTCCCGGGATCGAGTCCCGCATCGGGCTCCCTGCTCGGCAGGGAGTCTGCTTCTCCCTCTGACCCTCCTCCCTCTCATGCTGTCTCTCATTCTCGCTCTCAAATAAATAAAATCTTTTAAAAAAAAAATTTAAAAAGAAGTCTTCACGAGAATGTGCTGCATGATGGAGATATCCTACTGTCCCAGCCTGGGTCAGGGTCTCATTATCTCAATTCCGAAGAGCCCCCAATGAAATTAATAGCACGGATTGCTGCTTGATTACATTTCTTTAAAGCACTGCTGAGCTTATATCCTTTCTGCTCAAAAACTCTTACTGGGGCGTCTTGGTGGCTCAGTTGGTTAAGCAATTGCCTTCGGCTCAGGTCATGATCCCGGGGTCCTGGGATTGAGTCCCACATCGGGCTCCCTGCTCTGTGGGGAGCCTGCTTCTCCCTCTCCCTCTGGCTGCCGCTCCCCCTGCTTGTGCTCTCTCTCTCTCTGTCAAATAAATAAATAAAATGTTAAAAAAAAAAAACCCTCTTGCTGATTCCTCTTTACTTATAGAATCAAGCACTAAGTTCTTAGAGTGACATTTGAGGCCATCCTCAATCTATCCCCTACCCTATCCCCTGTAACTTCCACCTCAGCCAGGTAGGACCCCGGGCAATGGCATCCATGAAGATTCTTACTGCTCTGCTTTTTCTCCCTCCAGCCCCCCACTAAAGGTCCAGCTCAAATTCAAGACTGTCCCTCCCAGGAACGCTGTCTGGCGACCCCGTGCTCTCCAGCATCCTCTGTGGCACTTAACTGTGTTGTTGAATTTCACTTTGTGGTTTGTGTCTTACCTCCCCAGCTAATTTGTAAGCTCCGGAGGATAGGAACCAAGCCTCACCCCTCTTTGTAGTCTATGGACCTAGCTCAGTATCCTGCTCATGGTAAATAATTGCTGACGATGGGTTTTCCTCCATTGTAGCCTCTAGGAGACCACTGAGTAAAATCCACGGGAAGTAGAATTATTATTGTGTCATCATAGCCCTGTGGCCCAAAGTTCTTTTTCCGTCTTCTTGGAAAATGGGAAGCTTGGAGAGAGTGGTTTGCTGTAACCATTTTGGAGTAAAAAGAACGTGAAACATTTCTCCGACGATTCAGAAACAATATTTTAGAGGCGTTCCTTCAGAGCTTAAAGTTCATCCAGGAATGAGCTATTGCACACATCAGAAGGAGCATATGCACAATCCACCAGGAGGAATAATCACTCTGCTAAATTTAAAGGGGAAAATGATTGAACACTCCAGCTCGAAAGTAGCGATGGTTTATTTAACATCACACGACTGAAGAGGAACATGAGTGACTTACTTAACTTTTGGCCTTCAGTGTTCGGTTTTTATTGTATATGTTCCACTGAGTAGCACACAGGATTTTTCACAGAAGAGGAACTGGCATTAAATCAATAAGGAAAATCACCATTTCCTTACGGATCCAAGAGCATTTAAGGAAGCCGAGCTCTGCCAATACGTGTAACTGTGCGGAATCTGTAACTGGGCAGTTAAAACCACCATCTAAGCTGGCAGCTGTGATTTTCCCAGAAGCAGAGCTCCAGAAAGAAAAATAGCTTTTAAACTTCAGTTCCATTTTTGCAAATTGGATCTGTTCATGAAAAACTGTTTTAAGTCCAGGTTTCTTTTTTTTTTTTTTTTCCTCATTAGTAAAGGGTATGATTGTTTCTTTTTACCCACATGGAAATTTATTCATTTACTCCACAAATATTTACTGAGTACCTATCATGAGTCAAACACTGTTTTAGGGGCTGGGGATGCAGATTTGAACAAAAGAGGCAAAGTCCCTGACCTCATGGAGATTACCTCCTAGTAGGGGGAGACAGCTAATAAATAAGTAAACAAGTAAGTAGATACATACTATGTCAGGCATCAATATGGAAATAATGCTAACATCTTATTGTACTTGAAAAATTATTTCCTAGAAGATTAAAAATGAAGGGGCACCTCGGTGGCTCAGTCGGTTAGGTGTCTGCCTTCACCTCAGGTCATGATCCCGGGGTCCTGGGATCGAGCCCCGCATCCGGCTCCTTGCTCAGTGGGAAGTCTCCCTCTCCCTCTGCCTGCCGCTCCCTCTGCTTGTGCTCACTCTCTCTGTGTCAAATAAATAACTAAAATCTTTAAAAAAATGAAGACTCCTCCATGAATATTATTTACCTCATATATGTCATATATATGAAGGGGTATTTAAAACAAATAACTAGTAAGGAATACATATATTGCTTTTCACATGTGACATTGACATTCCCTGCTGACTTTCAAAACGATGGGCAGTCTTATGTCTTTGCATCTTTCCTAGACCCCAGGCCCCACTCATAACAGCATCATGGAAGGTTCCCTGGTGATGTGATGTGCAGATCGTTCCTAGGTGTTCCTTCTTCCTTGAAGATGCTCCTCCTCCTTCTCCCCAATCCTTGCCACCTGTTAATATGGCTCCAAAGTCACCCTCTCCGTATAACCTTCCCAGACCCACCAAGTAGAGCTGAGTTCTCCCTCCCTTCTGCCCCAAGTGTATCCTGGCACCTTCTCAAGTCGAGGACAGCATCTCATGGAAGATTTTTGCAATGGTTTGTTTACTTCTATGTCTTCCCTTCCAAGCTGTACACTTCTCCAAGTAGGGAGTGTCTTGTTTGTAATTTTATAACACAGCACAGTGCCTGGCCTGTAGTAGGCCCCCGATAAATACTGGATGAATGAATGAATGACCTATGGTCTCTTCTGTTTTGGCTTATGCTGAGCTATGCAGTTGGGAACGAGGGGACTGTGGCAAAATAGCAGAGGAAAGCCTGCTGACCAATGAGGTAAAGAACTGCAAACAATGGATTTTAAACATTTGAGCTCAGGGACTGCAGATGATAAGGAATTTCAAAATCAAAGTTTCCTAGATGATATTTCTGTGTGTACTAACTCTGGATGGTTGAGAAGTTCAAATAAATGATTAAAGCATGTAAAGCAGAACAATTAAGTAATCTGGATCATCTACTGCAGGAGAGAAACTTGAAGAGGCTTAATAATGGTTCTTTAATGAAAGACTATTCCAAGGACAGCTAAACATCCTCCTTCTGCATGCACACAAAAGAAGAAAAAAAAATGAGATCACAGTGCTACAAAATTTAAGTTAAAAACAAAAAAGAACTCAATTTCAAGTGGGTTACAGGAACTCACTTCAAGTTATTCTTACAAATAACTGGCATGTGTGGAGGGCTTACTCAGAGCCAGGCATTGTTCTACACCTTTCTCCATGTGCTATTTCCCTGGATCCTCAGGACAAACCCATGCAGGTTAATTTCAGTTGTATTACTCCCCTGTTACCAGTGAGAAAGTGGAGGCACCATTACTGATGGTTAAGTAACTCCCAGGGCCGCACAGCTGGAACATGGTGGAGCTGAGATCCCAGCCGGGGCTGTCTGGCCCCTGAGTCCTTGCTCTCACCTACTCTGCTCATGGCTTTACTTGAGGCAGACATAGAAGCCAGACCTTCCTTTCAGGATGGAGACCTGAAGCTTAGCTCAGTTAAGTTCCTGTGGCTCATTTAAATTTGAACAAGAAAATCCTTGAATACGTAAATTGCTCTTCATCGTCAGGGCAACTTGCGTGTGTGTGTGTGTGTGTGTGTGTGTGTGTGTGTGTGTTGAGATTAAAAAACCTGTTTTTCTTTTCTTTGTTCTAGTAAGTTGGCCTACCAGCTCTTGTCTTTCTAATGAGATATTGAATTGTTTTGTTTTGTTTTCGGCAGTCTGCACACACGGTTTATAAGAGCAGACATAAGTCGAGTCAAATTTAGATGTTATGATTTTAGCTCCAGAGTGAAGGAATATACTCTCGGGGCTGAAAAGTCAGCATCTTCTTCCCTGTTATTTTTTTCTAAGGCAACCTTGTTTAGCCCGCCCCGGGGACAGAAGCAGTGGGGTCCTCGTCAGCCCAGAACAGGGGCAGCTGGCTGAGCAGTTCAGACGCCTAGCACCAGGAAGTCGAGGCTCATCTGGTCCTCGGAGGAGAGAGTGATCAAGCCCCGTGCTGCACTTGCCCAGCTGCAGGAGGCCTGGAGGCTGGTTCCGGGGAACCAGGGCAGCCCAGTAGGAGCCCTGTGAGAGGGTGTGAATGAGTCACTACACTTTTCAGGTTGACTGAGATGACTTCTGTTGATTTTCTTCGAATTTAGATCTGTTATCAGTGTTCACACCTGGGGCCTAACGGGAAGATGAGTGAACATTTTCTTGATAGTGCCTGGCCTTTGGCAGGGTTGCGATAAGATTTGGGTTAAGATGTGACTCTGCAAGAATGTGTAGGTCAGCGTGTGTGTCCCAGTGTGTGCTGAGGGCCTCAAGGAGGCATGTTTTAGTGTCCTGAGCAGAAGGAGACTCAGAGGCACAATAGTTTCTGACATTATACACAAGTCGGCCTGGGTTGGTACTTAATATTTTAGGGCATCAGCAGACACTGCAAATTTGTCAGACTTTGAGTCCATAGTCTGGAGAAGCACTTGCTTTTTAACATTGGGCGCCCCACAATGACTAGATAGATTATTGGTGACTTGGTTAAGTGTCTGGGTTCTAGAAGCTCACTTAACCTTTCTGGTCTCAGTTTCCTCATCTTTAAAATGGATAGGACAATGGTACCCACTCCGTTGGGTAGGGTTAAATAGATTAATAAGTGTCAACTGCTTGGAGCAGTGCCTGATATTTAGGTAGCATGAAATTTGTATTTATATTAATGCATACATCTCATATTTGGCAGGGGACCAACTCCAATGCTTGTGCAAAATAGGGGTGCTTGGTAACTACCTGTTAAATGTTGAAGGAATTAAAAGAATGGATTTAGTGGAATACACTTACGGCAACCTGTTCTGACTTCTCCGTAACCTGTAATTTGGGGGCAGACTAGGGGTTAGATTTAATCTCCTATAAAGAAATATTTCAAAAAAGCAGAGTGTTCTACAATCGAACATCTATCTCTGCAGAAAAGAAGGAAATGGAGATGATGGTTTTGCATGAAGATCACAATGGGAATGGCATGAAAAACCGAGTTTGAGGTATTGAGGGACAGGTAGCAGGGTCCATGACTCTCAATCAAATAAAGAAAAATATCTTGGGGCGCCTGGGTGGCTCAGTCGTTAAGTGTCTGCCTTCGCCTCAGGTCATGATCCCAGGGTCCTGGGATCAAGCCCACATTGGGCTCCCTGCTTCGCGGGAAGCCTGCTTCTCCCTCTCCCACTCCCCCTGCTTGTGTTCCCTCTCTCACTGTGTCTCTCTCTGTCAAATAAATAAAATCTTTTTAAAAAAAATCTCATATAATGAGACATTTTAGAGCTGCAAAGTATATGTTAATTTTGAGTTTAAAAAAAAAATAAAGAGAAAAAACGAGTCAAATCTCTGACCTATATTTACCCTGTATTGGTTTTCTAATAGCGACAGTTTCAACTTAAAATGAAAATTTGAGAAAATGGAAAGAAAATGAATAATATAATGTTTTAGGAGCTGGTACAATTTAAGAGTACATTGATACTAGGTTGACTCATATGAAATTGCCACTTCTTTTGGTGAAAAATGGTCAGACACTGTCAATTTCATAAGGTTCAATCTAATATATTTAAGCTAATTAACACTAAATCAAAATACTTATATTACCTTGCCCTTTATTGCCTTTTAACTATGACTGTAGAACTAAATGGGCCAATTATATTTGTCTCAGCCTCTTTTGCCTCTCAGAATTTGCACACAGTAGGTGCTAAACAAATGTTTTCTTAATCGAGTGCTGTTTTCTGTTATTTCCTTTCAAAAATTAGGCCTACATTTCATTCTGCTACCTAATGCCGAGTCTGCCCTTAAAATATAATTAACAAAGTGTTAGCTTCATTTCATGTTTCATGATTTAGATAAATCCTTTCTGTTCCTTGTTTGGGCAGCCCTGAGAAGCTAATTAATACATTATTAACATATTGTAGCGGCAAACGAGACTCTTCTTGTGCACACAAGCCGTGACAAGAATAAATTCAGGTCAGATATAGTTTTGCCTATTTAAGGAAAAATGTTGTGATAATAATGAGAAATTACTGTTTATATGACATATCTCTGCACATTAAAACACATTATAGACTTATAAAGGAGGCGAATGGCAGAATCAGGCAAGCTTTCTCCCAAAGGTTCCAAGCATTTAGGGCTCAACTGGGGCATCCAAAGTGCCCTGCAATGAACTAGAAATGATAACCTTTGGGACCCCCAGGAATGAAGAGCTTCATTATTATTCATAGAAGGTTTCATAATGGTTGGGATTGGTCCAAGAGTTAGGAACACACTAAAATAAACAAGCAGGCAGCCTGAAATGGTTTTCAACTCAGGAAATAAAAGGCTTCTTCTACAGTGGAAGAGATGGGGCATATTCAAGGAGGAGCACGAATAACCTATGAGTTATATTATACCTGCTTGGGCCTCAGTTTCCCCATCTTGGTTCACCACCTCCTGGAGAATATTCATTCTCTATCAATCTGTTGCTCCCAAGGTAAATGGCATCATGCCTTAAAATGAGATGCATTTCTGAGGGGGAAGAGCTAGAGCTCTAAAATGGATTATTTAGGTTTTGGTTGACCTGGAGCTGTGAGAACAGCCACATTGCATAGGCAGAGTTCTGAGAAAAGAGTTGCTTTCATTTTTCAAACAGAAGAACCACAATCCTTGCTCTGTTTGGATCCTTAGACAAATCAAATAAACGAGCAAAAGAGGGCTCACGAAATCACCAGTTTTAACTTCTCCCCAGTGCCGCAGATTTTTCTTAGAGATTTTTTTTTCTCTGAGTGTGGAGCATGTACAATATTCTGTTCGCTTTGTGCTGTCTAATGAGATCCCAGCCCAAGGGGATGTGCTCCTGCAATAATGTCTTAATGCTAATTATATTTTAGAATGGTTAGGGCAAGAATAGTCCCAAACATACTTGAGGTAATAACTAGTCCTATATCCAGAAGGTTAACAGTTCAATCAAAGAGAGAGAGAAAAAAAAACGAGCATATCTTAAGAAAGAGTTCAAGTGGTTTTGTACAAGAGCTCTCATTAAGTCTACAAGAACACTTAAAATACTGGTAGAGCTAGGTAATTCTATATTTCCCTTTTTAACTCATCGAATGCCCCCGGTTTCAGGGAGCAGTGCTTGAGAACAAGAAGCATCTGGCAGGTGAAGGGGAGAAAGTCTGTTGTTAAGGAATTGGCTGGAGTTTTAGGTTAGGGGTCTACGCCAAGGCTGCAGTGCAGAGTTTGAGAGGGGAGGGAACGTGGACTGCTGATGAAAAAGCAGAGGTGACGCTAGAGAGTTTGGTATCAGATGAGGGCCCCGGGCCAATCTTCTATTATGGTAAGAACATGGCTTTAAACGGTGATGACAATAAATCCCTCGAATAATTGTGCATCAAACCATTATACACAAGATTACAATCTGCTCTCATGAATGCAGTTTCCATAACACTGTCGGAACTTTTCCCCATCTTCCCATTTTTCTATGATTTCTAATGAGGAGCAATTGGAAACTATACCCGTTGCTTTCTGTTTTAAATGACTGACGTTATCTTTCACTTAGAAGGGCATAGTATTTTAATCTATTTTTAAGATATTTATTAAGCACCTATTATGTACTTGGCAACAGTCATGTGGCTAATCATTTTAGAGAGGATTCCTAAAAAAGACTTTCTGCTCTGCCAAAGATAAAGTATTAAAATAACAAAACAGCTCAAGGATTTTTTTTTTTTAATGTGCTAAAAAGTGGTGTTTTTCATCCTCCAAGAGCCCCCCACTCTGTACAAGGAGGTCCTTTCAATAAGTGTGCGATGCAATCTGGCGTTGTGTGAAGTGCAGTCTAAGAAGTAACCATTTCAGGGGGACCATGTTCGGGAGATAAAACACAACTAAGCTGGGAAACTGAAGGATGATTTTTATAATTTAACTTACAGGGAAACTTCAGGGCTGAAAATCAAGTGACAATAAAAGTGACTGAACTCAGTAACCTTTAAATAGGATTTTCAAACGTACAGAAAAGTACAGAGAAGAAGAAGAAAAACCCTGTATGTACCCACCACTCATAGAGTTTTTATGAGTCTTTGTAACTGACCCTGTTCCACGTCAGAGGGGTCCAAAAGTTGCTCAGATAAAAACCTTTCTGTGTCTGAGGCCAGCCTCTGGGGATAAAACCTTTTTGGAGGCCATTTTTGGTGCGTGGAATTCTCTTCTATCTTCCGGGCCACTCCACCTTGAGCTGTTACTGGTGGGGGAGGGGAGGGCCTGGCAGATGCTAGCAGGGCTCCTGCCCTTCAGCACCTCACTGTCCATTCGAGGGGATCGATGCCCACATAAATAATTCTAACATAAAGCTGACACGAGTGCTGGGAAGAAAGATTAATTCTGTCTGGGGAGGGGGTAGGTTTGGGGCTAGCCCTTCAAGGTTGGCTTGGATTTAGGAAGGTGGCTATGTGGGCGATGGGGTAGCTTGAGCAAGAGGGAAGGCCTTGTTCCAGAATGTTGAACAGACATGGTTTTTGGAACCAAGTGTATGTTGTCAATGAAATGGGTATGCTCTGGCTGTAAAAAAATGTTGAGGGCCTCTAGCTTTGACCCCTATTGATGGAGGGGTCAAAGCCCTAAATGCTCTCATTTTGTTTTCCAACTACCAAGTTGCTATTAAGTCTTACTGAATTTTTATATATCATCCAGCTGCTTTTTAAACCCTAAAATCATGTAATACAGTCATAATTTACCTTTGGAGAGCATGTTACAATTTATAAATGGCTTTTTTTTAATACACATTATTACATTTGGTCCATATAACAGCCCTGTGACACCACAGGCTCATCTCTGCATGATATTTCCTTTGAAAGTAACTACTACTTATAGAAACTACTAGCTATAGAAATCAGAAAATTTTCCACTAGCAGCCTTATTGTGTTAGAAGTGCACACCAGGATAAAGTCAGCAATTTGGGAGAAATGAAAGAAAGGGTCCTGAGATAGACAGTGATTGAGAGTCACAGGGGGACGACAGGATTGTGGTTTTGGAAATGAGAGTGATGCAGAAAGTAGAAGATGGAGTGAGCATAGTGTGGTGGTCCACTGCTTGGGGGCGAGGGGGGCGGGAATGGTGGTACTTAGCACAGTACTGAGCACTCAGCAAGCCCATAGTCAATACCTTTTCAGCCATAAGTGGGGTTGGGTATATATCTTGAGCAGTGCCAGAGCACGATTCAAAAATATAAAATGGTGACTTTTAGAACATGGGTACAGAATAAAATGAATATTTTTTATAACACTGAGGAGTGAGAGAGTGGTTCAATCTGGAGGAAGGGAGGAACGCTCATCTCGTTTGACACATCTACGTTCTCTCTCCTTCTGCAACATCTCCATCTATGGTAACTTTATAAACTGCTTTTCACATACCGAATCGGTGCACTTTTGTAACTACTTTATAGAAGCTAAAACAGCCAGGACACCATGATTGTTGTAATCTAGTTGGAATAAGCCTTACTGACTTTGGATACATCAACATATCCATTTAGCCTGATGCAAATCAGTTTACTTTTCTACTTAGAGACATGATGTGAAATGAAATTAATCCAGTTGCAGCAAAGTGAGTGAATTCAGTTGAATAAATCCCTTTCCGTGGAAAAGAATTTTGTTTGGCAGCTCATTTGAAACAAAATCCACATGGCAGTATAATGCCTTCTCTGGAACTGAGCAAATGTATTTATCCCACTTTTATTTACAGCTAAATTCACATCAGAGCTGTTTCATATGATAGTGTACTCTATTGTCCTTAGGTGAGGGTCACAGTGAAAGCATTTGCAGGACCACCGAAATGTGACAATGGCACTTAGCCTAAGGACTGTCTCTCCACCTCGACTATGAACTTAACAAAGATCAACAACTCCTTCGAGAGAAAAAGGAGAGACTAATAAAAACCAACAAAACCATGTGTATTCTTATAGATTCTCTCTTCTCTGCCCTTCATTGTCAAAAGGGCAGTCAACACACAGTGTATGTTTAATAAATACATTTTGATGGTGACTATCACAAGCAGGCAGGACCTGGAGAAGGTCCAGAGAATATCAAAGGGATGAAGAGGTTGGGGTTGTGCTGATGCAATTGAGATTCTCTACCCCAGAAAGAGGAAGGCTGAGTGCGGCCATTCTGGAGGTAGTTTGGGTTGTTCAACATCACTGAATGTTAGAAAGCACATAGCCTCCCTGGTGGGATGAAAGAGAGCCAACTTACATCCCAGGAAGAGGATGTGGGGTTAGGAATGGGGAAGAAGGCTCGACTTAGATGGATTATAAGGCATCAACACAATCTTTAAGCAGTATTTCCCTGGAAATTTTACAGTTGAAAAGTAGATAATCTTTCTGAAATGATTTAGGTTTGGTACAGCAGGGAAATGACCCAAGAACCTCATAAGCTCTATTCTAGCTCTGACCCCATGATTTTTCACCAGCCAGGGTCAGGACCTGGTTTGATTCTTGCCTACTTTTCTTTCTCTATAGCTGGAAGCACTTGACCCCTTCCTGTAAGTCAACCATACTGTAGACTCAGCACTAAGCCTTTTCTCGGTTGGGAGGGATTTAAGACGTTCACTGTGGCTGAACGCTTGGCTAACTCTACATCAGGTCACCCCCTGCTGCTGCCCTGGCTCAGAGGTGTCCCAGTTCCAGCGAACGGGATTTTGTCTTGCTCTTAAGTCCTTGTTTTACTGGATTTACCTGAAATCCACCTCATCCTCCCAGGCTAACACCTGAAAGCCTTTCTTGTTTTCCAGGCCTAACATGATTTGGGGATCATAATCTAGTATCCACTCTACGACTGAAGCTTTGTGTGTCTCCAGCCCATCCCCCCCCCCCCCCCCAGTTCATATCTAGGGTCTAGTCTTTGTCTGTCCTAGATGTCTCCTCTCACCTGTGGCTGGATCCCCCACTCCCTTCCTCCCACATCCCTACTGTCATCACCCAGGCCACTGCCTATCTGTTCTTTGATCATATCATGACATGCCATGAGGCTCCACCTGCCTATGGCATTCTATAATGTATAGCTGCACATCTGAATCTTTCTCTACCAACTAAATACCTTGGTAACAAGGTTTCTCAACGTTATTACTATTGACATTTGGGGCTGGTTAAGTCTTTGCTGGGGGGGGCCGTCCTGTGCATTGTAGGATCCTTAGCAGCATCGCTGGCCTCCACCCACCAGATGCTAGTAGCACCCCCCCCCCCAAATTGTGACAACTAAAAATGTCTCCAGGCATTGCCAAATGTCCCTGGCGGGGAGGGGATGTCCAATCTCTCCCCATTGAGGGCCCCTGTTCTACAAGAACTCAGAAAGTCAAGAGTATTTTAAAGCTAGTTATATATACTTTGAGAAATAACTGGGTGTATATAAAGTATTTAAATCTGGTAAAATTTTAACTAACAACTCTAAACTCTTAACACCAAGTGGAATTTTAGAATTGTATTACGACACAAGATGGATGCTGAGTAATATGGGATGAAAACCTTGCACCCTAGGTTCAGTTCTTCTCATATTTTAGTGTGCATAAGAATTACCAGGGGAGTCTTTTAAAAGTTCGGATTCTAATTCAGTAGGTTTGAGGCAGGGTCGGAGATCCTCATTTATGACAGGTTCTGGGGTGGTATCAGCTGGACTGGTAGTTGAATAGTTGAGTCTCAAGGCCCTAGATCAAAATCACTGGGGAGGGGGAGGGGTGAGGATCTTTGAATCTTGAGGATTACAAGGTCATGAGAGCAACATTAAAATTTGCATCTGAATGACAGATTAGGAAAATGTGGATGCTCCCTGAACCTTTCTATAAGAACAAAACTGTTCACAAGAATGGGTTTTGAAATGTGACATTTCTATTAGCTTGAAGTTATAAAAGTTATACAAGTGAGCTGTCAGTTCTCTGCTTTGGCTGGGAAAGAAAACTTATGAACCGCTAAGCTACTTTGGCAAGACTTTTAGGGGTTTCCAAAGATCTGACAGAAACCTAAACTTCAAGGTCTTTGTAGTCCTTATTTTACTAACGGAAGAGGCTAGGGCTGAGGATGCGGCTGGGGGAGGGGAAGGAGAGAGAAGAATCACTTCAAATGAGGCCTTGCAATGAAACAGATATACGTGATCATGCTTACTCAAATTACAAATTGTGCACTGAAATTGTACTGACATCACATGATGTTACTCTAACCCCAAATCAGATCACTCAGCTACAGGTTTAAAACAGTTGCAAAAATGAATGTTATTTACTATAACATAGTGGTGAGCATAATCAAATCTTCCAAAAGCTGCTGAGAGCCTGAAATAAAATTTCCTCCTCTCACATAATAGTGCCTCTGAGTAACTTTTAGAGTTTGCAGACATCTGACTCATTGTTGCAAATCCTTGGGAAGGAAATGGCCATTCACATTTGTTCCTATTTTATAGCCAGAAAGATCGAGGCTCGCTTGTTTGTCTAAAGATGTAGATTTGTCCAGGGTTGCAGAAAATTTATTGATAGGAAGGAGATAATAAAGTCCTGACCCTATAGAGACCTTCCGGAGGGATCCAGTGTGAGACTAGCTGTGCCCTCAGCAGCAAATAAATGCTCACCTGCTAGGAGGGAGAACTAATTCACTAGCTTGGAAATATTTTTTTAAGATTTTATTTATTTATTTGACAGAGAGAGAGAAGAACAAGTAGGCAGAGCGGCAGGCAGAGGGAGAGGGAGAAGCAGGCTCCCCCTGAGCAGAGAGCCTGATGTGGGGCTCGATCCCAGGACCCTGGGATTATGACCTGAGCTGAAGGTAGATGCTTAACCAACTGAGCCACCCAGGTGCCCTGCTTGGAAATAGTCTGATAGGTTGTTATCAATATGACTTAGTATGATAGGGATAAATTTCTCTACATTTAAACCTCTGTGCCTAGGGTTTTTTCCTTATTTGTTTTTAAATCAATAGTGTAAGTACAGAATAAGGAAGATCTGGCTTAATGGTAACGCATGGGAACTCATGGCTTTTAGTTGACCACAATTTTGGTATGAGTCAGCCTTGTGATATGAATGCCAAAAAGGCTAATGCAATTTTGGGCCATATTAATAGAAATATAAGGCATAGAGGAAGGGAGGCAACAACTCCGTGGTATTCTGCACTTGTCAGATGGCTCCTGGAGAGCTCTGTCCCATTCTGGGCACCACAGTCCAGGCAGGACCTTAAAATGGAGTCTGTCAGAAATGAGCACTTAAAATGATGACGGCATGCAAAACCCCATCTTAGGAGAGTAGCTAAAAGAACCAAGGATATTTAAGCTTGAAGAAGAGGAAAGGGACATAACTGGAAGTGAGAGAAGAACAGACAATCTGGGAAAAGAGCTTGAGGAACAGTTTCCAGTGGCAGAAGTTTAATTTCTGGCTCCTCAAGGAAAAAAAAGTCATGGGAGTCTTCTCAACTCTTGTCATTTGCAAAATAAACGGATCATCAGTGAAGAAGACCCTATTCCTCCTATGATTTCTGTGCAGGATGCAAATTTGTGGATGCAGTTATGTCTCTTTGTTAAGCCACCTCCCTCCCCTGCAGGGGCACCCCCTCCAGGAAGCCCTCCTTGCTCCACTTGCTCTGTTAATCTCCTTGGCACAAGCTGTGTACTACAGGTTTCATCTGTCCAGTTTCCCTAATAGCTTGTACGTTCCTTAGGGGAAAGGATCCATTTTGGTTTTGTTTTTATTACCCTAAGTGTTCTGAGTACATCTGGGTACCGTGAATTAGGGGTTGAGGGGATGTTTGCTGATGGTAGCCCAAAAATGAATTAAAGTAACCAAACGGGTAATTTTTTATGGCATCTATATGACAGAGCATTATAATGTGCTCTCCTGATGATAATAGCACCTAGTTGACCCTTCACTTTATGAAATAATTTGAGCTGACCCAGTTGGCGGTGTAGTAAATCTTGCTTTTCCCTACATCTTGCATTTAAAAATAAAAACTGTATCCATGCTGGAAAAAAAAAAAAAAAAGTTTACTATCTAAGCACTCCATCTGCCTTGTTCCAGGTCTTGGGAATCGCTCTCCAGCTAGGGGATTTTTTTGACTTCACACTTTCTCCTTCTTTGTTTATTTGGATATTTACAGGGAACCAGTGTCAAGTCACAACATTGTACAGTATCTAGTTGATAAAGTGAATCAGTCTACTTAACAATCTTGGTCTAAGAGACAGAAAAACCACAAAATGAGTTTGGCTAAATAAGAAAGCACCATGTTACGAATTTCATAAATGAGACATTGTGTATTTCTATTATATCAAACATATAAAAGTGCTTTTAGGGTAACAAGGCATGTTTCCTCCCAAGGGTCCTGCATAGCAGGTTAAAGAATAGTACTGTTTCACTCATGGACAGAGGAGGGAATGGAGCCCACTGAGTCATCCACGAGGCTGAGGAAAGAGTACAGAACATAGGAGTTAAGTGTATGCTCTGCATTTCTCATCAGTGGACAGTATTTCTTCCCACAGTCAATGACCTGACACAGGACTGAGCAAATTATACACTTCTCTGTAAGAAGTTGCTATAGCTCCATTGGCCAGCCTGAAGTTCATCTGGAAAATTCACGAAGCAAAAGGACTGAGAAACCAGGGCCCCCAATTTCATATCTCTGGCCATTAATCACAAATGAAGATCTGTGGCAACCTTCCCGATTATGGAGGTAGCCAGCCTGTCCCTGCCAATAGTCTTTGGCTCAGACTAGTCCAGAGGCCAAGAACAGGGGGGCTCCTGCCATGCAGGGCAGACCTTTGGTTCTGGGGTTCTGTCTGGCAGCTGACATACAGAACAGGAGAATTTTTCTGCCTGTTTTCGCTTCCCGGAGAGACTCAGAATTAAGCTGGAACTACATCATGGATTTTGTGTACTTGGCAGCATATGCTATGGACACTTTTTATAAATCTGAAACAAATGCTAACACAAATTCGTCCTAATTATACTGACCCAAAGATTCTTCAGATAGCTCCCAAAGTGAAGGGCTCGGTCATGTCCTCTCTTCTTTTGGGATTTCTGTGCTCAGCGCTTGCAGCCCTTTTACGAGTTTCCCAATTTCCAAGCACATTGCAGGGACATTAAAAGAAATAACTCTTAATAATGAAAAATCAGATGGAAGGTTTAGGTCCTTCAAGAGGAATAACCTTTATAGAAGGATAAGGTTTATCAGCTCCAAATAAGTCCATCATCTTTATTTATTTCCATATTATACTCTGAACTACCCAAGAGGGATAATAAATAATCGTGGTATGTCTGTCTGATGCAGAGCACAGAGAGCAAAATCACGGTGAGGCAGTCAGCCCCGCAGGAAAATGACGCAACCAGCAGAACGACACACAAGCAGCCCACAAAAGCACTATTATGTTTATAGCTTCTAACAGGATTTGGACATTGCAAAGGAACCCATCACGAACTGGACACCAGCTTTTATGACCTTCAGGGAAGGGTGAAGGGTCTTGTCCTCTATCACAGAAAAGGTCATTTCCTTCTGTTCTCAGACCCAGTGTGATTAAGTAATTTGCAACAGAACTGGCTTCAGAGCACCTACGGTCTAACATCTCACTTGACAGAGAAGGAAACTGAGGCCCAGAGAGGTTACAATGTCTTGTTTAGAGTTATGCAGGGAGTTTCCAGGAGAGCCAAAATTCAGATTTCCAGGAGCTCATCAAGGGTTCCTGCGTCTTCAGAACGCAGTGCCCAGACTAATGTAGCAGAAGGAGCCCAGAGTATCAACTTCACAGCCTTGGTCTTAAGTCTTGGTGGACTTTAGCAAAATGACCTTGAGAAAGTCACGTACATTCTCGAGCTTTGCTTTTCCCACACTGCAACATGAGAGTAAAATATGTGGTGTGTCTACCTCAAAGATCAAATGAGATAATGTGTGAAAACTCTTTTGAGGGGTGCCTAGGTGGCTCAGATTGTTAACCATCTGCCTTCAGCTCAGGTCATGATCCCAGGGTCCTGGGATCGACCCCATGTCCGGCTCCTGGCTCCTGGCTCAGCGGGGAGCCTGCTTCTCCCTCGCCCTCTGCCTCTCCCCTGCTCATGCTCTCTCTCTCTGTATCTCTCTGTTTCAAATGAATAAATAAAATCTTAAAAAAAAACCAACAAAACCTCTTTTGAAAGCCTTTATAAGACTCAGGGTGAAATAACTTCAGATAAGGGAAATTTTTCCTGTCGAGGGTATATGAATAGACTCCAGGGGATTCATGGACCACTGGAAATTTTGGCGTGTGAATGAGCGCTAGCTAGGCACCCTTTTGTTTTTTTATCCCTCCCCGGGGAATTTCTATAGTTTCTATCAGCTTCCTAAATGGGTGGCTGACATTCTCCTCCAACCCCTACCTCACCACTGCCAGTAAGAATCTATGTGCTATGGATATCAACAAATTTATGATCAACTTAAAAGGTTGGTGTATTAAAATACAACGGTTTCTGTGTATTGACTGTATGGTTGAGATTTCCTGCTGGTTTTACTGATTCAATAATCTGTGTTTTTAGAACATAAATCTATTTGGGGGAGGGAAGCTAATCTGACCTCCCATTTTGCTCTATAAAGGATTAAAAATCTATGGCCTATAAAATGACGAATAGAAATTTCAAATTACAAAGCAACCAGGGTATTTGTTTTCCTACTTGTGTACTTCCCTAGTGATATTTCCTGGTTATCTGAAAGAGATTTTTTTAAAGTCATATTTAACAAGAGAACTATCTCCTTATTATTTACTGAGTTCCTACAGAGTTCTCAGCACTTTGTTTCCAGCGTTTTCCCATAAAGCACTAGACAAAGACACAAATCATAAGCCATTTGTAGGCTGCCACATTATGCCCGTGGTTGTAGAAGGCTGAGCAGTGTAGAGAAAAACAAATGAAAAAGTATTATTCATGACCAATTGATCAATTAGGCTGCTTTTCATTAAAAAACATAAAAAAGAACGAATTTAGCAATGACTGTGTTCGAAGTGCCTAAAAACATTATTAATGTTGGATTTTTTTTCTCATTTATTTTTAGTTCTGTTTAGAAAATTACACTTGAGAGCTTTCTGTAACAGCATTTGAGGGAGTGAATAAGACAACGCTGGAAACCTTTTGTAATGCTAATGAAGGGGTAGGGATGGATACTGGTTTGTAAGGCCTTTTCTGTATACAGTTATATGTTCCTGAAGCAGAGACTGACTTCTGGAATATCTAGGGTATGAGATAACCAACTAAGGAAGTTACCTACTTACGAGACTTATCCATCGTCCCATAAAGAAATCCAGTGGGGCCTTTTATAAATATGACAATGGCTATACTCCTGCGTTTTAGTGGTAAAATCTTAATACAGTACAGAAATGTGAAAAATGAGAGGGATTTTTTTTTCCCTCTTGACTATATCAAAATATCATCTCCTGCCCCACGGCTCTGAGGACTCGTAATTCCCCTCTTGTAATATTCCTTTGTGTCTGCTTCCTCCCTATTCTTTCATAGTTCTTTATTTTTCAGTTCCTAGTGACCTCTTTTGTTTAAAGTTTCTCATACAGAGCCTTAAGCTACATAAAGGCAGTAAGTGCACTCATCTGTGCTTAATGTAATGCTATCATTCCGATGCACAAAACCTAAAATCTATTTTGGGAGCACCCGTCCCAGATTTTCAATAACTTAGAGTAACTTAAAATCTGGCTGGTGGTGGCACGAGGGTCCTGCTTCCTATTCAGTTCCATTTGTGTCATTTCTCATTTTAAGTGCCAGTCTTCAGAGAGAACGCTCTGGAGTCAGACTGCCTGGGTTCAAATCCGGACTCTACCACCTACGAGTTAAGTGACCTTGTGTAGGTTTCTTAACCTCTCTGTCCCTGTGCTTCCTCACTTGCAAAAGAAGGATAACATAGCCCTTACTTCATTAGGCCCTCATGAAAAGCAAAGGAGTTCATGCCTATAAAGGAATAGACCAGTGCTGGGTAAATAATACTAACAGACACCATTTTAGGGACTTTACATGTATAAATTACAGTTGCCCCTTGAATAAGGTGCAGGTCGGGGCACTGTCCTCCGCCCCTACCTTCCGTTCAGTCAAAAATCTGTGTATGACTTTTGACTCTCCCCAAACTTAACTACTAGTAGACAACTGTTGACCAGAAGCCTTACCAATAACATGAACACTCGATCAACACAAATTTTGCACGTTCTATGTTATTATACACTGTCTTCTTACAATGAGTAAGCTAGAGAGAAGAAAATGTTACTAAGAAAATCATAAGGAAAGGGGCACTTGGATGGTTCAGTCGATTAAGCATCTGCCTTCAGCTCAGGTCATGATCCCAGGGTCCTGGGATTGAGCCCCACATTGGGCTCCCTGCTCAGCGTGGAGCCTGCTTCTCCTTCTGCCCCCCCCCCACATTCTCTCTCTCTCTCTCTCTCTCTCTCAAATAAAACCTTAAAAAAAAAAAAAGAAAATCATAAGGAAAATATATTTATGGTACTGCACTGTATTTATAGAAAAAAAAATCCAAGTGTAAGCGGATTCGCACAAACAAACCTGTGTTGTTCAAGGGTCAACTCTATTGAGTCTCTAAAACAATATGGTAAGATAGGTACCATTATTACCCTCATATTGTAGCTTAAGAAACTAAGGCACAGAAAGACTAACTTGTCCCATTTGGCCCAGTAGGAGCTGGAGGATTGGCCTCAAACCCACAGCAAGCACTCAATAAATGTTCCTTATTATTGTTGGAGTTATTGCCTGAATTTATACACTCAATAATATCTGCTATTGCTGCTAAAAATGATGAATTTGTATGTCTAATCCTCCTTCAAAGTGTATAAAAAATGTATATGATCCCCAATGGAACAGTCGATTTTGGCAAGGATTATCACCTAAAGCCATTAGGTGACATTGGTTGGGAAGTAAGATACTACCACAGGGTCAAAGCGTCACCCACTCAGAGAACTTGTTAATTGCAAAAGCGGAAAAAGTACCTTTACAATAAGAGCTCCCTGGAGTGAGATCACTACCTCGAGCCATGATCAAACTGAGGGTCACAAATAGAGGGACAACCTGGCATTTTGTACCTCCTGATGAGATGCAATATGGAGCACCTTACAAAAAACGTTCAATTGAAATCTAATCAATGCTTAGGCTGAACTTGGGAGTTTACAGGAAATATAGGGGGTAAAGGAACAAGTTAAATGACACCGTGAGGCAACAATAAATCTAGAATGTGGGACATCCTACAAGTTAACTGGCCTAACCCTTTAAAAAATCTAATGATCTAACATAAAGCCCAAATGTAAAAATGTGCTTTTCTTTATAAAAATTAGATCCTACTTTTTTTTTTTAAAGGCATAGACGACTTTGGGGGTCAGGTGGTGACGTTTAGATATGGTCTAAATGTTAGATCATATTAAGGAATTACTGTCTGTCTTCTTAGGTATAATGATGGTGTTGTGGTTCTACAGGAGAATGCCCCTATTCTTAGATGTGTATCCAATTATTTAGGAGTGAAGTATCACTTTTTCTGTAACTTACAAATAGTTCATGAAGAAATACACAAAGATGGAACAAATATGGCAGAAAGATAGCGGCTGGTGAGCCTACCAGGTGAGTATAGAGGTATTCATTGTACTAATATTTCAGCTTTTTTTTCATTTGGACATTTTCTTCACTTTCTTCATGAATGTCTTACATCTTCTTTGGAGAGCATACGAGATTTTTATTCATGTACTTAGTAATAGATAGATAGATAGATTTTTATTCATATCATATTCATTCATAGTTTCTTTTAGTTCTCTATAATGTTTGTGAATGCATATTTAAAAAGAAATTTTTAAAAATCACTTACTGAATTTTTACTGGCTCAAACTTATTGAAACCTAATAGTAATGTTGAAGAGTGTTTGGTGCTTAATACAGGGCCTGATACATAACAAATGCCCAATAAATGTTTATAAATGCTTATTTGTTAAATTTATTTTGTTCCTGAGAATTTTAAGGTCTCAGCCAAGAAAGAAAGAAAGAGAGAGAAAGAAAGAAAGAAAGGAAAGACAAAGGAAGAAAGAGAGAAAGAAAGGAAAGAAAGGGAAGAAAGAAAAGAAGGAAGAAGGAAGGAAAGAAAGAAAAAGAAAGAAAGAAAGAGAAAGAAAGAAAGAAAGAAAGAAAGAAAGAAAGAAAGAAAGAAAGA
>NC_058407.1:9053048-9213304 GCF_002201575.2 Neomonachus schauinslandi
AGAAAGAAAGAAAGAAAGAAAGAAAGAAAGAAAGAAAGAAAGAAAGAAAAGAAAAGGGACACATGAGGCTGTGTTCTTCCTTTGTGGATCAAGATATGCTTTAGCAAGTATTTGAGATGGACAAAATGGTGCCAATCAACTGCATCTTTTGATTCAAATAACTTAGGTCACAAAGATTCTTGACCACATTTTGAATTTGTTTTAGGAGAGCATGAAAATAAAGAATCTGGCCCTAGGACTAATCCAGCAGCAACTGTTACTTATTTATGAATTCCTGATGGAATCACACTTAATGATACATTTTTGAACAATTGTGGATTTTTCTTGGCCCAGGAAAAGAGGCAAGTCTGGCTCAAGTTTAGGCGTGAGTGCTACAAGGCACCAATACTAGCAGGCCTTATTCTCTGAGAATCAATAAACTTGTGGGAATTGGGGATCATTTCCCACTTTTCCAGAAGGCAATGGTTCTAAAAGAGATGGCTTCAGGCAGTAAGTGAGATATATTTTGTATAAAAGTGGAAAGAAAATGATCAATATTCAAAGAAATAATTAATAATGATACAATTTTGCATTTTCATAGTGCCTTTTTCCTAAGGCACGTCCTATCTGTGTGAGATCATTTATTCTCATAATATCCCTGTAAAGTAGACAAAGAACAATTGAAATAAAAGAATAAGAGGGATTTTCATCAGGACAAAAGATGTGGAAGATATTCAAAGGATATCGTATTAGCAATAGCGATATTACTCAAATCGATATTGAGCAAATCGATATTGAGCAAATCGATAGCGTTCCTCCCCTCTGCTTCAGTAAAGTCATTAAAAAATAAATAAAACCTATTACAATTTAGGGAAAATAAGCTTACAGTTTACTCTACAGGAGACACTCCAAGTCCAATCCAAAAAGGTAGTTTTATTCAATGACACAGGCCTTCTCTCTTTACAGAAAAACAAAGTTCTCAAAAAGAGTACAAATCATAAGTTTTAAAACTTGAAATTTAAATGCACTTAGATGGTTCTGTATTTACATAGTGCTCTTTATTTAATAGTGGATCCCCTTATAAAGAGGTTTGCCTTAAAATTATATTATGAATATTGTTTTATAAACAATACTGGGTTGTTCAAGCAGAGTCTACTTATACTAAATGTTCTTTCTGAAACCAAAAATAATAAAGAAAAAAAGGGGGACCCCACTAAGGAACTTATCAGTCTATGATAAATGCAGTTGTATAGAACAAAAGATGCTTCAGCCTGAGGTTTCCCACCCTCAGATGACATAACATGAGCACATGCAATCTTTTCCACTGGAATTTTAGATCTAAACATTTCCCTCAATTTATCTGGGGATGAGTATTTTGGGTAATGTGCAGATGAAGTTACATATACCTTATTAACAAGGCTTCATTCCAGGTGTATAAATACAGTATTTTTAAAGTTAGTGAAATCCTTGGTGGGTATACTCAACCCTCATATTCAGGAGTAGTTGGGGGAAAGAGCACAAAGGAGTTGTCTTCAGACTCAATGCCTGAACTGGACACCATCTTAGGGACATGGCACTAATTATTAATAAAGAGACAAAGATAGACAATACTCTCTCAAAACCCATTTCAACAAAAGGTTCTCTTTTTGTAAAGAAATCCAAAGTGGTGTTCTTTGTAAAGGCACCATAAATACTAAGAGAAGTAGAAATGTAAGTAAGAGAACAATCCTGGCCCCACAGTGCCAATGTTCATTCATTGTTGCCCAAACCTTCATCCCCATCCTCAACTGGGTTTCAATGCTGACTATGGAGAGGTGGGATTTCACCTCTGTAATGGGTCTAATGTCTCTCCCTGGGATGGCCCAGAAGCCAATTAGCGGGGAATTTTGTGTGCTGGGCTGGATAGGAACAAGTTCCTTTGCTGGAAGTCGAATCCCATCACCACAAGCATTGTTAAAGCAAAAGATTTACAGACCTTCGCGGATGGACCAAAATATGAAAAGCAATATTTAGAGAACCCATGGGATTCATTTTCATTAGATATGACTCATAGAGAACATTCTGCAAAGTATAAAACTGTTCAAGATCTCTAGAGTATATGGCCTGATGTTGTCTAATGACATACCTTTTTGAAGAGAAGAGGTCGAGTCTACTTCTTGGCTTTGACACCGAGTTAATAGTATCTTCTCTTCCAAGAAGGAAGACGAAGTCAAACACCAAAATTACTGCATTTCAGAGTGTAGATCCACCTTGTGCTGTCTTCCAAGGACCTCGCTAAAACAGGGTACAAGTTCACAGATCCATTAATAGTGCCTCCTCCTGCCTTACTTCTTACTCCCTCCTCCAAATTACCCCCAGTCAGCCCTGCAGTCTGTAGGCAAACCACACAGGAACTAGCAGACACAGGGCTTCAGAGAGTTGGGCGTGAGCCTTAGATTATGTGGTTTTGTTTTCTTGCTGCCAGAGTTGAACTAAAATGCAGGAGGTTCTCTGAAACACTTTTGCTTCTTTATGCTTGGTTTCAATTTTAACAATGTCCCCCCTGAACGATTTTGTTCACATAAGAAAACTTTGAATCCTAGAGATGATCCATCAACAGGCTGCCTCTCTGAAGGAAAACTCTCATTTTCTCTTATTACATCCAAGAATCCGGAGAAAAAAAATTAGGACTTCTTCGGAGAACTTATTTAATACCACCCTGGGATCACGCACAAAGCTAAGATCCCAGAGAAAATGCTTTCTTAGTACACTCAGCCATAATATTACTCTTAATCCATAACATTACCCTTAACAAAAAACAAAAGAAGAAAAGCTCTGAGCCAGGATGACTTCTAACCCCAGTTTGGCCAGTCAGGCAAGAGCAAGGACTGGTTCTTTAGATTTTGGGGATTTCCCTTTCTCCTGAGTTGGTTAGGCTAAAGGATTTCTGGGATTTAAAGATTTTTCACTGACCTAAGGTTTTTGTCACTGCCAACTTCCTTAGTTCTTACTTCCGAATATGTGAAAACCCTCCTTCCCCTTTAGGTTTCCATACCAAGTGCAACTTGTGAAGGCCTCTTCCTCTCTTTGCTCTTACTAGAAATGGATTGCCAACGATGCATCTTTTGCACAAAATAAGAGACATTGCTACCTACTAAGTGGCACCAGTCAGAGTTTGGGCCCAAGAGAAAGAGGGAAATGTTGGCTCACAGGATGTTCCCAGCATTAATCCCTTGAAGGCTAAGGAGGGTAGCATATAAGACTCAGTTTGGAGTTCTAAAATTTAAACTCAATTCAACATTATGAGATGATATCTTTTTTTTTTTTTTTATCTTTTCACCTCCTTTATACCTAAATCTTGTTCAAAATTTCCTTTTTGGGGGGAGGATTTCTCTTTTGCTCAACACTTTTATTGAAATAGAAAAGAAGAATCTGGTTTGGAATCATCAGAGAATTTTGGTCACAGTAGTAGGTGCTCAATAAATATTTATTGAATGAGTTAAAGGAAGGAATTTGCTACTCCTAACTCCTTAATACAGGATTTTCTTTTTGTTAATGCAGGTTTGTTCAATTTTCTTAAATCCGAGTTGTGTCTGAACAGGGTCCTCACTATTTCCACATGTTATAAAGATAGAATTTTAATGGTAACAGCATGTCCCTGATTTTAAACAATAAACATCTTAATGTGGGCCTCAGTGTTCTTCAGTCTTCATGGTCTAAGGACGTTCTTGGATCCCATAATTATGCCCAGCAGCTTCATAGCCAGATGTCAGACACTGAAGTCCTCTGGTCACACTCCTAATCCCAAGTCAATGGTATTGAAGTGATTGAACAGTGAGGCCCTGAACTCGCACAGCTGGAGAGTGTGAAGAAAGGAGAAAAGATAGTGTTCTATAGAAAGTATCATGGGATTTTCAGCTTGCACCCTAATGAGGAAGCTACTTTTCCACAGGGTACTATCCCCCCAGGGAGCAGAATAGAACCCCTCCCCTTACAAGTGTGGGGCAGAACAGGAAAATCTCAAAGAGAAGTTATTTCAGAAGCAGCAAATAATGATCAACAGACGTATTATAGAGCATACTGACAGGGGAGCGAGGCTACTCTAGTGGTTTATTTCATGGATGCTCTGTAATTGAACAAGTGCAAAGGCAGAACCTAAGAATAAAGACTCTAATGTGAGAATGCCATCATTTCAGTCCTCACAATCATGGGATACTCAGAAAATATCAGCAAAATTGCGAGGATTCAAGGATCTGTGAAATGTGGACTTACTCATAACAGAGAATTTTCTTTAAAACCATACTCATTTACAATTTTTCAGCAATTCCTTTTGAGGGGTCATTGTTTTTTTTTTTTTAAGATTTTATTTATTTATTTGACAGAGAGAGACACAGTGAGAGAGGGAACACAAGCAGGGGGAGTGGGAGAGGGAGAAGCAGGCTTCCCGCCGAGCAGGGAGCCTGATGCGGGGCTCCATCCCAGGACCCTGGGATCATGACCCAAGCCGAAGGCAGACACCCAACGACTGAGTCACCCAGGCGCCCTGAGGGGTCATTGTTAATATCAGAATCTCTTGTACCTAATTATGTTTAATTTACCTTTATAGTAAAATGTGTACCTTTCATTCAATAGTACAGATTCAGACATTCTTGTTTCATTCATTCATTAAATGTTTGAATACCTAGTCTGTGTTAGGCCTGTTCTAAGTGCTGGGAATATAGCAGTGAACAAAACATAGTCCTTGCCCTCCTGGATCTTATCTTCTGGCAGAGAGAGAAATAATTACGTATGTCAGATGGTTGTACTACTACAGAGAATCATAAAATGGGGCAAGAGTTAGAGGAAGTGTAGCCCAGGTGGGGGGTTGTGATTTCATTGGGAGATCAAAGAACATTTGAGCTAAATCCAGAGCAAAGTGAGGCAACCAGCTTGATGGCTCTCTGGGGAGATAGTTTGCAGGTATAGGGACTAGCAAGTGCAAAGCTTTATGGTGGGAGCAAGCTTGATGCAATGACTGAGGAGGAGAGGAGTTATGATGGAGGTCAGAGAGGGAGCAGGGGCTGGAACACATAGGGCCTTGCTGGCCATGGCAAGGTCTTTGATTTCATTCTGAGGAAGATGGGAGCAAATGGAAGATTTTGAACATGATCTAATTTGGGTTTTAGGTCTTAGAAGAATAGCTCTGATTGTTGTGTTGAGATTAAATTGTAAGGGAGCAAAAGCAGAAGCAGGGAGACCAGCTAGAAGGCCACTGCAATAGCCCTGGCAAGAGAAGGTGGCACCTTAGGACAGGTGGCGGCAAGCGGAGGTGGTGGGAAATGACTGAATTCTGAATATATGGGGTAACCATAAAGTCTGGAAACATAAATGTTATTATTTTATCATGAATTAGAATGTGGCATCAATTAACCATTTATCACCTACCAACTGCATTGGTGGCCACCCTGCATTAAAGGTGAGCTGATTATATGATGTGAAGTCTGAGAGACAAAGAGGGGCTCCAATGATGACTCCAAGGTTCATGGTCTGAGAAACCAGAAGCAAGAATGTGTCCTTACTGAGACAGGGAACAAGCTTGGAAGATCAGAAGTTTGGTTTGGGGCATATTAAATTTGAGATGTCTATGAGAAATACCAGTGGGGATGTCAAGATAGATATGAGTCTGGAGGTCAGGAGATGTTAGGGCTGGAGATAAAAACTTGAGGGCTGTTGAGAGACAGAGAGAAGGTTATTTAAAGTTATGAAACTGGATAAAGCCAACCAGGGCATGAATATTGATAGAGAACAGACCCCTTCAAAGTCAAGAGGTCAGAGAAATGAGAAGAAACCAGCCAAGGAGATGAGAAGGAGCAATGGTTTCCTGGAAACCAAGCGAAGAAAACTTTGTTCACTTTTATCAAACTCTGAGTTCAGGGGAAAAACACACCAAGTTATTGTAAAACCATGTCTGTATTTGGTGAGTGCAACTAAATTATGGTGCCCCCAAATGGAAGAAAGCAGAGAAGAAGAACCTCTCGCATAATGTTACTTTAACGAAGTTAATTCCACTAGGTAGGTAACACTTTACAGTTTTCTGAGCCTTGTCAACAACCTTTCAGATACACCCAAAGATTCATTCTAAAAGGAGGAAATGAATGGGTTTAAAAAGGAAAAACTGGGATCTCCAATGTTTTCAAAATACAACAGGTAGATTTGTGATTGAGAATGTCAATGGAGGGGTGCCTGGCTGGCTCAGTTGGTGGAGCACGCGGCTCTTGATCTTGGGGTTGTTTGAGCCCCATGTTGGGTGTAGAGATTACTTAAAAATAAAATCTTAAAAAAAAAAAAAGAATGTCAGTGGAGCTCAACATCAAGAACCAAAAGTTGGTCCTTAGGGGAGAGGAAAGGGCATAGAATTGGACACTGCAAATTTGGATCAAGTTCTAGCTAAATCGTTTGCTAGGTGAATATTTCTGAGCAATTCTGTGATCTATTTGTTCCTTTAAACTCAGCTCAAGTTCACCTCTTCCAGGAAGACTTCTCTAATTATGTAGATTTAGACAAATCCTCTTTTTACTCCCAAAGCACTTTTATCACAGAAACTTATTATAATTGCTAATTTATTTTTGTCTTTTTAATTAGACTATTACTTCTTTGTATTCCCATAGCTCAGCATAGTGCCTGGCACTTAGCAGGTGCTCAATAATGTAGAATGAATGCATGTTCCCCCAAATCAGCTTCCTCATTTGTAAAATGGAATAATTATACCTACTTTTCAGAGTTCCTTTGAAATTTACATAAGCTATGACTCCAAAAAAAAATCTTTATAAACTATAACTATATAAACAAAATACTTGTTGTTTGTCCCCCACTCTTTTACAGAATAACACCTTAGCTTGGCATTCAAGGCCCTGAACAATCTGTTTCCCCGCCACCTTTCTAAATTCCCTCTGGCTACTATGCCCATTATTCTATATGATAGCCAGCTAAGCCATATTTCAAACACACCAACTTCTTTCATATCTTCCACAATTTTATATTATAATTACCTAACTACATGTCAGTATTGATCATGATGTCTGTTATAATAATTATGATTGAAGTAGTAGGAGCTAAAAACAAAAGTTACTTTCATCTAGGAAGAGTTTTTCTTTTTTTTTTTAAGATTTTATTTATTTATTTGAGAGAGAGAATGAGAGAGAGCACGTGAGAGGGGGGAGGGTCAGAGGGAGAAGCAGACTCCCTGCCGAGCAGGGAGCCCGATGCGGGACTCGATCCAGGGACTCCAGGATCATGACCTGAGCCGAAGGCAGTCGCTTAACCAACTGAGCCACCCAGGCGCCCCTAGGAAGAGTTTTTCTATTGTCTAAGTCTTTTCCCTCCACCCTGGTGGAATATTGACATGTCCACACAGCCAGCCATACGCTTTTAAAACATGGGTTTGATTATATTTTCAATGCCTACCAGATAAAATCACCTAGCAGCACGGACAAGGTCTTTCATGATCTGACTTTCCTCTGCCACTTCCTCTCCCTCTGCTGTTCCACTAATAGCCTTTGAGACAGCCATAGTAACTACAGTACTTGTAGTTTTACCAGGATAATAGGCTCTCTCAGTTTTCAAGCCTTTACACATGATGTGTCCTTTGCCTCTAATGGCCTCCTCCACTTTGTCTATCCACTGAACCCTGTCATCCTTTAAGATACAGATGGAAAGTCTTCTCTGAAACCTGCCCTTAAATACTCCTTGGCAGAATTAGATGCTCTCTCCTCTCTTATTACAAGATACATATCTTGTCACAATCTTCTGTGACGGTGCCTGTCAGCTCCACTAACCTGTAAACTCATGCAGCATCGGACTCATGCTTTATCTCCGGGTCCTTACAGCTTGGTGGGGGTGCCTGGCACATAGGGGGCGCTCACTGAAGATCAGTTGAATATTTCAACGATGACCTATCACTGGAGCCCGAGGCCCTCCCTGGAGGCACTCCATCACTGCCCATCACACACCCTACTCTTTTCATCCCGAGCAAACTACCATTACCTTCTTTGTCCTTTGAGGAGATCAGCTGCGGGTGCCGTTTCCAGTCAGTTAAAATACATTAGTAACACAAACTGTAAAATTTTTCTTTGAAAAGAGCATGAGAGCAGCACCACAGCCCCAAGGATTGTTAAATGAAGACATGTGCTTTCATTCCATTTGATATCCGCTACCCCCACGGCCCCCCCTTCCCCGGCCCCAAAGCTGGGTCATTTTAAGCCTAACGCCTCGCGTCCCTCTTGCTTGATGCCCTGGGATCAGCGGACACCGGGCCTCGGAGAGGCCGGAAGTGAGGGGCCGGAAGTGAGGAAGCGGAAGTGGGGAAGGGCGTGGGCGCTTGGGCCTGGCTGCAGGAGGCGATCAGACTAGGAACGAGGGTTTTGAATTTGAGCGGGAAAAGGTCCTGACGCTGTGGCTGGACTTTCCCCTCAGGTAGTAGATTCTTGTTTGTGGGTGCAGGAGGGCGTGGAGGGGCCTGCTCGCCGCCTCTTGTCCCAGGCTGGTGCCGTCGCCGACTGGGTGCGGGCGAGAGGGGGCCGAGGTCACTACGGTCTGCATGAGGGAAGGTCCCCATTGTGTGACGCCATCGTGTCACACTCCCTCCTTCTAGAAGCTTCTGTGTGGCCCAGCCTTGTGCTCCAAGTAAACTGCGTGCTTTCCGAGGGGAGTCGGTGGTCGGGCTTATCTGTGTGGCTCTGGGCCTGGCATGGGGACTGCCTTGTACACAGTGGTTGTTCTGAAGAAATGAGATGCTTAAGAATTTGGAACATGAAGGGTGAAGGCTGAAAGAATCAACTTCCTGTAGACAGCGTGTTTCCTAAGCATCCATTTCTTCCTCTCAGCTGTTCTTTCTATGTGGTGATTAGTCCTTATGCTGCAGATGAGGGAACTGAGGCTCAGCGAAGTTGTTGAGCCTTAATTAGGAAATGGCAGAGCAGGACCTCAAGTCCATGCCTTTGGAATCCTAATTAAAGTAATGAGATGAGGTAGGTGAATGCCTCGGTGTGAGCACATTGTGAGCATTCAAAAAAAGAGTAGCCCTTTATTCCAGAGAATGGGGACTGTGGCTTGTGCACCTGTTTCTCCATTTGGTAGAATGGAGTCTGCTGTGTAGTGAACTCTAGAGAACTAATAGTTGAATGAATTAATGAACACACAGGAGGGCTCCAAAAAGTTGATTTCTCGGCCTCTTGTAGTAATCTTCCCATCCAAATAGTAACACCTCCTAATGCCATGGTATTCTCTATAATCATTCTCCCACAACAATCTTGGCCAGAGAGCTTATTTTCTCCTGAGTAAACTTAAGTCTATAGGCAGAAACTGTGCAAAGAGGAAAGCTTCTCTCTACCCTAAATGCATCTTTCCAGATGCCTCTCACACTCAGCCTCTTAGGTGTTGCTGTTATTGTCCTAGGTCTTTGGGTAAAGTCAGTTCAGCTCCTCAATTCCTTATTCTCAGTTCTGATAGCCAAAGAATTTTGAAGACCAGTTTTCCCCCCAACTCATTTGGCAGCAAAACCTGCATTGAAATGAGGCATTTGTTTTTATATATTCCGAATATTTACGAGTTTTTTTTTTGCAGTCACGTTAATGTGTTTGCTTGTTCAGAGCGGCCCCACACCTTACTGTGGGTATCATGTAACATATGGTATAGGCACTGTGTTACCCTTGAGAAGTCTGAAAAAAAAACCCAAAAAACCTTGAGTTTGAATTCCACAATGTCACTTGATAACTTAAATGATTTCCTGTTATGATTAAGGTAAAGTTGGGGGGGAGGAAACAGCCTTTGCCAAAGTATTGTGGAAGTGAGTAAGCCTAAAAAGGAAACCAAGAGACCTTTTCTACCTCATTATGTGTTTATTTTGGAATTATTTAAGGGAGAAAGCTCCTTAATCAAACACTGGTTTTTGGCTCGTGAGGGAGGAGGCCCACCGGGCGCCACCACCAGCCCCCAAACACTGGTTTTTGAATGTCGGAATCATGTTTTATATTTCTTATGTCATCCACAAAGCGGTACAAATGGTAGATACTCAAGAAATATTGATTGATTGATTAATTTGAAAATAATTACTCCAAACTCTAGAATTTTACTTGACAGTTGCAAGGCTGGAATATGTTTTTAAAATGTCATGTTTATAATCCAAAGCTGTAGAATCAATGCAGGTGTATCCTAAGCAGATTCATTCAGTCATTTGGGCATTCACTGAACACCTGTTTCTTGAGTACCTACTATGTTCTAGGTACTTACTAGGCAATAAGATTATACTGCCTTGTAAATAAGATGGTCATGGTCCGTGCTGTCATGGAGTTTCTGGTCTGGTGGTGAAGAAAGCAAATGACAAATGAACAGGTACAGATCATGGTAAGTGCCATGAAGGAAATAAATCGGGGCAGAAAGAGTATGTTGGGAAAATCTAAGTAGCTAGTATGCTCTCTGAAGGCCTCTCAGAGGAGGTGACCCAGATTGGTGACATGGAATATCTTAACTTGCCTCCGTTTCTAAGTATTCTAGGGATTTGGGTAGCCAGACAACCAAGATTCAGGTGTGAAAATTTACTCACTTGGGCACCACTTTTGTTTCAGATGTCACATACTGTAATTACAATCTCAAGTTTCTGATGGTATGAGTAAACAACATTTGTATGTAGTCACATGTCTAAAACACAGAAAACCAACGTATAATTTACAACTAACACCAATCGAACTCCTTGTTAATCTGAAAAGATAACAATAGTAGAATGATGTCTTACATATTCTGTGGTCATGTCACAAAGTACTGTGTATTCGTAAATGGTATTAATTCAGTCATCCAGACTTTGTGCTTCATGGTTTTTCTAATGGTTGGGAATGTATTTAATTTCAGTATGATGTTAAGGACATCCATTTTAAACTACCCTAGTGGATTGAAGCCTATTATTTGATACTTTCCTGGGGTAGAAAATTCATTTAAGAAAACATTTTTTAAATACAAGATAGAGAATATAGGAAAACCTAAAAATTAGGATTTTGTCTCTCCAAATATAGATAGTTAGCTCACCAAAAAAGAAAAAAAAATAGCGTTTTGGTGACTGTTGTTTAATTCCAGCAGGTTATGATCCTAACAGGTTTTTTTTTTCCTAATATTTCCTAATAGACTTGTGAGGAAACAGATCAATATTTATTGCTCTAAGCCAATGTCACAGTGCATCTCTGCATTGCATGAGCTTGGTAGAAGGGAAAAAAGGACAATAGAAAAGGAAAACCCTCATGATTGAAAATTTTAATGGCTTATTGAAACACATGATAAATCTGGTTTTTGCTGCAGGAATGAGTCAGATAAAAATGCCTGTGTTTGAAGTGCAAACAAGAGAGAAAATCAGAAAATTGTAAAAACACACAACTTCTCTTTTTCTTCCTAGTGTTGATGATAGTCTCTTTCTGAAAAATGTTAATTAAACTGATACATTTTCCATCTTGCTCATTTGAGGATGTGTTGTACTTTTACAAAAAAAAAAGGTTAATTACCTCTTCTCTTATTTTTTGAAAAAGAAAGGATAGCTCATTTAGTTTGCTTCTGAAAATTTATGTCTTCCTTAAATACACACACAGAAATTAATCAAACTTGAGCTAGGAATTGCGAAGGTCAAAGAAGAGAAACAAAACTGAAAACAAGACAAATTTGTTATGGATTTTAATGTCTGTCTTTTTTGTGCGTGCAGTTTCTCTAGTAAAATCTGATTATAGATCGTCAAGGCTTCATTGGGCCTGGATGCTTGTCAGGGCTTGAAATCAATTTAGTGCACTCTCTTGGTGGCCATCAGGGGTGAATCACCAGGGAAATTGCAAACTAACTGACCCACCTTAATTCGAAGCAATGAAAAAGAAGGAAGGGAATGGTTTCATATGAACAATGAATTGATCATTCATAAGCATCATTTAAGGTTTGGGGGCTGCAGACCTCCTTTAGGTTTCAGTGTATTTTGTATCAACCTAAATGGGCCTCTCTTTGTGTACACTTGTTTTGGAATGTGACAGATAACATGCTGACTACTCCAGGTTTTAGGGAAATTGTTACCCAATTTGAATCCTGCTATTGACATTGTTTACTCCTTAAACGCATACTTTTCTAAGGCCCAGTAAAGAAAGTAATTTAACCTTTTCCTTGAACTTACTAACCTTACCAGGACTAAAATACTGGCCAAGGGTACCATGACTTAGATGTGGAGTCTGCTGTGGTGCAACTACTTGTGTTATAGTTGACAACCCTCCCTACTTTCAGATTAACAAGAAAGCAGAACGTATTTAGATCTGATTCTAGTGACTTGTAGTTCTAAGAATACAACCTTCGGGTCACTTGATGACTCCAAGACTCAGATGTCACCATCCTAATTACCTTCAGGACATGCTATTTTTATACATGACAACAAATCTTAAGCATGAGATGTCAGAGTACAAGTCCCATTTTCTTCTCCTAACTTGCCCACTGTCCTGTAATGCTTTAAAATTATTTTATTCCTGGCCAAAGAGGTTGAATGTTATTTTCTGCAGAAACTTTTAGGACTAGGAAGACCATCTATATTTATTTAAGTAATATAGGCCAATCCCTTACGAGAGATTTTCCCATACTGATGCTAGGAGAATTTAGATAGTGCCCTCAATTCTGGCTGATGTAAGTGAGGGGCTGAGTTATAAGTAAACCTAGATTTTTCAGACTGACTTGGTCTTCTATAGACATTTCGAAAAGTATTTAACTTACATATATTTTGTGCTTTGCTTTGCAGGAAATTGATGCCTTGTCAAAATGGAGATTAATCATTTGTGTTTGGGAGCAGCAGAACTGGGGATCAATTGCCTCTCAAGAGTTTTATAAACCAATTATATTAACTCCTATTCCATTGCTCTCATCCCCATCTCACCTTCAAACTTGTCTTACCTATGGCATTCAGGAGGCAAGTGAAAAACTTCGTGAAAAATTACTCAGATGCTGAAATAAAAGTCAGAGAAGCAACTTCTAATGACCCTTGGGGTCCTTCTAGTTCTCTGATGTTAGATATCAGTGACCTGACCTTCAACACAATTTCTCTGTCAGAGATTATGAATATGCTATGGCAGAGACTCAATGATCATGGGAAGAACTGGCGCCATGTGTATAAATCCCTTACACTAATGGATTATCTCATCAAGAATGGATCAAAGAAAGTTATTCACCATTGCAGAGAGGGGTTCTGTAACCTTCAAATGCTAAAAGATTTTCAACACATAGATGAAGCTGGAAAAGACCAAGGTAAAAGAAATGCATACAGTGTACCAATAAAGATTAGAGGTTTGGGAGGGGATCATTTTAAACCAGGAGCTGGGGAAAAGTTCTTCTTAAATGTGTTGGCCATCTTTCTTCTGGGACAGCTATAGTTTCCCTTTGTGTTGACTCCTGAGGGCCTTCGAGAACAACTTTTCCCCCCCAAAAGATGTGTAAAACTAACATACCAAGGTTCCTGATAAAATGATACCTCATAGAAAATGAACAAAGTGAATAAAACAGGAGGCATGGCGGCTTGGTATAATAATGTCACTGTAATTCGTAATTATAATTAGACTGGAATTCAGTCGTAAGTGTAAGGAAGTGTTTCCAAAGACTATAGAATCTTCAAAGACTACCTAGACAGAAGTACTTATACGAATACAAGAATTTAGGTCATAAAATAATCTTGTCGGGGGTGGAGGAGGAGGTGAAGTAGGGGAAGGGTGTGTGGAATACTGAACTGAGATGATTTGGTAGTGTCTGAGATCTACAATGCTAAAAGAATCAGTACTTCCTCCTCATCTAATGTAAAATTATAATCTGTGCTTAAAGTGAATAGTCTTATGAATCATGAGAAGAGGATAAAATTCAGTGCAGTCTTTGTGTTAAGTATACATTTTTAGAATAGACTTTTTAAAAAGCAGTTTTAGGTTTACAGAAAAATTACACAGAAAGAACAGAGGTCCCACATAACCCTTCTCTATCCACGCGTTGTTTCTCCTATTAACATCTTGCATTAGTGTGGTGCATTTGTTACAGTTGACAAACCAGTGTTAATACATTAAAATCCTTTGTTTCCCTTAAGGCTCACTCTTTGTGTTCTCCAGTTCTGTGGGTTTTGAAAAATGCTTGTCATGTAGGTACCATTCCAGTATCATACAGAATGGTTTCACTGCCTTGAGAATGCTCTGTGCTCCACCTGTTGGTTTTTTCTCCCCTGCCTAGGACCCTTGGCAACCACGGATCTTTTTATTGTCCTTATTGTTTTGCCTTTTCCAGAATGTTGTATAGTTGGAATCATACAATATGAAGCTTTTTCAGACTCGTTTCTTTCCTTGACAGTATGCATTTAAGATTCTCCCATGTCCTTTTATAGCCCCAGAGTGCCTTTCTTTTTTTTCTTCATGTTTTAAAAATCAAATTTATTGTGATACAATTCAACATACCATACAGTTCACCCATTTAAAGTATACGATCCTGTGGCTTTAGGTATATTATTAATTTTTTAAAATTGTAATAAAATGTAAATAACAAAATTTGTCATTTTAAGTGTGTAGTTCAGTGGCATTGATTCCATTCACAATGTTGCACAACTATCACCACTGTTTCCAAAACTTTTCATCACCCCAGACAGAAACTCCATAACCATTAAGCAATGACTCTCCTGCTAACCTCTTATCTACTTTATGTCTCTGTACATTTGCCTATTCTGGGTACCTCACATAAGTGGAATCATATAGTATTTGCCCTATTCTGTCTGGCTTATTTCACATACCATAATGTCCTCCAGTTCATGTGTTGTAGGATGTATCAAAACGTCATTCCTTTTATAGTTGTACAACATTCCATTGTATAAACATACCACATTTTGTTTATCTATTCATCAGTTGGTGGATTCTTGGGTTGTTTTCACCTTTTGGCTATTGTGAATATTGCTGCAATGAATGAAAACATCCAAGTGTCAGTTTGAGTCTCTGCTTTCAATTCCTTTGGGTGTATATTTAAGAGTGAAATTGCTGGATCAAATGGCAATTCTATGTTTGGGTTTTTGAGGGACCAGTAACTTGTTTTCCTTAGCAGCTGCACCATCTTACATTCTTACCAAGGATGCAAGAGGGTTCCTGTTTTTCCACATCCTTGTTAACACTTGTTATTGTCCATCTTTCTGATTATAGCCATTCTACTGAATGTGAAAAGTAGTATCTCATGTGGTTTCAATTCACATTTCCCTAAAGACTAATGATGTTGAGTATCTTTATATGCCCTTGTTGCCCATTTATAGGTCTTTGGAGAAATGTCTGTAGAAATCCTTTGTCCATTTTTAACTGTTGTTTTTTTTTTTTAATTGTTGAGTTTTAAGAGTTTATATATTCTGGATACAAGACCCCTACCAGATGGGTGATTTGTAAATATCTTCTCCCATTCTATAGGGTGTCTTTTTACTTTCTTATTAAATTTTCATGAAGTCCAATTTATCAATTTTTCCTTTGGTGCTTATGCTTTAAGTGTCATATGTAAGAAATCACTGCCTAATCTAAGTTCATGAAGATTCATACCTATGTTTTTTTTTTTCTTAAGAGTTTTATAGTTTTAGCTCTTCCATATAGATCTTAGATCCATTTTGAGTTAATTTTTGTGTATGGTGTGAAGTAGAGGTCCAACCTCATTCTTTTGCATGTGGATATCCAGTTGTCCCACAACTACTTGCTGAAAAGACTATTCTTTCCCTCATTGAATTATATTGGCAGCCTTATGAAAATCAGTTGACCATAGATGTAAGGGTTTATTTCTGTACTCCCATTTCTGTGCTACTGATCTCTGTGTCTATCCTTATGTTCCACACAATTTTGATTACTGTAGCTTTGTAGTAAATTTCAAAATAAAGTTGAGTCCTCCAGCTTTGTCCTTTTTCAATATTGTTGTGGCCTTTCTGGGTCTCATGCATTTCCATATCCAGTTTAGCATTAGCTTGTCAATTTCTGTAAAAAACACAACTAGAATTTTGATTGAGATTGCATTGAATCTGTAGATCAATTTTGAGAATATTGCCATCTTAACAACATCCGTTCCTCCAATCCAAGAACACAAGATGTCTTCCCTTTTATTTAGGGTCTTCTTTCATTTTTTTCATACATGTTTTGTAGTTTTCAGTGCACAAGTCTTAACATTTCTTTTGGTAAATTTATTTGTAAGTATTTTATTCTCTTTGATGCTATTGAAAGTGGAATTGTTTTCTTAATTCCATTTTCAGATTATTCATTGCTAATGTATAGAAATACAACTGACCAAGTTATTTTTGTATATTGGTCTTGTGTCCTACTACTTGCTGAACTCGTTTCTTTTTTTTAAGATTCCTTAGGATTTCCTACATGCAAGATCATGTCATCTGCAAATAGAGATAAGTTTTACTTTTCCTTTCCAATATGGATGTCTTTTATTTCTCTTTTTGCTTAATTTCCCTGCCTAAAACCTCCTGTACAATGTTGAATAGAAGTGGTGAGAGCAGACATTCTTGTCTTGTTCCTGATCTTAAGAAGAAAGCTTTCAGTCTTTCACCATTAGGTATGATGTTAGGTGTAGGTTTTTATAGATGTTTTTTATCATAAGGTTGTTGGAGTTCTATGCCTAGTTTGTTGAGTGTTTTTATGAGGAAAGGCTGTTGACTTTTGTCAAATGCTTTTTCTGCATCTATTGAGATGATTATGTGTTTCCCCCCTTTATTCTATTAATCTGGTGTATTACATTGATTGATTTCCATATGGGCACCAGCCTTGCATCCCTAGCATAAATCTCACTTGGTCATGATGTATAGCCTCTTTATTTTTGAACTGTTTACTTAAGGTCAGGTTTGAGGTTTAAAGATTTTTATTTTTTTTTTAGAGAGAGAGAGCGTGCATGCGTGAGAGAGCATGAGCAAGGGGGAGGGGCAGAGGGAGAGGCAGAGAATCTCAAGCAGACTCCACACTGAGCGTGGAGCCTGACACAGGGCTTGATATCATGACCCTGAGATCATGACCTGAGCTGAAATCAAGAATCAGTTGCTTAACCGACTGAGCCACCCAGGCGCCCCAGGTTTGAGGTTTAATGATGAAATTGGAGAAAATCTTCTTGGGTTTTGATCATGCTGTGCTTCTTAGTCTAGAAATTGTAAAGGCATCAACCTCCATGAGGATTAAATTTATTATTAAAAATTAAAATAAAATACTAATTAAGATTTTGCATCCCCAAGAATTAGGTTTTAAAAAAAAGGCATAATATTTTGGATGATAGTGAATGGAATATAATCATTTTTTTACTTTACAGAGCAGCTATTTTATCACTGTACTAAGTACTTTGATGATTTTTAAGTGGAAAGAGAGGATCAGCCCCTGCTCTAAAGAGTTTATGAGCTATTTTGAGAGATAAAATAGATAAGTATGAAATTATAAACAAACAAGCTTATTTATGCATTTATACCTTTTATATGTACAAAGTATGGTATATTTGGATATGCTTAAACTCACTATCATAACGGTCTTTCAGATTTCCTAACAGTTGAGCTTAGGATCAAAGAAGTAAGTGCAAGTACACTATCTTGGACTTTGTAAATACTCTTGATGATTTGGTAGCACCAAGAGGACAAGAATAATATTACTTATTTCATTTTTATCTTTTATGCATTTATCTTTTTGTGTTTGTTTTCTAATGAGTGTAACATATTAGAATAGTAGCTCTTGGCATAATTTAATTTATACATAAGCAAATTATATATATATTGGGGGTGGATGCATGCACAAAAATTTGTTACTGATTGGGTATGCGGTCAAAATAATTTGGGAACCACTGGCTTTCAGGTTAAAGTCAGGCTCTTTAGCATATTCCCAATTGTCCTTTCTACTCTTATTTCCTTAGTCTTCAATCTAATACATTACGTCTAGCATTACTAATGTATTATTTGCTTCCACCTCTCTGTGCTGATGCTTAAGATGTTTCTTCTTCCTTATAATAGTCGTTTCTTGCTATATGTTTGTTGAGTTCCTACTTAGTCATCAAATCCTAGCTCAGAGGTCTTTTCCTGTATATCTCCAACTATCTCTTCTTTTCCTCACTGGGCAGAATTAATTGCTGCAGCACTTCATTAATAATATCAGTGTGTGTTTTTTACAGTATATCCATTTGATGTATATGTGTATGTTATATATGTGTGCATGTGTGTGTATACATGTACATATATATGTACAGATATATTCTTGACTAGATTCTGAATGGTTTATGTCATATGATAATCATCTTTTTACCATCGGGCCTTGGTACATACTAGACATCGGTAAATTTTTATTGAGTAGAAGTCATAAAAAAAGCAGGAGGCTTGAGGTAAGAAATGTGATCATTGAAAAACTACTCAATGAGAATGATCTTATTGGATCAGAAGAGAAAAAAAGAGAGTGAAGTTTATACTGAGAAATTAATGAGAGAGAAATTGCAGTGATCCAAGTAATCTATAGCTGGATCCTACCTGAGATACAGGTTATCAAGAAGACACAAAGAAAAAAAAAAAAAGGAAGAAGAGGCAAAGAAAAAAGATAAAAGCATAAGAAATTATAGAAAAAAGATCTTTTTTTTGTTTCCTTGATTGGTTCTTACTCTGCCTAGAGTGCTCATCCCCAGATACCTGCACTGCTTTCTCACATACTTCAGCTCTCTGCTGGGAAAGTCATCTTATTAGTGAGGCCCTTTATATCTACCCTATTTATGAAAAATCAGCCTTACCCCTCTCTTTGCACTGATATACCCTAGCCACCTTCTGCTTTATTTTTCTTCATAGTTTTTCTTCTCTGACATAGGGCATATTTTATTTTATTATTTATTTGTTTTCTATCTCTTCCTACTAGAATGTAAGTTTCATGAGGGCAGGGCTATTTTATGTCTGCTTTGTCCATGTTCTATCTCCAACATTACAACAGTGCCTGCCCAGTAATTAATAGAAGTATTTTAGTAGTCTCCCCTTATCTGTGGTTTTGATTTCCACAATTTCAGTTACCTGTGGTCAACCGTGGTCCAGAAGCAGATGATCCACCTTCTGACATATTGTTCAGAAGGTTGGTAGGGCCTAGTGCCATATCACAATGCCTGCGCCATTCACTTCATTTCATCTCATCACATAGACATTGTATTATCTCACATCATCACATGAAGAAAGGTGAGAAGAGTACAATAAGATATTTTGAGAGAGAGACCCCATTCTATAATAACTTTTATTACGGTATATTGTGATAATTGTTCTATTTTATTGTTGTTAATCTGTTACTGTGCTTAATTCAGAAATTAAACTTCATTGTAGGTATGCGTGTGTAGGGAAAAAACACATATAGGGTTTGATACTATCCGCAGTTTCAGGTATCCACTAGGGGTCTTGGAAAGTATTCCTCACGGCTAAGGGGAGGCAACTGGACTATAGGGGGGAAAGGTTGAGAAAACAATTCGGAAAACTTAGAGAACAGGAGAAACTTGTTTTCAAATAGTTTGTTAGTTAACATTTCAAGTAAGGTTCTCAGTATGCTTTTCTTCAACCTCCAGCCAGCTTTTCAGATAAAGTAAATTTAAAGCAATGAGTCTAATTATTAAACTGAAAAAATTTACAATAAATACATGATTTTCATTGTGTTTCCAGATCTTGGGGACACTCTATTGTATTATAGTTTTGGGTTTTTTTAGGTTGACAATTGAACACATTGCTTTAAATTTAGAGGTACTTTACCTGAAACAGTGTCTAGAATCTATAGAAAAACATTGAACATATTAATTTAAAATGTAACCAACATACTGTTTAAGAATAAGTTTATTCTGTATTCCCCAACTTTTTGGACCCCCTATATTAGCAAACAAATTTATAGCATTTAACTACATGACGAAGACTCTTCTAAACACTTTGCATGTATTAACTCATTTAATCTTCATAATAACCCTTTGAGACAGGTTGCAGTATTGGCCCCATTTTACTGATGAGGAAAGTAAGATACAAAGAGGTTGAATAGCTAGTTCACACAGTTAGTTAGTGGCAGAGCCAAGATTATTAACTAGACGTTTTGACTCTAGAATCCATGTTCTTAATACTGTATTGTTGAATGAATGATTGAATGAATGAATGATGTTATCCCCATCCTGCTCATGCTGTTCTCTCTTCTGCACACTGTCAACGGAGCACATAGGAAGGACCTGAGAACTGAACTAGTTGTGTTCATTAATCTGGGACAGGAACTGAGAAGTTTATCCTTTTTTTCATCTGTTTCAGAGTTATTTTAGGCCAAAGATGGTACAAGAAATGTATACTTAATACTCTTCACTTGCAGCAATCATGGCTTAAAATACCCTTCACTCAAATCTAACTAATTTTGTGGTCTTGGACAAATAGCTAGATGCAGTTGGCATGGCTGGGCCCGTTTCTTTTATCTCAGTTTTAGGGCCCATTACAAATTAGACTCAAACTCATCAGAAAGGGTGCCATGTTCCTACAGGTGATTCAGGGTCTCCAACTGATAGTCCCGAATCTCTTTGACATTCTCTCCCTTATGTGCACAGCATCTGTCAGAACACATTCATATACATGCCTATATCTCTTGCAAAACTGAATTTCTAAAGGGCAAGAACATTATCCCTAGCGCTTACTACATTGCCTGGGAGTAGGATTACTCAATAGGTATTAGATGAATGGATGACTAATACCTTAATACTTTTATACTTTTAGTGGACTTATAGCAATTGACTTTCTTTTAGGAATATGAAAAATATAAATGTCAAAGTTGACTCCTTTAACCATAAAATTTCCATCTCTTTACTATAAATTACTTTTTAAAATAGATTTTTAATGTTAACAGTGCTTTATTGAGATATAGTTTATATACTATAAAATGCACAGATATTAAGTGTACAATTTGATGAATGTTGGTAAGTATAACCAATCACCCATATCAAGATAAAGAACATCTCCATCATCCCAGAAAGTTCCTTTATCCCCCTTTCTAGTCAATTCTCCCTCCTTCCCAGAGGCAACTGCTATTCTAATTTCTTCTGCTGCATAAATTAGTTGTGTTTGTTCTTGAAATTCACACAGATGGAAACATATGTATTCTTTTGCCTCTGGCTCCTTTATCTCCACTAATGAATGATTTTGAGACTCATGTATGTTGTTGCATATATCAGTAGTATCATTCCTATTTATTGGTGAGTCCTATTCCATTATATGAACATCTCACAGTTTGTTTGCCCATCTTCTGTTGATGGGCATTTGGTGTGTGTATAGTTCTTGGCTATATGAATAAAGCTGTTATGAACATTCTTATGTAAGTCTTTTTGTGGCCATACATAATTCAGTTCTGTTGGGCATACGCTTAGGAGTGGCATTTCTGGGTCATAGAGCAGGTGTATATTCATTCTTCTAAAGTGGTTTTTACCATTTTGTACTTCCACCAGCAGTGTTTGAGAGTTTGGTTGCTCCACATCCTTGTTAGTACTTAAATACTGTTATTCTTTTTTTATTTTACCAATCTGATGGGTATATAATGTTGTTTCAATCTCAATTTCCCTGAAGAGTTGTTGAGCATCTTTTTGTATTATTTGTGGACATATGAACATCTTTTCCCTATTCAAGTGTTTTGCCTATTATCAATTTTTTTTTGCTTATTTTTGATTTAATTCATAAGGTTTCTTTATACATTTTGGATATGAGTCCTTTGTCAGATATATGGATTACAAGTATTTTCTCCAAGTTTGTGGCTTGTCTTTCACTTTCTAAATGTCTTTTGATGAAGTGCAGTGTGTTTTTTCCCTTTATGGCTGAACCCTTTTGTATCTTGTCTGAGAAACTTGCCTACCCTGAGGCCGTGAAGGAATTCTCTTATGTTTTCTTCCAGACATCTTACAGTTTTAGCTAGGTCTATGATTGATTTGGAATTAACTTTTGTGTATATTGTGAGGTAGAAGTAAAGTTCATTCTTTTCCATGAGGTATCTAGTTGTTTGAGTTATTAGATTTTAATAATAGCATTTTCATGTTTGTTATCTCATTTGAGCCTTACAGCATCTTAGAGGAAGGAAGGATATGTGTTATCTCTCTTACAGAGATGAGGAGCTAACGCTCAGATAGATTAAATTATTTAGGTAAGGTTGCACAGCTAATTGATGACTGAACATGATTAAAGCTCATATATCTGAATACTGTTTAGTCCTATTCTATTATTATGCTACACAGCCTCTCCTAATTGAGTTTTTAAAAATATCCTAACAAAGTTTCACTGAACTACTAGAGTGAACTTAATTAAAATTGTCTGAAAAATACCCAGTTGAATGTTTCATACCATCAAATTATTTATTTATACAAATTATGGTATTCTTTTTATAAAACCAATTCAGGTTCTTGGAAATGTGTGCATTATAGATTTATGTACTACTTTATTCTCAATTAGGTAAGTCATGAGATTGCAGTTAATTTTGTTTAAATGGGCCATTTTATATGTACATACACTCATATTTAAATTAAAAGTAGATTTTTTTTTTAAAGGTACAAATTTTCAGGCGCCTGGGTGGCTCAGTTGGTTAAGTGACTGCCTTCGGCTCAGGTCATGATCCCAGGGTCATGGGATCGAGCCCCGCATCGGGCTCCCTGCTCAGCGGGAAGCCTGCTTCTCCCTCTCCCCCCTGCTCCTTCTCTCTCTCTTGCTCACGCTCTCTCTCTCAAATAAAGTAAATAAAATCTGTATTAAAAAAGGTTATGTCAAGCAGTTTTACTAGAAGTAACTTAGTACGCACTGGTGACATTACTGCCATTTTAGTTTTCCACCATCATTATCGGTCATCTAATTTGGGGAATTAGATGCTTCACACTTATATCCATGGCTGATTTTGCACAGCCTACCTCTCTGCCTCCAGGATTGGCCCTACCCATTTGCTCACTGAAGTCTGACTGTCTTAGAGTAGGAAGTAAGCCTTGTAAGCCAGAGTTAAGAGATATAAACCAAAATGTAAAAAGCAAAGACTCTGGAAGATGTGATTCATTTATATATTTATATATTTACATTTACAATATAATATACATTTATATATTTACATATATTTTGAGGAGCAGGAGGTTGTTTTTTGAGTGCAGGTTCTCACAGAAGGGGAGGAAACACCAGGAATTTGGGCCCTGAAAGGGTTTAGAGAAAGAGGGAAAGTGGGCAAGTAGGAGAAAAAGAGAATGATCGGAATTTCCCTTTCAAGGTGACTATAATAAATTAAACAGAGCCAAGATATCTGGAAAGAGTGAGTTCAAGAAAAAGAAAATATTTAAAAGTGTAAAAGAGTTGCTTTAGATTTTGGTTAGCTGTGTTAAGACACTAAAAGCTGAATAACTGAAATCTGAGGGTATTCCTTCTTGTACAGGAGGGACAGAATGTGGGGGGGCGGGGGGGCGGTGTGAGGCAGGCAGTTCCCAGGCGTGTGGGGTAGTGGCTAAGCACTGTGGGAAGAATCTAGCTTCCCAGTGCATCAGACTTGATTTTCTCTCTATGGCAGTAGTAGGAATTCTTTAACAGACCCCCCCCACCCCGATGGATGGTGGTGGGTGGATTCATTAGTGCGAGGTAGATGTGCTCATTTTCAGAGAGGTGGGTTAATTAACACAAGGCCACTGAACAAATGTCATCTCCTGTAACAAACATTCTTATAGTTTTGATGAACAAATGAATTTCCTTTAAACAAACACCCAGGCTTTGGGTCATCATAAGCCTGTTCTGTTATTGTTGAAAGTTACTTAAAAGTTATATTATTGTGAGTTCAAACAAAACCTTTATACCTAAAACAGTTGAGTATTTTGGATCACCTTTTGCTCCTTTGAACAAATATAGTCGTTGGTCATCACAACAGCAAGAAACAAACCATGAATCTATTTAAACTTAAATATGCTAGTCCAGCCAGTCTTCCCACGTTTCTCTTTACATATTGTACACACGTGGACAGCAAAGTACAGTAAACAAACAAGGGAGAATAACCAGTTTAGCACTTTGGTGCTGTGTCAACACAATCACTCTCTTCTCAAGGTTCTCATCAAATAAAAAAGCTTACATTTGTATGCTAAATTCAGTCAAAGAAATTAAAGTCTGTATTGTGGTCTTTCTATAGAGCTAGTCTCTACCTTCTAGCTTATTATTAACTTTATGACTTTGGGAAAGTTTTTTACTTCCCCTAAACTTACTTTTCTCTTCTGCAAAATGGACTTAGTGAGGACTGGAGATAATGTCTGAAAGTCAGACACCTAGTAAGTCATCAGTCAGTATTGACTAATACTATTAATCCTTGGCGTATTTTTACTTTTATTACTTTTATTTCCTGCAATGTATGTTCATGTCCAAATAACGCTCAGTGCAACCATTCACTAGGAAGGACTTTGCCCTGTTTCCACAGTTTCCGCTCATCCGATGCACCTTGCCCATGCATCTGTTGAAGCACGCTGCTGTATGACCCAAGTACATGTCAGTCTCCTTCACTGGACTGCAGGGTTTAGAGAGCTGAAGTTACTTTACTGGTATCTCTGTTTCTTCACCTGGTTTGGTGGAGATGCCGAATAAATGTTTGCTGACTGAACAGCTGATTAATGGGCTACTGTAGGTCTGAAGGTGGGCTTGGAAACTTTTTAATTTTTTTTTTCATTGGTAGGTTTTAAGAGCTTCTCATTATCCTAAATGTTCTTCTGTTTTTCTACAGTGTTTCTACATATAGGTTTATTTTTATTTGTCCTGTTTAGTCTTTGGAGATCATTTTTGATGTGAGGATTCATGTCTTTTCTGTAAAATTTCCAGCCCCTTTTGCTCTGAATATTGCTTTTTTGTTATTACCATAATTTTCTTCTTTTGAAACTTCTTCTAAGTGAATACTGGGCCTTGCAATCTGTCCTTTATGACTTTTAATTAATCTTTTTAATCTTGTTGCCTCTCTGTGTTGTATTTTGGAAGAATTCCTTAATACTATTCTTCAACTACCAACTATTCTTCGATTATCTCTCCAACTGTTAAATTCTGTAGTTTATCTTGGATGTGGAGGGTTTTTTTCTTTTTAATCCCACTGACTATAGTTTTCATTTCTAGGATTTTTAATTGGCTCTTTTCATATCCATCTATTTTTATTTCATTTCTGCCTATTTTTGTTTTGTTTCATAATCTCATATTTCTTGTGGATATGATTCCTATATTAATCTCTCTTAATCGCATTTACTTAAAAATCTTTGTTTAGGGAGTGGCTGGGTGGCTCAGGTGGTTAAGCGTATGACTCTTGATTTCAGCTCAGGTTATGATTTCAGGGTCCTGAGATCAAGCGCCACATCGGGCTCACGCTCGGCGTGGTGCCTGCTTGGGATTTTGTCTCTCCTTCTCCCTCTGCCCCCCCACCCCCCCACCCCCGCTTCATGCATGCGTGATCTTTCTCTCTCAAATAAATAAATAAATACACAAATAAATGTATAAATACATAAGAATAAAAATCTTCATTTACAATTTTAAAATCTAACAATATAGAATATTGATTTATAGAAGATCTTACAGAATCCTATAGAACATTGATTTCATTTAGAGTGAAGTAGTGTTTTGATTGCTGCTTTTATCAGCCATCTTTCTTAAGCATTAGATTTTAAAAAAAACTATTTTGGAATGTTAGTTTTCTATCTTGTTTTGACTGGGAGATTCTTCCTCCATCATCTATGTTCACCCTTTTATGTTGGTTTTCAGTTCTTGCCAGCCAGGTCCTTAGAGGCTCCCGTACAGCCCTTACAAAGGCATCTCAGGGCTCATGCCCTGTGATAGAACCAGAGTGTCTTAGATGCAGTCACTGAGGTGGGGGATGGCTCGGTTTAAGCCTGCACACCTGTCTTCTGGCTTCCGGACCCACAGCTACAAATATGTGACAGCCCAGGAAGCAATTAGCAGCTGGTTTTTTCCCTTCTTTTTCTTTTCTTTTCAGCCTTTTCTCACAAACATGGATACCCCCTAACATCAAAGAGTGAGACCAGCTCTGGTTCCCTAACACCTGAGGAGCTGAGCTCCTAGCTGCCAGATCAAGAGCCCAGCAGCCCTGGGGCTTCAGCCCTGCTCATCACCTTTTCATTTCTCATACATTTCTGGTTTGTGGAGGTTTTTATCTTGTTTTTGAGACTGGCAATGTCTATTATTGCTGTGTGTTTGGAGCAGAGCAGAGGGGTACTTTGAAGCATGAACTTACTGTGCCAGCTTGACGGAAGGTTTTTTTTTTAACTTGAAAATAACACTGTTGGGGATACTTCTCCCCTCCCTCCCTACGCCCACACTCACTCTCACCTTCAGAGACATTGTGGAGGATAGAGGGTAAGGGAGACTCGAGGTAAGTAAATAATTCAGAACTCCACAGGCAAGATATGAGCAGGGCCTGAACTAAGGGAGATGGAGAAGAGAGGATGTGTTAGAAGATACTTAGTTGGTACCATCAGTAGACATGGGGTACTGAGTGTGGGGAGGTGAATGTTCATATTTCGGGCTTAGAATGGAGATAAAATTCATTGAGAAAGGAATATAAGAAGAAGAAGAAATTTTGATTGGTTAGTGGGTCAGGTATGGAGGGAGGGGTGTTAGATATTTTATGACCACAGTTTCAAGCCTGATACATGTTTTTCTAGAAGTCTGGTGTGTGTCTTTGCTGCTGGCGCATCTCATTGCCCAACATTTTTGAATTTACCGTATTTCCAGATCCCTTTACATGATGCTCATTTGTGCATTTACAGACACTCCTCCCCTGCATTTGGGACATTTTTCCTCAGCATGTTCCTTCATTTATTTAACAGACATTTCTGAAGTAACTCTTAAGCAAACAGGTATAATTCTGGCCTTCATGGATGTTATGCTGTAATGGAGGAAAAAGACACTTATCAAAATCAATAAGCAATTACAAGCTGTGGAAGTTCTGTAAGAGACAAGTGCAGGTGCCTGAGTGTGGAAACCAGGCCTGAGCACGTATGTGCAGGCCGAGCTGGGAGGGGCTTGCTCTCTCTCAGCAGGAGGCTTCCTGAAGAAGTGAAGTCCAAGCTATTCCCTCTGCCTGGATGTCTGCAGGGCTGGCTTTTTCTTGCTGTTCAAGATGCAGGTGATACGACTTTTCTTCACTGCACCACAACTTGATGTTTAGCACCTCACTGTTCTTTATTTCCTTCAGAGCATTTATTTTTCTGAAATTATCTTGTCTTGGGAATCTCGTCTATTTTTTCCTCACTTGTGCTTCTAGAACAATTCCTGACTCACGTGTTCAAGAAGTGATCAAATGACTGCCTGAGTGAATAAGTGAGTATCTTGGGTATTGGTCTGGCACATAGTTGCTCTGGTGATTTGTATGTCCTTGTCCTTTGTCTGAGTTTGGGATGCCTCTGCAAGTTGGCTTTCTGTTCGTTCATTTTTTTATCCTGTTGACTCTCCCCTCCACTGGGCCTTTCTGATGGGGATTGCTGATGGAAGCATACCACCCTCAGGCCAAGGGGATGGGCATGTGACTTTCAAGCTGGGCCAAGCCAAGTCATTCTCCTGGATTTTTCCAATTTGAATGAAGGAAGAGGGAGGCTTCTCAGGTGGCAGAGTGTGAGGCATGAGCTGTCTGTGGCCATGTCCCCAGTCAGATGGAGGAAGCCAGTCTGCAGGAGGAGAAAATGAAGGTATTACACAAAGGAAAGAGGGCTGGGAGAGGGAAAAGGAGTCCTGGTAGTTCTCCAGTCTCTGCCTCTTTTGTACTTGAGGCCCAGTTTCACAACCCCTGGTTTTCCCATGGCCAGTTCCATTTGAGTTTCTGTCACTTAAAACCCAAAGATTCCTAATTAAAACAGAATATAGCTTTATTTTTACTTTACCCTTCACCTCAATGACAAACTTTACGTCTTGATATATCTTTGGGTATTGATCTGTTTCATAGTTGGATTTCTCATTTCAGAGAATCCATGTTTTCTCCCTCCCTTTGCCTGTCTTTCTCCCTCTCCCTCCCACTTTCTTCCCCCCCCCCTTTTTCTTTCTCTCTTCCAGACACAAAGGGTTACTTCCTACATGTGTTCTATTCCAGTACAATTCTGCTTTAGTAAGGAGGAGATGCCATCTTGTTAGTACTATTGTTATTATTTAACTCATCCTTGAAGCATGTTTATTGGGTTCTTGGATTTTTTTTTCACTTTCAACTTCGATGCTTTAGAACAGCCAGGTTTCTACTCTCCAGCATCTCGAGGGTGGTGGGGAGGTAGCCAGGGCTGTGCACAGCCTGGAGTGAGAAGTAAACCACTGTGGCTTGACCTTCCCCATCTGTCAACCTGCTCCCTCAGGGAGGAGCCGTGATGTTTCAGGGAGAAGTGCTTTGTCATTGTGGCTTTCTGCTTGATGTACCTGCTTGGACCTTTGGACTTTTGTAGCTGCTTTCAAGTCCCACCAATTCATGCAGACTCCAAGTGAAATAATCCACATCTGTCCCATAATTTCTAGTTCTGACCTTTTGTAATTAGGGTGTTGCAAGAAACTCTTTCAGGCCAGGCAACTTTCTCAGGCAGCTACATTGTAAATTGGTATTCAGTATCTTTCATCCATCTGGTTCCATTTGCACTATGTCAAGGAGAAAATGGAGACTTTTGGTAATTTACTCCTTTATCAATTCATTTACACAGTAAAGATTTATTGAGTATCTCCTATGTGCCAATCATTCTTCTGGACACTGGAGATACTGGGTGAATGAGGCTCTCTGCCCTCATGGAACTTGTAGGTGAGGAAATAAACAGTAAACAAATAAACAAATGTATATATAAAAATATTATCATATATTATTATGTATATATACAAGTAAATATACACAAAAATATACATTTATATATACACACACACATGTAGGTAAGAGAATAGAGAGTGATGGGAATGGGGCTATTTTAGAGAGAGTGGGCAGAAGGAAGGCTTCTCTGAGGAGGTGACATTTGAGTAGAGACTTGAATGAATTAGGGACCTAACCATGCAGAGTCCCTGGCGGAAGCAACAGCTAGCACACAGCTTGAAGGAGACACAGAGCCTGGTGTGATTACAGAAGAAGGCAGTCAGAGTGGCTAGGGTAGAGGGAGAGAGAGGAAGCAGAAGGAGATGAGTTTTTGTGAAGTTAGAAATGGAAAAATAAGTTTTTCACCCCTTCCCCAAACCAAGCTATGGCAGTTTTCCAGGGAAAAAGTCGTGTCTGGCATGTTGTCCCCAAGGGCTGACAGTCCCAGCAGGCTTCTATCAGGCGACACTGAGTGGTAACCCAAAACACTGCGGGATTTTTTGTTTATGGACTACAAATTAACTCATAGGAAATTGAGTGTATCAAGAATGATACAGTTCACAGCTGTTATAAAAGAAGTTTGGAAGGAGTAAGTGACTAAAAAATGAGATTAAGAGTAGATAAAATAATCTTGGGAAAGACGGCAACTTGAGCAAAGGTCTCTGCCACTGTCCATAGCAGTCCTTAATGAAATGACTGGCAGAGAACAGGTTGGCCTCTTTTGTCTAAATGCACCCTGCATTTGACCGTTTCTCATTACTTCCACTGCTAGTAAGTTATAGTTGGATGTGTTAACATTTCAATTCATCACGCTTAGAGCCCAAAATGAACATAGTAGTGGATCTTTAGGGACTTTTCATTTCACTTCTGCAAGAAGACTTGGGAAAACATGAGATGTTATAATATGAGTTGGTCCGAAGATGTGGAGAGGGAAGTGGTTTTCCTTTATCATTTTTCATGGGAGGGGATTGAGAATAGTAACAATAATACTATATATTGGAGTGAGTATACTTTTATATCTGTGAATTACACTGAACAGATACGCTTCTACTGGTTTTCACATAGAAAACTCAAGCACAGGGCGCCTGGGTGGCTCAGTTGGTTAAGCGACTGCCTTCGGCTCAGGTCATGATCCTGGAGTCCCGGGATCGAGTCCCGCATCGGGCTCCCCGCTCGGCAGGGAGTCTGCTTCTCCCTCTGACCCTCCTCCCTCTCATGCTCTCTGTCTCTCATTCTCTCTGTCTCAAATAAATAAATAAATAAATAAATCTTAAAAAAAAAAAAAAAAGAAAAGAAAACTCAAGCACAGACAGACCGCCTAACATATCAGAGTCACACAGATGGTTAAGGACGGCATTGTCGTAGGTCTGGTCTTAGACTGTGCTCTGGCACTCTATTAATGGCACCAAGTTGTTTTGATAAGATGTTATGTCAAAGAAAATCTAATCGCCCTCCCTACTCTTGCCCCACCCCAACTGTACTCCTTTAAGGTAGCAGATATTAACATGTGGGGACCCAGCTGGTCGTCTGCCTGCCCATCCATCCATCCATCCATCCACCCACCCATGTACTTCTCTATCAACTTCTCTCTCCTATACATACACAATGATTGATTTTCCTCTGTGCTTTACCAATTTGAATCATACCATGCATATTACTTTAAATCTTTAGCTATATGTCATGGTAATATATCTAGATCTAACTCATTTCTCTTTTATGCCTGTATTGTTTGATTTATTGCAGAGTATATATTGCTTTTAAAAGGAAATAGCATATTTAAAGTGAAAAATTTCATGTCAATATGTGATATGATTTCATCATACATTTATTTTCTTCTTAAAGTGTAAGAAACGGAGTACTTACTGACAATTCCAATGAAACTTAGTTTTCCCTGTACATTTGCTACAGATTTTTTTGCTTTGCTACATTGCTTACATTTTTTTCCCTAATTTTCTTTAGAATAAAAATTAATTGTAACCTCAATGAATATTTTCTTACCTATGCAAATTCAACGTATTTTTCAGGTTATTATATCCGGGAAAAGTCTAAGCAAGTCATAACATTGCTGATGGATGAACAGTTGCTGCATAGAGAGAGGGAAGTAGCATGTCGGACAAGACGGCGCACCTCCTACTCTATGACATTTCCTAAAAGATTACCTGGTACAGCTAACTCACCAACAGCATGTGCTTCTGCCCACACACCAGAAACTCCTGCTTCAGAGAAGAAACGTAAGCTTCTCAAGGTTGCAAGGCTACGTAATAAAAGTACGTATAATGAACACTGTCCTACAGTGTAGTAGGTATCATTTAAGAACAATTAAAAAATATAAAACGTTAGGTTTTAGTACTGAAATATTAATACTGTATGAGTACTCCTATTACTATGTTAGACATTGTACTGTATAAAACAAAGATGAAGAATAATAGTAGAGAATTTTATGACTATTTTCTGAATGCAGTTTATCTGGGTTTCAAATAAAATGGGATTTTTGAGCTTAAATGGTATTAAAGTAGTGACTACTTATTTGGCATCATGATTCATTTTAAGATTTTAATCATAACTGGAATGTGAGACTCAAGGTCTGGGTATCTGTGCATTTTGTGCTGTTTGATCCTACCAATCAAGAAATTAACATTTTCTTAAATGTGCCTCAGAATTCTGAAAGTCTCTAAAACTCCTACAGGACGACAGTGCCTCGTATTTTATAACTCTTTCCTTTGCCTAAAATTTTAAATATGAACTGAACGTTTTTTTAGAAAAGGGATTTTTTTGTAATGTTATAGAAGTCAGTAGGAAAATGCGATTATCTTTTCTACTAAATTTGCTGAAATATAAAAGAATGCCATTGTGCTCTATCTTCTCCAGTACAAACCCTGTTGATAAGTTTTGTATAAGGAATGGCCAGTTTGAGGAAGCAAAAAGCATTAAAGAAATGTGGACTTGACTCACTGTTCCTTGAAAGGAACTAAACTTCGGGTGCTGTAAGTGAGGGACACAGCAGGAGTAACATAGAGTTAAAAGTATTTTCAGAGGCTTGTCTCCTAGCTTTATCATGTAACTCTATTAAGCAAGATCCTGAAAGAACTGCAGGTATTCAGTATGAACAGATGTTCCAAATGTCAGTTAAGTATGGAAATTAAGAATGTTAATAGTAATACCAACATGGAGCAATCCTGCTAAAAATCACTGAAGTACTTCTCTGACTCAGTCAAGAGTTCTCAAATGTTCACTCAGTTTGTGCTTGTGTGGACTGGAGAGATGGAAAGACAGTAAAAGACAGCAAATGCCATCTACATGCTTCTAAAAGTAGTGAAACCTCTTTCTTTAGGGTAGCCATTTTATTTTGAAATAAATCTCCAGGAGTGGTAAGAGATCCATTCCGAAATTTTCTCATGGGAGCTTTCAGTTCAAACTAATACAGAAAAGGAGCTACGGAGTAAAATCACCAATTATAATTCACCCAGAGTTTCTTCACTCCTTTTGCTACTTCTCTGTTGCCTTTCTTGTTCTCCCTCCACTGCTTTTCTCTCTTCCTTTCTCTTTCATTGTAAACTTATATTTATGGAATTTATTTGAAATCTAGATATCGAGCAGAAATTTGGAGCTATAGCAGTGAGGAAAACATAGTCCCTTTCATCATGGAGCAAATATCCTAGTGACAGAGACGGCTACTAACCACACATAAACAAAATAGATATAAAATATTATGTTAGGAACAAGTTCTATAAATAAAAGGAAAGCAGTATTAGGGGACAGAGAGTGACAAGGATGGCTTTACTTTAGGTCAGGGAGTGAGGGAAGGCCTTTTGGAGGAGGTAGAAATTTAGACAGAGACCCAAATGAAGTGAGGGGACAATCCATGTATATCTGGGATGTTCCAGGCAAAGGGAACTCCAGGTGCAAACTGGAGGGAGCTTGGCTTACTTACCTGTAAGCTTAGGAAATGAATCTTTAAATGGCCAAAGAAGTAGCCCAGCCCGGAGCCATTTTTATGATTCATATAAGGAAATCAAGTTTATTGCTTTATAGTCACTGCTTTTTTTTTTTTTTTAACCCCAAATGATATTTGCTAGCTTTATGACACATCTTATTCACTAAACTGAGCTTGGAATGACTTTTAACTATTTTTAAAAAGTCAGTCTACCTTCAAATGAAGTTTTGCTACAATTTTTTTTTCATATCACTAAACATGTATTGACTACTTACTAAATGCCAGACACTGTTCCAGGACTGGTAACCAAATTGGGTGTATTTCTGCTCTCTTGGAAGTTATAGCTAGTGATGGCTTTCAGCCTGTTTAAAAAAAAAGATGTTCAAAAGGAGTTTTGGTGAATGATGGAGTCATCAAAATGAATTTGTAGTAAGAGTACTATTTAAAAGTGAATAGTGAATGTTTGGGTGTAAAAACTTAGTAAATTTGTTAAAAATCTGTTAAATTATTAAAAAACTTCGACTGGAGAGGGAGACAAACCGTAAGAAACTCTTAATCTTAGGAAACAAACTGAGGGTTGCTGGAGTGGTGGGGGGGTGGCAGAGATGGGGGGTTGCTGAGTGATGGACACTGAGGAGGATATGTGCTATGGTGAGCGCTGTGAATTGTGTAAGACTGATGAATCACAGACCTGTACCTCTGAAACAAATAATACATTATGTGTTAAAAAAAAGAAGAAGAAGAAGATAGTAGGAAGGGAAAAATGAAGGGAGGGAAATCAGAGGGGGAGACGAACCATGAGAGACTATGGACTCTGAGAAACAAACTAAGGCTTTTAGAAGGAGGGGGTTGGGGGGTTGGCTTAGCCCGGTGATGAGTATTAAGGAGGGCACATATTGCATGGAGCACCGAGTGTTATACGCAAACAGTGAGTCATGGAACACTACATCAAGAACTAATGATGTAATGTATGGTGACTAACATAACATAATAAAATTTTTAAATATTTTTAAATATTTTTATTTAAATAAAATAAAAACTTCATTTATCCATCACTGTGTATATATACACATATGCATACTAGCTATATAGATGTGTGTGCGTTCAAAAAAGAGTAATTGTATTAAGCTTAGCAATACTAACCGTTTCCATGTAGGCATTGAATCTGAAGCTGTATTTTATTTATTTATTTATTTATTTATTTATTTGTTTATTTTCAAAGATTTATTTATTAGAGAGAGAGAGCGTGTGCGCACAGAGGGGGAGGGACAGAGGGAAAGAATCTTCAAGCAGACTCCCTGCTGAGCTTGGAGCCCAACATGGGGCTAGATCTCACAACCCATGAGATCATGACCTGAGCTGAAACCAAGAGTTGGGTGCTTAGCCGACTAAGCTACCCAGGTACCCCAGAAGCTGTTTTTTTTTTTTAAGATTTTTTATTTAATTTATTTATTTATTTGACAGAGAGAGACACAGTGAGAGAGGGAACACAAGCAGGGGGAGTGGGAGAGGGAGAAGCAGGTTTCCAGCAGAGCAGGGAGCCTGATGCGGGGCTTGATCCCAGGACCCTGGGATCATGACCTGAGCTGAAGGCAGATGCTTCACAACTGAGCCACCCAGGCACCCTCGGAAGTTGTATTTTAAAGGAAGAAAGAAAAATGACAATTTGGTGTGTGGGGGGGGGTTGCTGAGGGAGATAAGAAAATAAATTGGGGGAGCATTCTTAGTGGGACAGAAGTAGCAAATGAAAACTTGGAGAAAGGTGGATCGATTAGAATTAGGTGTTCCCAGAAGTGATGGTAGAAGAGGCCACAAAAATGTTAACAGCTTAAACATAACAGGATTTTTTTCTCTCTTCTAGAAATAATCCAGAACTAGATATTCTAGGACTGATATGGCTCTTCATGATGTCAGGGACCCAGGGGTCTTTCTGTCTTGTCGTTCCACCAGACTCATCATGTAACTTCCACTTCATGATCCAAGATAGCTGTTTGAGCTCCAGCCATCACATCTGACTTCTAGCCAGTAGGAAGAAGACCTTGAAAATATGAATATTCTAGGGGTACCAGTCGGTTAACTCTCTGCCTTCAGCTCAGGTCATGATCCTGGGATCCTAGGATTGAGCCCTGGGTCGGGCTCCCTGCTCAGTGGAGAGTCTGCTTCTCCCTCTGCCCTTCCCTCTGCTTGTGCTCTCTCTCTCTCAGATAAATAAATAAAATCGAAAAAAAAAAATATGAATACTCATTCCCTTTAAAGACACTTATTGAAGTTGCTCATAACATGTTGGCTTGCATATTATTCTTTAGCACTTAGTCACTTGACACTCCTAGCTGCAAGACAGGCTGAAAAATGTAGTCTTTATCCTGGACAGCCATGTGCCCTGATTAAAGTTAGAGTATCTATTGTTAAGGAAGGAGAGGATAAATATACGGGAGAATCAATAGTTCCTACTGTAATGGTAAAGAAAACAAGAAACAAATTAATCATGTTAATGCATCGTTGTCAGACTAAATGGAATAGAAAATATAAATTTGAATATGTCGGAAACTGTAGACAGGTCATTGAGAGTTCATAAAGGACATAATGAGCAGTATTTGGAGATTTCATTTCAGTACCCCTAGCAACTAGGAACCACTGTAGGCCTCGGAGAACAGAAGGGATGTTTAGCTTAGTCACAGAACTTAGCTTTCTTATTACTGAAAACAGCTGTTGATGGAAGATAATTCTTACTGCTTTGTGTAGAAATGAAGGCGATACGAATTGGAGGGAAGCTCTGTAAGAGACAGTTGTTTCAATCCAGCATCTCGCTCTAGGGTTATTGAAATGAGGGAAAGGTAATGTGTAAAGACAGAATATAGAGAGGAAATGGGGTAAGTAGATGATGTATTGGAGAAGAAAGAGAAATTGAAAATGGCTAACATTTCAGTTAGAGAGGCAAGTGATGATATTACGCAGGTGCATTTCCATCAGGCGGTATTTAAAGACATCTCTAAATTATTTAGTTATATTGAAATGTAAAGTTGAATGCATTGCTAGAAATGTGATTCCCAGTCTTTAGGATCTAGAGCTGAAACAGCTGTGCCTAGCTTCTTTGTGGTGAATTAGCAAGGGGAAAATGTACTTTGGAGAAGGTGTTATGCACACATTACTACCTCTACTCCTTTTTTTTTCTATTCCTAGATGTTTTCCCTGAAGTTTTAATTGTGGTAGATGGCTTGGAAAATTTTTGTTTAGGTGATTTTATTGTTTGAAGGAAGAGATGGATTGAATGATAATTGTTGTTTGATGTACATGTACTCTTACTACAAATTCATTTCCATGATGCCTCATTCACCAAAACTCTTTTTGAACATCTTTATTTATTTATTTGTAAATATTTTATTTATTTATTTGACAGAGAAAGACACAGCAAAAGAGGGAACACAAGCAGGGGGACGGGGAGAGGGAGAAGCAGGCTTCCCTTGAGCAGGGAGCCTGATGTGGGGCCCAATCCCAGGACCCTGGGATCGTGACCTGAGCCGAAGGCAGACGCTTAACGACTGAACCACCCAGGCGCCCCTTGAACATCCTTTCTTAAAAACAGACTGAAAGCTATCACTAGATATAACCTCCAAGAGAGCAGAAATACACAAAAACTACATGTGCACAGTTACAACTTGGCTTCTCTGAGCTGTAAGCATCAGTGTCACACCCTTTCCTTGGAGGTGATAATTGTAAAAACCATCACCAGAGATATTGCTTACAACCAGACCAGCAAAGCATTACCTCTGTTGGTCATCCGATCTTCCATAAAGAGCTCTTTAGTGATATTATTCTTTGCAATGGAACTTTACTTGTATTAGAGAAGGATTACTCTGGTCTAGGTTAAATGTAGTAGCACTCTATATCATGGAAATATTTCCCTAAAAATCATGTATGTTTCCTGTTGGACCAAAAGTAAAACTTCAAAGTAGTTGTCATGCTTTTATAAGCACAAACACCAGTGTTGATGTTACTTCCTACGGTGAACCTTGTACTAACAGAGTCGATGTGGAGTCACACTTGGTTGCTGTGTCACACAGAGTCTAGATAGCAGAGCTTATGGTACAAATGGCAGTTCCTACTAAAACATCTGCACTGATGAATGTCAAGCAGTGATTTTTTCAACTTAAACAAATGTACAATAAAGAAAATAACAAAATAACAGTAGCTTCAATCTCTATCACCCTAAACCAACCACCATTAACATCTTAGAATATTCACTTCCAGTCTGGTTCTTTTCCTTCTTTTTTATTTTTATTTTTTTATTTTTAAGTAATCTTTACACTCAGTGGGGGGCCCAAACTCACAACCCCAAGATCAAGAGATCAAGAGTCGCAGGCTTTACCAACTGAGCCAGCCAAGTGCCCCTATTTTCCTTCTTTTATTTTGTTTCAGAAGAAAATTACTCTATTCTTGTAAAAACAATACAGGCGCAAAAACACTAAAGAATCAATCATTTCCAATCTCATCACTCAGAAATAGCCATAATTCATGTCAGATGAGCATAAATTCCAGGCATCTTTCTGTGCATATATACATATAGAAAATGGATAACTAGAGAGAACTTATTTTTATAAAAATGGCATTGTACTGGATGCATTTTTTTTTTTTACTAAAAGATATTTTAGGTCTACTTCTAGTGATAAGACTTACTAGGGGCTCCAAGAAACTCATTTATTGCAGAGTAACCAAAGGCTGTAAATGATGAACCATCACGACATTTCTGGCCTCACTAGGGGCATGGGAAATCTTCAAAGATCTTGCCTTCCAAAAATTTAAATTAATTAATTTAATTTAATCAACAAAATAAGAACAGGACATGTGAGCTAGAGTCAGAGTGACTTGGAGCTGGTGCCTGTTGGAGTTGAATTGTTTAGGGGCACTTGTCAATAGTTTAGAAAATGGTTTGGGGCCTGACTTGAGCATTGGGAAGGAAAGCCTGGGTTTGCTGTGCTGAACCCAGACACTCCACGTGGGACTGAAGTGATTCAAGGTAGTTTTCTCTGGAAGAAAAAAGGTCAGTTCACAAGTTAGGATTCACAAGTTAGGATTCCCACTAATTAAAGTCAGGCAATGAGCTCGCAATCCATATTACCAACCAGGAAAAAATGAGTAGCCCCCAAAGATTGTAGATAGTAGAAAGGTCAGATACATGATGTAGAATAGATATGCATTTAAATATCTAAATAAATAAAGGGTGTAAGCACAGTGTTGATATGGGGAGGTGATGCATGTGTCAGAGAGGGGTATAAGGAAAATCTCTGTACTTCCCTCTCAATTTTGTTGTAAACCTAAAATTGCTCTGAAAAATAAAGTCTTCAAAAGACATACACACAAGCAAAAGCGTCAAAACTGAATTTATCCTTCTCTAAATTAATCTAGCTATTCAAATGTCAGTTATATCTGTCATCGCCTGGCTCCTTGGGCCAAACCAAACTCTAAAAATTAAAACTGTTTTACTTAAAAAAAAAAAAAAAGATTATGGGGAACCTGGGTGGCTCAGTTGGTGAAATGTCTGCCTTTGACTCAGGTCATGATTCCGGGGTCCTAGGATCGAGCCCCACATTGGGCTCCCTGCTCAGCGGCGAGTCTGCTTCTCCCTTGGCTTCTCCCTGCTTGTGCTCTCTCTCTCAAATAAATAAATAAATAAAATCTTTTGAAAAATAGGTTATTAGGCATGCATATATGAATTTGAAAAATGGACACTTACAGAAATGAGAAAAACCATTGAAATCAAAAATTTAATTTGAAATCAAAAACTTAGTTTAGTGAACTAGAAGATCTGTCCAAAGGAAAAGGAAAACACAAAAGCAGTGTTAAGACATGCAGGACACATCTGCAGGAGAATGACAGTTACCCTGCCAGTGACCTCTCCTCTTCAGCTACAGTGGAGGCCAGATGACAGTGATACAGCATTTTCAAAGTGCTGAGAGAAAATAACAGCCTGTGATTATGTACCCAGCAAAACTGTCATTCGGAGATAAGGGTGAAATATTTCACTTACAGATAAATAAAAACCCGAGAGCTTACCACCAAGAGACCTTCATTAAAGGATATACTTCAAAAAGAAGGAAAATTATTCCGGAAGAATGGTTGGAAATGCAAGAGGGAGTGACTAACAAGTAATAAACTTGTATATAAAATAAACACTTTCTGTGTAAAATAGTAATGTCTTACTTTTGAGTTTGAAAAACAACTAAAGTAGTGGGTAGCCATGGTATTTAAGTTGAAAGTGAGTCTACAGAATTCAGTGTTCTAAGATCCTTATATTTTTTGAGAGAAGGGTAAGGATATTATTTGACCCTCAACTTTTATTTTATTTTTATTTTTTTTTTAAAGATTTTATTTATTTGTAAGAGAGACAGAGAGCACAAGCGGGGGAGTGGCAGGCAGAGGGAGAAGCAGGCTTCTCACTGAGCAAGGAGCCCCATGCTGGACTCGATCCCAGGACCCTGGGATCATGACCTGAGCTAAAGGCAGACACATAACCCACTGAGCCACCCAGGTGTCCCAGCCCTCAACCTTTAAAAGTAAATGTGCATCATAAACTTGAAAGGTTTAACCCCCAAAGAAAAGAAGTAGAGTGCATAAATTCCAAAGTAGTGAAAAAATAGAATGAGAAAATAAAAGTTTATAAAGAGCAAGAAGCATAGGGACGCCTGGGTGCCTCAGTGGATTAAGCATCTGCCTTTGACTCAGGTCATGATCTCAGGGTCCTGGGATCAAGCTCCGCATTAGGCTCCCTGCTCTGCAGGGAAGTTGCTTCTCTCTCCCCCTCTGCCTGCTGCTTCCCCTCCTTGTGTGCTCGTTCTCTCTCTCTCTCTCTCTCAGTCAAATAAATAAATAAAACCTTAAAAAAAAAGAGCAAGAAGCATAGATAAAGTGGGATGGATGGAAATAAAAAAGGTAAAAATCATAGAAATAAGTCCAAATATATTGATAATCATGATAAATATTAGTGAATTAAACTCATTTTAAGGCAGAGATTATCAGATTGGGGCAAAAGAAGTCCAGATATATACTGTACACATAAGTTCACATAAAGATTAAAAGCAAATGGGTGGAAAAGGATAAACCAGACATATACTAAAGAAAGCTGATGTAGCTATATTAATATCAGATAAAGTAGAATTTAAAGCCAAAAGCATTATTAAGGACAGTGATAACAGGCTTAAATCCCCAGGAAGACATAACATTTCTAAATGTGAGTATACTGAATAAAATAACTTCAAAGTATATAGAGCAAAAAATGGTAGAACTACAGGAAGAAATTGAAACATATCCCATTATAGTAATGATTTTAAAATCTCTCTCTCAATTATTGATAGATCAAGTAAATAAAACATCTTTTTAAAATATGGATTTTATAATTGATTATATTATAAAGAAAGTCTTAACATTTCAAAGAATCTATATTGCACAGACCACTTTTTCTAGCAAAAATGCAATTAAGTTTGAATTTTAAAAATGTAAATTAAAATGTTCAGACACTTAAATGTGGAAGTATTCCATTGAGAATCAGGTAGAAAAAAATGTTCCCATTCTCCTTGCTTCTGTTCAGCTTTGTACTGTCCCTAGCCACCACAATAAAGTAAGTAAGAGAAATTAAAAGCAAAAATATAGAAATGGAGGAAAAATGTATTTGCAGATGATAGGATCTTCATATAGAAAACTTGAAAGGATCTACAGACATATTAGAAATAGAGTTTTAGCAAGATGGCTGGCTATAAGATCAAAATATGTAAATCAAGTTATATTTTTATGTATCAGCACCAAACAGTAAACATAATTTTTTAAAAATACCATTTATAATAGTAAAAAAATCATTATCTACTTAGGGATAAATCTTTAAAAAAAGATGTACAAGACCTGTACACTGAAAATTATAACACTTAACTGAAATATATTAAAGATGGCCTATATAAATAGAATGATATTCCTGTTTGTTTATAGAAATACTCAGAAATGTAAATATCAATTCTCTCCAAATTGCACAAATTTAGTGGAGGTTTTCCTCAAGCTTGGTAATATTGACATTTTAAGCCAGATAATTCTTTGTTGTGGGGGCTGTCCTGTAAGTGTAGGATATTTAGCATTATCCCTGGCCTCTACCCACCAGATGCTATTAGTACACATCTGTTCCTGTTGTGAGAACCCAAACTGTCTGCAGACATTGTCAGAGGTTTCCAGAGGTCCAAAATTGCCCCCAGTTGAGAACCACTGATTCAGTGCAATTATAATCAAAATCCAAAAAGGATCTTAAAAATTGAATTTGATGGGCTGAATCCCACATTTATCTGGAAGAATCAAAAGGTCAAGAATATCCAAAACATTCCTGAAAAAGAATAAGGTGGAAGGCTTGCCTTTCTGGGTGACATGACTAAAGTAAGAGTCATCACGACAGTGTGGTATGGATGGAGGGATAGGTGCCTAGGCCAATGGAACAAACTGTAGAGCCCAGCAAACAGACTGTGCAACTAGGTTATCTTAGTGTATATGACAGAAGTGGTGTTCCACATTAGTGGGGAGAGGATGAGTTACTTCATAAATAATGCTGGGGCAATTATTTATTCATATTGAAAAAAGTGAAATTAGGTCTCTACCTCATATGCACAAAAACAAATTCTAGAGGAATTAAAGACTTAAAGGAGAAAAAATAGACGTCAGAATGTTTAGAAGAAAATAAAGGAGAAATCTTGTTTTTGCTGGGATAGGGAAGGATTTCTTTCTTTCTTTCTTTTTTTTTAAAGATTTTATTTATTTATTTGAGACAAAGAGAATGAGAGACAGAGAGCAAGAGAGGGAGGAGGGTCAGAGGGAGAAGCAGACTCCCCGCTGAGCAGGGAGCCCGATGCGGGACTCGATCCCGGGACTCCAGGATCATGACCTGAGCCGAAGGCAGTCGCTTAACCAACTGAGCCACCCAGGCACCCCAGGATTTCTTAAACATAACCGAAAAAAGTGCCAACTATTAGAAAAGCATTTGTAAGTTTGACTCTTGTGGTAGGGAGAATTCTGAGAAAAAGTCCCGATGATCCTTGTCTTTATGTAATCCCCTCCCCCTTGAGAGCTGGGCATTACCTGTGAATGGGAAGAGTTCTCACTCCCATGATTATGTTACATTATATGTCAAAACAGCCATCAAAAAGAATGAAATCTTGCCATTTGCAACGACGTGGATGGAACTAGAGGGTATTTTGCTAAACAAAATAAGTCAGTCAGAGAAAGACAAGTGTCATATGATTTCACTCATGTGGATTTTAAGAAACAAAACAGATGAACATGGGGGGAAGGAAAGGAAAAATAAAATAAGATAAAATCAGAGAGGGAGACAAACCATAAGAGACTCTTAACTATAAGAAACAAACTGAGGGTTGCTGGAGGGGAGGTGGGGAGGGGATGGGGTAAGGGGGTGTTGGGCATTAGGAGGGCCCTTGATGTAATGAGCACTGGTGTAATATGGGACTGATGAATCACTAAATTCTGCCTCTGAAACTAATAATACACTATATATTAATTGATTTATTTTAAATAAATAATAAATATAAAAATAATGGATATCCTTTGTTTACTGGTGTAAAATGCTTACCATTTTGTAGTCATTTTCAATTAAACAAACTTTTTAATGAAGTCACTTAACATTCAAAAAAAAAAGGGGAGTATCCAGGTGGGCTTAATCCAATCACACACCCTTTAAAAACAGAGTTTTTGGGGCGCCTGGGTGGCTCCGTCGTTAAGCGTCTGCCTTCAGCTCAGGTCATGATCCCAGGGTCCTGGGATCGTGCCCCACATCGGGCTCCCTGCTCTGCAGGAAGCCTGCTTCTCCCTCTCCCACTCCCCCTGCTTGTGTTCCCTCTCTCACTGTGTCTCTCTCTGTCAAATAAATAAAATCTTTAAAAAAAACAAAACAAAACAAAAACAAAAAACAGAGTTTTCCCCAGCTGGTAGCAGAAGAGGAAGCCACAGATTCCAAGTTGAGAAGGATTTGATGCACCCATACTGGCTTGAAATGGAGTGATAAGGAACACAAGTGGCTTCTAGAAGCTGAGTGATCCCTGGTTGCCAGCCAGCAAGGAAACGGGAACCTCAGTCCTACAACCACAAGGAAACCAAATTCTGCCAACAACCTGAATGATCTTGGAAGTGGATTGCTCCTCAGAGTCTTCAGAGAAGAGTCCAGCTTGGCTGACACTTTGATTTTGGCCTTGTGAGACCCAAAGCAGAGAACCCGGTCAAGCCTGCCTGGACTGCTGAGCTATAGAATGGTGGCATAATAAATGGGCATTGTTTTAATCCACTAAGTTTGTTGTAATTTTTGGCAGCAATAGAAAACTTCTAAAACTATATTAAATTTAAGAATTGTCTGTCAAGGGCGCCTGGGTGGCTCAGTTGGTTGGGCGACTGCCTTCGGCTCAGGTCATGATCCTGGGGTCCCTGGATCGAGTCCCGCATCGGGCTCCCTGCTCGGCGGGGAGCCTGCTTCTCCCTCTCCCGCTCCCCCCTCTTGTGCTCTCTCTCTCTCTCTCTCTCTCTCTCAAATAAATAAATAAAATCTTAAAAAAAAAAAAAAAAAAAAAAAAAAAAAAAAAAAAAAAAAAAAAAAATAAAAAAAAAAAAAAAAAAAAAAAAAAAAAAAAAAAAAAAAAAAAGAATTGTCTGTCAAAAAGCACCCTATAAAAAGTGAAGAAGACAGTCCCAAACTAGGAGAAAAATTTCTAACATATGTAAGTGACAAAGAATTATCCAGAATATATAAAGAATTTCTGCAAATCAGGGAGAAAAGGACAGCCCAATGGAAAAATAGGAAGGAGATATGGAAAGCATTTCCTAAAAAAAGAGGAGGAAACATGTAAGGCCAAGAAACATTTTTTTAAAAATGCTCAACCTTGTATTGTTATATACAGTAGCAACAATTCTAAAATGAAATATATGAAAATATGCAATTTACAATAACTTCCAAAACCATCTAATGCCATATTGTGAGGAACATCCTTCTGTTCCTTGAAGTACATTCTCTTGTACATTTGGAGTCTATTTTTTGCATGCCATCTTCCTCTCTCTCTCTTGCTTCCCCCTCCCTTCCTCCTCCTCTTTTCCTATTTTCCCCCTGGAATGTGTTTAGTTGCCAGGTCTCTTTCCATCTTGCTGATGCTTAGACAGCTCTCACCAGGCAGTGTGTTTTGAAGGCAGTGAAGAGTAAGGGTTAAGCGCTTAGGTCCTGGCACCTTACTGACTGGACTTGAATCCTGATTCAGACTGTGTGGGCTGTGTGCCCTTGGACATGCAAGCCTTTGGTGCCCCAATTTTATCTTCTGTAAATTGGGAATAATATAGTTTCTATTACAGAGTTGTCATAAGTAAAGGAGGTGATACAGGTACAGCACGGTCATATTCGGCAGTTACTGGCTCAGATACACTTAGTGATTTCTTGACTCTTCCCACCATGTCTGAGACCTGTTTGTATTCTTCACCAAGTTGCAGTTTGTGTTCTGTTTCTTATTTTATTCATTTTTCTGCAGCAGTGAGGAATGGGAGCCTTCATGAGGCCATATGCGATCTCGTTTAGAATACCTGGACGCTGCTCTGTCCTCTGAGCCTTTTGTACAGGATCCTGCTCCTCCTGTCTAGCTGGGAAATGTGTCCTGCTGCCCTGGGGCAGGGAGATACTCTTGAACTTCAGATCATCCACCCAATTCATTGTGAGACTGTAGCTTTCACTTCCGTGAAAGTGTTAGCATCTGTATTTACTCACTCTGGTACACCTCTTTTTTTCCCCTTTACCAATTTCCACCTCTTCTCAGTCATAAGGAGTGAGAAAAGCATTGTCCGCTCAGTTCTCCTTGTTCCAGACATGTGGATAGTAATGAGAAATCTCAGAATCTTATCAACTCATCGCTATCACGTTTGGGGAACAGGGGATGCTTTCTTTGGCCACCATTTTCCTTTTAAAAATTTTTAGTTGTACCTGTTTCCGTGTTAGATCGCTGTTGTAAATTTTTTGGGGTTAGTTTTGACTTTTTTTAAACTTCTTAAGTTTTAGGCGATGGAAATGTGTGTTTTGCAGGCAGTAAAGATGTGTTGCAGTTTCAATGTACTGTCAGCCTAGGATCCAGCCCCTGCATCCTTAATCCTGCTTGTGTAGTGACTCTGTGCTCCTTGTCTCTGTGGCTGAGTGCTTAACACAGTCTGTGCGTTTTCCTGTTCCCTGTTGTTCTTAAGTAAGAAGTACTGGCAATGTCTCAAATTCTGTATGCTATCGTTAGCAAAACACAGAAATAAAATTGCCTTAACTCTCTTTTTAAGATTTCCTGCAACAAAAATTTGTCCTTTCTCACTTTTCTTATCTACCGATTTAAAATTTAATTTTTAAAAAACTGCTTAAACATCTCTGCTTTCTTATTCTCTTTTTCTGTTTTCATTGAAAAAAAAAAGGGCTTTTCTCCACTAATCTCAAAATCCACCTTTCAAAAAAGATTTACAGTACTCACACTCTACCTCCAGTCCCTCTGCAGCATTTCTCCAAAGTGAAGAGGAGCATAGAGGTGGGGTCTAATAGTGAACGTTGTGGTGCCCCCGCAGAACCCCTTCTTCGAGAACAAGGCTCTCGTTCCCTCGGCTGCTGGGAGGCTTGGCGTCTGAGGGGTCTCAGCTCAGTCCTTCTCTGGGAATTCCTAACAGGTGAAGAAAACCTCTTCGCCCAAGGTCCCAGACCCTTCCTGAGGGAAACAGCATCCAGTGAGCTGCGGTTATGGCTGGGCTGCTCCCTTGCTCCAAGGCAGGACAACCGGGAAGAGCCATCCCAGCTCCCCAGCTCCTGGCAGGATGAGTCACAGCCTCTGCTGCAGCCACATCAGTTTCTCCCATGGCCCAGTCCTGCCTTCCAGGCTCCTCACGGGTCCTGTTACAGAGAGTACTCCCCAGTGAATCTCCCTCATACAAATATGAGCCTTAGGATCTGTTTCCTGGGGAACCCCACCTATGACAATGGTTTTTTTCAAGGTTTAAAATATAGGAGTATCATAATATGTGTATATCCATGAAGAAAGAGAATTATAAAGCAAATGGAGCAAAATGTTAACAATGGGTAAACCTGGATGAAGTTTATGGGAGTTCTGTGTACTATTCTTTTTTTTTTTTTTAAAGATTTTATTTATTTATTTGACAGAGAGCGCGAGAGCACAAGCAGGGGGAGCGGCAGAGGGAGGGGGAGAAGCAGGCTCCCCACTGAGCAGGGAGCCCGATATGGGGCTCGATCCCAGGACCCTGGGATCATGACCTGAGCCGAAGGCAGCCGCTTAACCAACTGAGCCACCCAGGCATCCCTGTGTACTATTCTTGCAGCAATATTTCCATAAGTTTGAAATGATTACAAAATGGAAGTTTAAAAAATTAGGACAAATATCAATTACTTGAAGATGTTTTAAGTGCAATTATGCTCCAAGACAGTGAAGTTGTTAAGGTTCCAAACTCATGATTCTGCAAAAGTTAGATATAAAGATAATCACTATGAGACTTCCATATCTTATCAGTTCATTAGCCCACAGAGTATTTTCTTTGGTGGATGCATTTTCTTTTTCTTTTTTTTTTTTTTAAGATTTATTTATTTATTTATTTGACAGAAAGAGACACAGCGAGAGAGGGAACACAGCAGGGGGGGTGGGGGAGGGAGAAGCAGGCTTCCCACGGAGCAGGGAGCCCTATGTGGGGCTCGATCCCAGGACTCTGGGATCGTGACCTGAGCTGAAGGCAGATGCTTAAGGACTGAGCCACCCAGGCACCCCACATTTTCTTTTTAAAGCTGATTTTGTTAAGTAAATGCCTTACACCTGAAAGGACACTGTCAATACATAGCAACAATATTTATTAGATACTAAATAATAAGTGGAGCAATTTGGGAATTTACTCAATTTGTGCCACATTTCAATTCCAAAGTGTGCTCTTGCCTTGTTAATGTCTGATGGTTTGAATGTCAGTTTGATATCTCATCTAAGAAATATCACAGGGCCTGCCCGTTTTGCTCTGTGGTATTATCTGAGTTGTACAGGCTCAATGAAATCTACAGCCTCTCTCTCGATGGTTTCCTCCCAGCACCCCCAGCCTTGGTATCTAACCTCTCATCTTCAAATGACCCGATAGCATCACTGCCTCAGCGTCTTCACTTTTCCCTCTGGGGTTTCACATTTGCACACGAGTCCTCCTGGCTTGTGACTTCACCGTCTCAACTGATAAATAGCTTATGATACCAAAGGGACTTCATTTCCACTAAGAAATGAAATGTGTGCTCTCCCCTTCCATCTGCTTGTGAAAATCCCCGAAATAAATCTTGTGTAATCGCCTAATTTAATTAAGCACACCTCACTTCCAGTGTTGGGCTGGTACTAAAATAAAAGTCTCAATGAATTTCCATAGATCACCATGCTCTAACTGCCTTCCTTCTTTCCTCCAGAAGATTATTTAATATAGGTTTAGAATATTTTAGCTATTCTAGCCTAAAATGTGTCTCTAAATAGTCAAGGTATGTTTTTCTTTCACAGTTCTTGCTATCCTTCAGTTTTCCTCACACTTTACTTCAAACTTGACTTCCTGCAATTGTTTTTAATCTACCTCTATGATGTCTAACCCTAAGTCCATATCACTTCAAGGATAATTTTGTTGCTGAATACTCAAAGAGTGATCATAAAGGTAGTTCCTGATGAATCACATGAAAGTACATAGATGATCTAAGCCTCAAACCACTACTGTTTGCCAGTATTCATTATAAAATCTCCAGGCCCCAAAATAAGCTCATTTTAATTATTCATTTTCATGTGACATTAGGAGAAGATGAAAATTTAGAGCCATAATTGCAAAGTTCTTATTCTTTCTTCAGTGTCTTTGGCATATATCATACTCGCTCTTTTTGCCCACATAGTTCCTTCTACTTGGGATAATTTCTCATTCTGCATTCTACATCTCATTCTACATCCTAGCCATCCTTCAAAGCCTTGTTCAAATTTTACTTCCTATTTGAGGCACTTTCTGATTACTCTAGTGCACACCGTTTTTTTCCCTCCTTAGAATGTTTATTCCTAAAGTTAGTTAATTTAAGAAAGTTCGGCATGGTCTTGTTTTCCTCTAATTGTTTCCCATAAGTCTGTGTGTCAATCTTAATCTCCGGAGTCAGGCTATAAACTTTCCGAAGGCGAGGACCACCACATCTTATACCATTGGTTTTCAAGCTGTTTTTCTTGCATAGCCCCTAAAATGATTTTGAAAAATTATGTACCTCCTGATGCGTTTTTAAGTTGACATGTGACTGTATCATAAGTCACTGCAAAGGACATAATTCAAAATATTGACATTAAGGACAAAAGAAAACAAAATGAAACAGTTCCATGAGACTTTTAAGCATATCTAATGGAACCTAAACACTGTGTGACTGCTACCTGCAGCCATTCATTTGAAAAAACACTGTCTTTAACTGTTGGAAGCTTTACATCATGTAATTTCCTTTTCTCCTTGAAGTCATATTTCTACTCCACATGCCTCAAAGGATTTCATCCTAATAGAAAGTATTTTGATGCCTGACAGTCTTCTCTACATCAAACATGTATATGAATTGAAATTATTTTTCTACATTTTCTAGGACCAGAGGCTTTTAAGTGGTAAAATATCTTTCTAGATTGATTTATCATTACAATTACTTTTACCACACAATTGATTAAAACCAAAACTACATAAGTGTATTATAAATTTTTATAAACACTTATTAAACATAAAGAATACCATTTTATTGGAAATATATGTTTCTATGAGATACATGGAACTGCTTGTTTACCCACCTATGAATATTACTTATTGCTGGAAATAAGCAGGGTTCAGCATAAATTCTGTTTCTCTTTTACATTTTTATGGATGTAAATGCTGAAAAGGCTTGTTCACATAAAATTGTAGGTGGGAATAGGAGGTGTTTTATTATAGCAACGTCAGTCAGTTCTATGAATTCCTTTCAAGTAATACTCCAAAATTATATAGTAATTTATTATAAAAATGGTTTTCATCTCTTGTCAGCTGTTGACTTGATTAGGTCTGTCTTCAGTGTTGTTGAAGCAAAGAATTGGAAAAACCCACTTAGAAAAAGATTTGTTGAACAGTCAGTAGGAGTAATAGACTTTCTCAATTTCTGGGAATAATATCAAAAAGACCTTTACTAACATTTATCAGATGATTATTAATTATTGCCAGTTACACTTTAACACAATATACTCAGAAAGTGGGAAAAAGAAAAAGATTCATTGTGGTATATCTGTCAGTATAATAACTTTTGAGATAATTATTTTATTGTTTCTTATGCTTTAAATATGTTTCAGCAACTCTTCAGAACCACAGATTTGGTTCAGTCCATTTTTGGAAAATATTGACTATGTTTACCTAGTTGGCAAAGCCAGCCCTTATTGTCAAAACGGTCTGCCAAATCAGATTTCAACTTTCTTTCAGAAAACCTCTTACTTCGTTCAAATAAACATCACTGTGGTTGCGCTCACATTCCTGAATTCTTTTCCTAGGGGAGATGGCTAAGGCTGGAGCCTTGTCGTAATTCTGTTGCATTGATGAAATAAGCTGCCCTGCCTCCCGTGCTTGTGCTTGTGCTTTCCTTCTGTCCATAAAGGAAGATACGCCATAATAAGATGGGTAGAGGATGGGTCTTTCTTTGTAAAGTGGGAGGAAGTTGATTATGAAAGGGGAAGAGGAAAGAACTAGCCTGATGCTTGCACATAGTCGCATTCTCAGGGAGATCCATTTTTGGAAAGAATATATATGAAAGTGGTACGTCTGGACGTTGATTCCTTTAAAACTATCTATGCCCACCTGGCCCTTGGGAAGTCTTTAAGTATCCCCAGTGGTGTGCAAACACCAGTTTGAAGATTGCTTTCTTACACTTCTTATTTTACCCAATAATATGTTGAGAGATAGTTGGGGCTAATACTTCGTTTACACAGTAATTCAGATAGAAAGAAAGGAGGGGTGCCTGGGTGGCTCAGTCGTTTAAGCGTCTGAGTTTTGATTTTGGCTCAGGTCAAGGTCTCCGGGTCCTGAGATCAAGCCCCACGACGGGCTCCACGCTGAGTGTAGAGCCTGCTTGGGATTCTCTCTCTCCCTCCCCCTTTGCCCCTCCCCTACCCAGGAAAAAAAAAGATAGAAAGGAAAATGGCAACTACAAAATCATTAAATTCAGTACAGACATACAAGCAGAAATCTCTATTTTCACTGGCATATTCTTTTATGTTTAAAATTTTTAAAAATTTTGTTTAAAAGTGCTTTCTCATCATACAACCTATACCTCATATATGTGAACACATGAAATTCCCACTGCAGTAATAAAGTTCTTTTAAATATTAATTAGAATAATTCTAGTTGTCATTGCTAGGGATAATTTTCAGACTAATTTTCTACACTGTATTGTGCCTTATTTTTAAAAAGATGTCTCAAATAATAAAGCACACAATAAAATTGTTGATGGGAAAAAAGGCTAGAATCAAAGTTGTAGTAGTTTTAAATGGGCCTGAATTTGTCAATTATTACAAAGAGATATATTAAAATGACTGTCGGCAGATGATGTATATGTTGCAGACAAAATGGATCTTCAGAAGTAATTAACTTAAAAATTGTGAGCTAATGTAAAAACATTGCTATTTTTTGCCAAAGTAAAATCTTAGCTTTATGTTGTTGACAGAAAACGCTTCCAAGGCAGGATTGAAACAAGAGCAGTGCCAAGACACTCAGCTGCCTAGTGGGACTGTGTTGTCCCAGGAAACACTACCAGTCAAGATTAATGCTTGGAAATCCACAGAGGTAAGTCACTTGTTGCAGTTTCCTGTTGGCTGCTGTAACAAATCACCACCAACCCAGTGCCTTAAATCAGCACAGATGTGTTATTTTCCAGTTCTGTAAGTTAGAAGTCTGACACAGGTCTCACTGGGCTCACAAGGCATCTGCAGGCTGCATTCCTTTCTGGAGGCCCCGAAGGGAGAATTTGTTTCCTTGTCCTTTCCAGATTCAGCTTCATGTGTTCTAAGAGAAATGGTGCTTGTCTTTGTACTCTGTTTTTGTTGTTTTCTGTTATATACAGTTTTAAATAAGAATAAGGTTAGATTATCAAAGTTTTCCTTTATAGCTGATGCTTTTAAAAACATCTTATTTAAGAAATTCTTTTTATCCTAATATAATAAAGATCTCTTACTTTTTCTTCTAAATGAAATCCTTGTGCCCTCTAGAATTTTACTATATAGTGTAAGATAGGGGTTTTATTGTCTTTGCACCCCTGTGGATAAACAATATTTTATTTATTGAACAGTCATCTTTCTCTCCTCATCTAAAAAAAACCTTTTTGGGGCACCTGGGTGGCTCAGTCGTTAAGCGTCTGCCTTCGGCTCAGGTCGTGATCCCAGAGTCCTGGGATCAAGCCCCACATCAGGCTCCCTGCTCATCGGGAAGCCTGCTTCTCCCTCTCCCTTTCCCCCTGCTTGTGTTCCTGCTCTCGCTGTCTCTCTCTCTGTCAAATAAATAAATAAAATATTAAAAAAATAATAAAAAAAATTTAAAAAACCTTTTTATTGTGAAATAAAATTATAGACTTGGAGGAAGCTGCAGAAATAGTACAGAATCCCACGTACCGAGTACTACCCAGCACCCCCCTGCTGGCATCTTCTATGACCGTAGTACAATATCGAAACAAGGAGATGGCCGTCCATATGTTACTTCTGACTGACTACAGACCTTATTCAGCTTCCAAATTTTCAATTCAGTATTCAGTTTTTTAACCTGCATTTATGTGTGTGTGTGTGTGTGTGTCGGGTGGGCGCGGAGCAGTTTCCTATGCAGTTTTATTCCAAGTATAGATTCATGTAACCAGCACCAAAATCAAGATACAGAAATGTTATGTCCACACAAAAGAGGTCTATCGTGCTATCCACCCCATCTCTTCCCCACCCCCAACATCTCATCCCCTGATAACCCTAATCTTTTCTCCATCTCTATAGTTTTATTATTTCTAGAATGTTATGTAAATGGACTCAGACAATATGTAACCTTTTGAGATAGTTTTTTTTTTTTTTCCCACTCAGCATAATACTCTTGAGATCCATTCAGGTTGTGAAGTTTTCATATCTCTGGGATAAATGTCTAAGGGTGTGATTGCTGGGGTGTGTGGTAAATGCATACTAAATTTGGTTAAAAAAAAAAAATTGTCAAACTGTTTTCTAGAGTGGCTATAACATTTTACATTTTCACCAGCAGTGTATGAGAGATCCAGTTTCTCTGCATCATCACCAACTTTTGCCATTACCGTTTTTATTTTAGCTATTCGAATAAGTTTGTGGTGATATCTCATTGTGGTTTTAATTTGTGTTTCCCAAGTGGCTAATGATGTCGAGCATTTTTTCATGTGCTCGTTTGTACCATCATAACTTCTCTTTGGTGAAATATATGTTCAGATCTTTTGCCCATTTTCTAATTGGACTGTTTGTTTATTACCATTTTTGACATTTTGAGAGTTCTTTATATGAAACATACCATTATGTTTCTATTTGTGCTCTCATCCATGAAGATGTTCATCTTGTTTCTGAGCATGGCCTGTGTCTTTAATTTTCACATTTGTATTTTCTCTGTTGTTGCTGTGTGTTTGGGGAAGGATGGTATCCCCAAAGTGTGAACTTATAGAACCATCTTGACTGGAAATCTGTTCTGTTCAAGACTATTTGCAATTATCTCATTCACTCATTTGTTTTTCTGTTTTATGTGTGTTTCTCCTTCTAAGGAAAGCTCCTTGAGAGTAGAGACCATTTTAGTCTTATTCATTATTGAATCTTCATTTGCCAAATATTTGTTAATGAAGAAATGATTGAATAGTAGAAACTCCATATTAACTTCCTTCTCTCCCTTTCTTGTGAAAGAGGCTTGTTTGGTCTCCTGCTTGGAGAGCTTTGTTTAGTGTTCCCTGCCACTGTTCCTATGAGAGTGGCTGGAATTATTTATTGACCTTCTGTTCCCAACCCTTTTCCTGAACCCAGTTAGGTATTGGATTTACGTGATTTTCTAGCAGCTCGGAAAAGTACATAAAATTAAAATTTCACTGTTCCTTAATTGCATAGCAGCCCACAGACTGAAAATATGTAGATTATGATGTGGGAAACAAAAGCAGAAGAAAAATTATTAAATTCCTTGTTACTTACAGCCCATTGACAAGTCCTTGAAACAGGCAGAGTGACCTTCCTCCAGGGACTCAGCTGCCTAGATGTTAATACTTTGCCAAGGGCAAAAGGTCAAAAGGTAATCTTAGCCCAACCTCCAGGACCCTGTGAGTCTACTTTAACATATAAAAATTCCTTTGAAAACTTCCTTTACCTCTACCCACGCCCCCCCTGCCCCTGCCTCAGATACATGTTGGCAATCATCCTCCAAGCATATGACCCACCGATATACATCTGAAGGGTCTCATGACTGAGGGTTTACTAAACGATAATAAATGACCTTTCCCAACAATAGTTAACCCCTCAGGATCCCAGAAACCTTGCTTCCAAAATACCTGGGAGGCTTACACTATCCCTAACCCCCTCCCAACTTGAAAGTCTATAATGGGCCACTCCTCATGACCCCCGTGTGGCTCTTTCTGCCCATGGGTCCCATCCCCATGCTTTCATAAAACCACATTTTTGCACCAAAGATGTCTCAAGATTTCTTTCTTTTTTTTTTTTTTTTAAGATTTTATTTGTTTATTTGACAGAGAGGGATACAGCGAGAGAGGGAACACAAGCAGGGGGAGTGAGAGAGGGAGAAGTAGGCTTCCGGCTGAGCAGAGAGCCCGATGCGGGGCTCAATCCCAGGACCCTGGGATCATGACCTGAGCCGAAGGCAGACGCTTAATGACTGAGCCACCCAGGCGCCCCTCAAGATTTCCTTCTTGGCTGTTGGCTTCAAACCCTAATGTCTTTCCTATATTAGATTATTTTAAAAGATATGACATTAAGTCAAAATGATTTTTAAATTTGAGATCAGTTTTATTGGCTGCTGCTGGCTTATAAGGGGGAAAATAGACTTGAATAATCTTATATGCTTTGGACCCTAACAAAGGCATAAAATGCCACCCAGCTTTTTTGTATCAGTCTTCAAATTCTCATTATTATTGTTTTTTCTTACTTGAGAGAAACCCACTGTAATTGATTTACATCATTCAGCATCTTGTATCAGCAAAAAATGGTATCCTTCTCTCAAAAGAAGTTTAAAGCTGGATTTTCCTTTTTCAGTGCATTACTACTATATTGTGGCACGATTCCATCATTCTATTGACAAGCACCTCCTCTTATTACCGTCAGGAACATTTGATGCAGCCCAATATGTCCTCTTCAGAAATCTGCTTTTGTGGCTGAAGACATCTACCAAGCTGAACAGTAAAATCTAATTGTTGTTGCCAAATGTACTACATCTACATTAAAATTCTCATGTTCTTAATAAGAATGAAATAGAAATGATACTGTTGATTGGTTAGGCAGATGAGGGATGCTTAAAAATATCTTTTAAAAACTTTAAATAGAAACCTCTTTATTCTCTTTCTACAAATGAAAGAATGATCTAAAAGCAGTAAATAAAATTCTTAGCAGAATAGGGCTTTCAAAAGCAGAACAGTGCTTGCCTGTGGTACTTTCAAAATTAAGAAAAGCCTGCAAATGTATGACACTTAGACATGGATATGTTTTCTCTCTGCGTACTGTCCGGAATCTTTATTATTAAATTTGTTAATTAATAAGGTTATATGTAGCTTTTCACCACCTCGAAAGACCTTCCTCTTTTCCTGTTTGAGGAGATTCAACGATAAGTGTTATGATTTTTTTTGGTCACAGTTGTTTCTATAGCAACAGATAGGGATGCTACAAATTGGTTCACACAAAATTAAAGCTGACCGAAGCCTTCAGTCTAGTTGTGAGTTGCTAAATTGCTAGTGATGGAAGATAAATGTTTATTTCCTACTGCCTCTGTTTATTATTTTGCTAAATGAAGAGTAAACAGTTTTTATCCTCGGGCTTATTAGCATATCATTTATTATATTTGCAAAAATTTGAGCTCATCAAAGCTGTTAGGGAAATGGAAATTATACCTATTCTAATCATGCTAATCCATCATCCCTTTACTTTTTTTCTGCATCATTACTTCATGCTTAAAAGTCCTTTTTTATTTTCATGTTTGTATTTTTTTCTTTTTAAGTTGGAAGATAATTACAGGATAAAGTTTAAACAATATGAAAGGGTAAAGAGTGAAAAACAGAAGTTTCTTCTTACTTCCCTATGCATCTTCTTTTCCTTTCCTCAGAGGCATCCATTACTAACTAGGTTCTTAAAGATTTGGGAGGGAAATTTTCTGTGTCCATGCATTTCTTTTACCTAAAGGGTAAAATTCATTATATACTGCTCTACAGCACAGCATGCTTTGAACTAAGCAATACATCTTGGACATCTTTTTATGTAAACAATGCAATCATTTAATGTATATTGTCCCAAATCTTTTTTCACTAAACTGTAGATTATGGATACCTTTCTCTATCAGTACGTATAACTGCTGTATTCTTGATGCAGAAAGGACTCTTCATCTATTTCGCCACCCCCTGTTGGTAATCATTTAGGAATATATATTTTTAAGATTTTATTTATTTATTTGAGAGAGAGAGAATGAGAGAGAGAGAGAGAGCATGAGAGGGGGGAGGGTCAGAGGGAGAAGCAGACTCCCCGCTGAGCAGGGAGCCCGATGCGGGACTCCATCCCGGGACTCAGGATCATGACCTGAGCCGAAGGCAGTCGCTTAACCAACTGAGCCACACAGGAGCCCCATTTAGGAATATTTTTGGGTTTTTTTAGAATCTTTTTTTTTTTTAAGATTTATTTATTCATTAGAGACACAGAGATACAGAGAGAAAGAAAGAATATGAGCAGGGGGAGAAGCAGAGGAAGGGGGAGAAGCAGGCCCCCTGCTGAGCAGGTAGCCCAATGCGGGGCTCGATCCCAGGACCCTGGCATCATGACCTGAGCCGAAGGCAGATGTTTAACCATCTGAGCCACCCAGGCACCCCTATTTTTATGTTTTTATCTATTAAAAGCAATATTGTAATAACAGCTCCTATACGTATTTTATTTTTTTTATTTTTTTATTTTATTATTATTATTTTTTAAAGATTTTATTTATTTATTTGAGACAGAGAGAATGAGAGACAGAGAGCATGAGAGGGAGGAGGGTCAGAGGGAGAAGCAGACTTCCTGCCGAGCAGGGAGCCCGATGCGGGACTCGATCCCGGGACTCCAGGATCATGACCTGAGCCGAAGGCAGTCGCTTAACCAACTGAGCCACCCAGGCGCCCCTCCTATACATATTTTATATGATGCTGTCCTGGAAGTGGGATCACCAAAAGGTTATATTTATTTTTCATTTTGAAAAGTCCTCCTAAATTGTTCTCCCCAAACTTGCACCAATTTATATCCACCAAAAGTGTATCCCTCATCTTCGCAAATACTGAGTGTTATCAAATTGTACATTTTTCTCAGTCTGAGAGATGGGAGAAGTTTGTTTTACTTTGTTCCATGATAATTATAGGTAAGATTAGAACAACTTTTCATGCGTTTTTTTTTAAATTTGTGTTTCTTTTTTATTATTAACTCTATTCCTGTCCTTTGCTCGTTTTTTCTGTTTGGTTTCTCATCTTTTTCTTACCAGTTTCTAAGAGCTATTTGGCTATTAAATGATTAGCGCATTGTCTGCTTCTTTATCTGTCTATTCATTTTCAGTTTTTCATTTGATTTTTGACTTTATTTATGGCTTTTTTTTTTTTTGCCTTTGTGAAGGGAAAACACAACTGCTCTTCCTTTGTCTCTTTTTTCCTCTCACACTGTGGTCACACTTCACTTCTGACAGCAGAGATGTGGGCTTTCCACACACCAAGCTATTCTCTGCTACACCAGCTGGATGTCCTGCCATTTAACTCAATTCTGACACTGTCTACCTGAAGATAGCATCAGATTTCACAGGCTGAGTGCTCAGTCCCCAAAGCTCCCTTTCCCCCACCTCCCATTTCAGATGCCAATTGCAAGTCCCGGGTTGTCTCCTGTACTTCTGACCTACCACTAGAAATTGGGGTTCCCATCACCCCTTCCTTGGGTTTGATCACTCGCTAGAACAGCTTACAGAACTCATGGAAATATTTACTTATAGTTGCTGGTTTATTATATAATAAAGGATATGAGAAAGGATGCAGATGAATTGCCAGATGACGAAATGCACAGGGCAAGGCCCAAAAGTTTCCCATGTGCAAGAGTTTCTGTCCCCATGGAACTGGGCTATATCACTCTCCTGGCATGTATGTGTATTCACCAACCCAAAAGCTCCTTGAACCCCATATATTTGGGATTTTTATGGTGGCTTCATCACATAGGCATGATTGATCATTTACTCCATCTCCAGTATCTCTCCCCTTCCAGGAGGATGTGGTGTGGGGCTGAAAGTTCCAGGCTTCTAATCATGGCTTGGTCTTTCTGGTGACCAGTCCCCATCCTGAAGCTATCTAGGAGCCCACCAAGAGTCACCTCATGGAACAAAAGACACTCTGATCATCCTGAAAATTCGAACGGATTTCAGAGCTCTGTGTCAGGAATGGGGGTCAAAGACCAAATATTAAAACAAAAGATGCTCCTAGTGCTCTTATCACTTAGGAAATTACAAGAGTTTAGGAACTCTGTGCCAGGAATCACGGGCAAAACCCAAGTATATATTTATTATAAATCACAATACCACAGCCTTAAAGAAGTCTTCAATTTTTATTAAAAAGTAATCAAATTTGCCTTTCCATTATGGCTTCTAGATTTTAAGTCATTCTTAGAAAGACTTTCTGTAGTCTAAGATTTTATTAAATAACACCCTGACTTTTTATTTATTTTTTTAAAGATTTATTTATTTATTTTAAAGAGAGAGAGTGGGTGAGAGAGTCCCAAGCGGGCTTGTGCTCGACTCAATCTCATGACCCCGAGGTCAGAACCTGAGTCAAAACCAAGAGTCGGGGGCGCCTGGGTGGCTCAGTTGGTTAAGCGACTGCCTTCGGCTCAGGTCATGATCCTGGAGTCCCGGGATCGAGTCCCGCATCGGGCTCCCTGCTCGGCAGGGAGTCTGCTTCTCCCTCTGACCCTCCTCCCTCTCATGCTCTCTGTATCTCATTCTCTCTGTCTCAAATAAATAAATAAAATCTAAAAAAAAAAAACAAAGAAAACCACCAAGAGTCGGATGCTTAACATCAAGAGTCGGACGCTTAACTGTCCCATACACCCCATGCGTACCACCACCTGCCTTTGCCCCATATGACCTCTCCCACTATTAACAACCACACCAGAGTGGTCATTTGTTATAATCAATGAACCTTAATCAATGTTCATTACCATCCAAAGACCATAGTTTACATTAGGGTTCACTCTTGGTGTTATGTATTCTCTGGGTTTTGACAAATGTATAATGTTATGTATCTACCATTATAGTATCACAGAGAATAATTTCATTGTACTAAAAATCCTCTGTGCTCCATTTATTCATTCCTCTGCCTGCTAACCCCTGGCAACCACTGATCCTTTTACTGTCTCCTTAGTTTTGCCTTTTCCAAAGTCATATGGTTGGAATCATACAGTATGTAGCCTTTTCAAACTGCTTCTTTCATTTAGTAACATACATTTAAGATTCCTCTATGTCTCTTTATGGCTTGATTGTTCATTTCTTTTTAACACTGAATAATATGCCATTGTCTGGATATAAAGATTATTAACCCATTCACCTCCTGAATGACATCTTGATTGCTTCCAACTTTTGGCAATTATAAATAAAGCTACTGTGAACAATTTTGTGTAGGTTTTTCTGTGGACATAAGTTTTCAATTCCTTTGTGTAAATGCCAAGGGGTGCAATTGCTAGGTTGTGTGATAAGCGTGTGTTTAGTTTTGTAAAAAACTACCCTACTTCTTTTATGATTTAATTTAAAATATATATTTAAATGTTATCCATCAAGAATTTATCTGATGAATGGAGAGTGGTAAAGATCCACCTTTTAAATTGTATTTTTACAAATGATATTCCGTTATCTCAATGTCATTTGTTGAGCAATCCATCTTCTCCCCATTGACTTGAATTGTGGTTTCTATTACATAATAAATTCCCATTTATGCTTGGGTCCGTTTTGTATTTTCTATTTGTTTATATTAAAGATGTACCATTTTAAAGATCAGCTATAACACTAAAAATAAAGAAAGAAGAAGAGGTTATTCATAAAGGGAAAGAGGGGAATAAGATGGAGAAGAGAAATAGAAGCTAGATTTCTTTGATTATACCATGTTTTTAGATTTGTAATTGGAATGCTGGAAATATTTTTGCATCATTATAAAACAAGATTATACTAAAGAAAGTAATCCTTTAAAATGTAAAATAAAATTAAACAAATGTTCTTTGCATTCAGTGGTGTTTTTTTCCTAAGATGTTGGTATTTTTGACCCAAGATTTGTGAGTATAATGTGGAATGAATCAAATGAGTAATCATGTAATACTCTTATTTGTATCATCTTTGGTACCCTTGAGAACTGGGATTCTCAGCATGGGGGAAAAGAGATATGAATATAAGATAGAAGAGATTGTCATGACCTAATAGACCTGAATTGGATTGAAAGTATATCAGTATAAACTAATGAGGAATCTTACCTGAAACTTTTTGGAAAATAAACTTCTGAATTATTCATAGGTTAAAGGGGAAGTCTCAGAGAAAGTGTTAAAATGTATAGAACTGAATGAGAGGGGAGCACAACATATCAAAATATATAAGACACAGGTAAAATAGTGGTGAGAGGGAAATTTATAACACTAAATGCTTATATTAGAAAAGAGAAAAGGTGTAAAATCAATAATCTAAGTTTCTTTAAAAAAACTAAGAAAAGCAAAATAAACCTACATGAAACAGAAGAAAGAAAATAATAAAGAACAGAAATTAGTGAAATTGAAAGCAGGAAAACTGTTAACAGAGAAAATGAATGACACAAAAAGCTAGTTCTTTGAAAAATATAAAATTGATAAACCTCCAGCAAGACTGACAAAGAGAGAAGACCTAAATCACCAATATCAGGATGAAAGGGGATATTCCTGCAGTTCCTGTAGCTATAAAAGGATAATAAAGAATTACTGCCAACAACTTTATGCTCATAAATTTGACAATTTAGAAGAACTATAGCAATTTCTCAGAAAGCACAAACTACCAAAATTCAAAGAAGATGAAAAAGAACCTGAATAGTTCTATAACCATTTTTTTTAAAGATTTTATTTATTTATTTGACAGAGAGAGACACGGCGAGAGAGGGAACACAAGCAGGGGGAGTGAGAGAGGGAGAAGCAGGCTTCCTGCTGAGCAGGGAGCCCGATGCGGGGCTTGATCCCAGGACCCTGGGATCATGACCTGAGCCGAAGGCAGATGCTTAACGACTGAGCCACCCAGGCGCCCTATAACCATTTTTTAAAGTGAATTTGTAATATTAGTCTCCTGAAAAAGAAATTTCTAAGCCCAGATGGTTTTACTGGAGAATTCTATCAAACATTTAAATAAGAATTGACCCTATTTTCACACAAACGTCTTTCAGAAAGTAGGAGGGAATACTTCCCACTTCATTGTATGAGGCAAGTATTATTCTGCTACCAAACCCAGAAAAAGACAGTACAAAAATATATATATAATATAGACTATTATCTCTCATGAAATTAGGTGCAAAAATCCTCAAAAAAATTATCCAATTGATTCCAGCAATGTGTTAAAAAAATTACACACCAGGTCAAAGTGGGATTTAATCCAGGTGTGGTTCAACATTTGAAAGCCAATCAATGCAATTCATCATATCAACAAATTAAAGAAGAAAAATCATAGGATTTTGTCAATTAAGGCAGAAAAACATTTATTAACAAAATTCAACACCCATTTATGATAAAAACTCAGCAACTAGAAATAAGGAATTTCCTTAAATTGATAATCTACACCAAACCTACAATAGCATCTTCTTAACAGTGAATGCTTTCCTTTCAAGATCAGGAACAAGGCCAGGACTTATTCAACATAGCACTGGAAGTTCCAACCACTGCGATAAGAAAAGGTATGTAAAGTATAGAGGAAAAAATAAAATTGTCCTTATTTACAGATTGTCTGCATAGAAAATCTCAAAGAGAAGACAAAAACAATCCTCAGGTGCCTGGGTGGCTGAGTTGGTTGAGCATCTGACTCTTGGTTTAGGCTCAGGTCATGATCTTGTGGTCATGGGATCGAGCCCCACGTAGGGCTCTACACTTGGCGCAGGGTCTGCCTCAGATTCTCTATCCCTCTCCCTCTGCTCCTCCCCCTACATGCGTGTACTCTCTCTCAAATAAATAAATAAATCTTCGAAACAACAACAACAAAAAACCTCATAGAACCAGGAAGTGAATTCAGCAGGGTTATAGGATAAAAGATCGACATACATAAATGAGTTGCATTTTTATATACTAATAGTGAACATGTGGAAACTGAAATTAAGACACATGCAATTTACAGTTAATGCTCCAAAATGAAATCCTTAGGTAAATTGTAACAAAACATGTATAGAATCAGTATGCTGAAAATTATAAAATACATAAAATTAATTATAAAATACTGATGAAGGAACCTAAAGACCAGTCAAACATACCATGTTCATGGATCGAAAGACTTGTCATAGTAAAGATACCCCTAATTACTCTATAAGTTTAATGCAATTCCTATCAAAATTCCAGCAGTTTTTTTGATACAGAGATAATAAGGTTATTATAAAATTTATATGGAAAGGCACCAACCCTAGAATAGCTGAAACCATCTTGAAAAAGAAGAATAAAGTGGAACTAATCACTCTGCCTAATATTAAAGCCTACTGCATAGCTACTGTAATGAAGAGGGTGTGATATTGGTGGAGAGATAGATACCTAGGTCAGTGGAACAGGATAGAGAACCAAGAAATAGACCCACACAAATATAGTCAATTGATTTTTAACAGAGGAACAAAAGGAATTCAATGGAGGAAAGATAACCTTTTCAACAAATGGTATTGGAACAATTGGACATTCATAGGCAAAACCATGAACCTCAATTTAAACCTCATAGAAATTCAGTCCACGTGGATCATGGACTTAAATGTAAAATGTAAAACTATAAAACTTTTTAAAAATACTGGAGAAAAATCTTTGGGCTCTAGGGCTGACCAAAAACATGATCCCTAAAAGAAAAAAAGTTAGATTTCATCACACAAGGGTATAAACACAAGTTACAGCCTGGGAGAAAATATTTGCAACCCACATATCCAGCAAAGGACTAATATCTGGAGCATAAAAAAAAAAAAAAAAACCTTTCAGGATTCCTGACTGGCTCAGTTGGTAGAGCATGTGAGTCTTAATCTCAGGGTCGTGAGTTTAAACCCCACTTTAGGTGTGGAGCCTATTTTTTAAAAATTTAAAAATTAAAAAAAACCCTCAAAACCCAACAGTTAAAAACCAAACAATCCAATTAAAAAATGGGCAAATGACAAGAACAGTCACTTCAGCAAATACAGATGGCAAATAAGCACATGAAAAGATGTTCAACATCATTACCTATTAGGAATATGTAATTTAAACAAAAATGAAATACCAAAATGGCTGAAATAAAAAATAATGACAACACCAAATGCTGGCAGACATGTGGAGAAATTGGATCACTCAAATATTACTACTGGAAATGTAAAATTGTATGGCTACTTTGGAAAACGGTTTGGCAGTGTCTTATAAAACTAACCATGCAACTACCATACAACCCAGCAATTGCATTCTTAGGCATCTATCCCAGTGATAGGAAAATTTATTTTCATACAAAAACCTGTACACAGTGTTCACAGCAACTTTATTTATAATAGCCAAAGTCTGGAAACAATCCAGATTTCCTTTGACAGGTTAAACAAACTGATACATCTACACCATGGATACTACAGAGCAATAAAAAGGAACAAGTTATTAATACATGAAACAACTTGGGTGAATTTCCAGGAATTATGCCAGGTGAAACAAGCCAATTCTAAAAGGTTACATCCTGTATGATTCCATTTATATAACATTCTTCAAATGTCAGAATTATAGAAATGGAGAACAGTTTAGTAGTTGTGGGGGGGGCAGGCTATGGTAATAAAGTATCAGGAAGGATCTTTATGGTGATGGGAATGTTCTCTATTTTGACTATCGATGTTAATATCCTGGATAATATTGTACTACAATTTTTAAAATGTTACCTTTAGGGAAAACTGGGTAAAGGATACACAGGATCAGTCTGTACTATTTCTTACAACTGAACATGAATCTACAATGATTTTAAAATAAAAGTTGAAAATATAAAAAGTGGCAAATCATTTGGAAAATGGTTTGGCAGTTTCAATGAAGTTAAAAAATTAACCTATCCTATGACCTAGCCATTCTACTCCTGTGTAAATATCCAGGAGTAATGAGTGCATTTGTCCATAAAAAGATTTGTATAGGAATGTTCTTAGTAGCTTTATTCGTAGTAGCTGAAATTTGGAAACAATCCAAATGTCCATATGGAGGAGAATGGATAAACAAATTGTGGTATATTCATACAATGGAATACTTGTTACGAAAAGAAAAGGAACTGATACACACAAAATATGGATGAATCTCACAATCATTAAGCAATGGGAATTGGATACAAAAGAGCACATAGTATATGATTACATTCAGGAAGCTCAAGAACAGGCAAACTCATTGATTATGGTAGAAGGTAGAACACTGGGTACTGGTAACGGGGGCTGGTATCAACTGGAGAGAAACTTGAGGGAACTTTCTGGAGTGACAGAAATGTGGCTACACAGGTATAGATATAATGTTAAAATTTATTGAGATCTATGCATTCTATGTTAATTATATCTTAAACAAACTTTATTTACTGTAGAACAAATCTCTGTTCATTGGGGCAAAAGACATGTCAACTGATCCCACTGTGTAGACTTTATTTGAATCCTCTCTTAGACAAGCTATAGAGAAACCTATTTATGGCACTTAGGAAAAATTGGAAAGATGAGTTTATAATTGATGACATTAGGGAGTTGTGAAGTTTCTAAGTATAAAATAATAATTATTATGTTAAAGAGTTTTTGTCATTTAGGGAGATATACTGAAAAAAGTGATATAGCTGGGATTTGCTTCACAATAAAACAGATGAGGAGTGGGAGGATATAAATGAAACAAGACTGGCCATGCATTGATTTGTTTAACCTGCACGACTGGATTAGTTATCATCTATTTTTTAACTCCATGATTTAAAAAAGTTTTAAAATATGAATAAAAGTTACACACACGTAGCTTTATTATTACCAGTAAAACAGAAAAATTGGCTTCTGAGATAGTGTGCCCTAGGATGCTCAAGGGCTGATAGGGACAGTTAATGCCTCAAACAGAATCTTGCTTGCCTGCACCAGCTGTCTTCATCAAGGAGTGAGGATCTCCAAGGGTAGAAAACCACCCTATACTCAGTGGACACTGAGTGTATAGCTAACTTATATTTGAGTTCTTTCAATTAAATGTGTTTATGTTAGCACATACAGACACATTATATCTCCATAAATTGTCCACCTACTTTAGCAAAATGAAGCACTGGGATCAATTTTTTTTTTTCAACTTTCATGTGCTCTCCTGTTTTCTCTAAGGACCTGATGTTATTTTATGAGGATGATCCAAAGCCACTTTTGCCGACAATTCCTCCTCCCATTATCTCGTCAACTAAATGGTTATCAGAAGGGCCAGCAGACGTTTGTAACCTCTGGGATGCAGGTAAATTGGTTAAAGAACAGAAAGGTTACTCAGAAACATGAATAAGAAATATTAGGCAGGAATTGCTTTACATCAGATTTTATTTTGTGAAATATGGCAGCAATGGTTTTAATTTAACTTTGATAATGAGGGATGGGGCCAGCATGGATGAATTTAACCCACACATGATCCTGTGATCTTATTTTACCATTTGTTTCAGTGGGGTTTCATTCCCTCTATTTTGCTTTTTTTTTCTTTTTCATTGTTTCAAAAATTATTAACTGCAAACCTCGAATCTCTTATGCATGGTTTAAAATGCAGAAAAATAAGAGTTCTTTTTTTCATTTGTACTAACTTCTCTTTGATAAAGAGTTTAAATTAGACATTTTTCATAAGCAAGCATTAGACCAAAATGTGAAAAGCAAGATGTACAGCATCCCACAAATTTGCTAATCACCTCTTGAGTAACTAACATTAGAGAAAGCACAGTATAAAATGACACAACCTGGCCTCCAATAAATTACACTATCCAATTCCAACTGGGCTCTGCTGCTACTCAAGATCTGATTGATTCACAGTGGAGCCACTCCATACTGTTCCTATTCTTCAGAAACTCTCAATTTTTAATACATTCTTCCTCTTACTTTTCTCAAAAAATAGGACTCAGGACCCTCTGCCAAGAGGAGAATGAAACATTATCATTAGTATCTTTCATCCCTTCATTTATCTTTGCTTTTATATTCATCCAAGCATCCTTTCCCTCACTGCAGAGGTGGCTCCTTATGTTGTATTTCATCTTCTCCCTCATCTTTGGGCCACGTACTGTGATTCTCTCCTTATATAGATCCCCAGTATCCAAAATATAAAAACTGTAGTTGATTAGAATAGATTTATTTTACAGATCCACATTTATATAATTTTCTTATAAACTAGTCATGAGAATGATGATGAGGACATTTCAATAAACACGGAACATGAAGCTGTGGGTTATGGTGATATTTGTAGTACAAGGATGGTATTACTCACATGGATAATTAGTTGTAAGTGGTTACCATTTTTAAGACCGCTTGCTCTGTATTCTTAGAATACACTTGATATAAACTGATCCAGATCCAGAAGCTTGAAAGAAGAATGGTAAGGAAAACGTTTTTGTGATCTAATGTCCCCTCATATCCCCACCCCCCAACCTTTTTGAAGTAGACTTCCACTTTTTAAAGCATTTTTAGCTTCACAGTAAAATTGAATGTAAGGTACAGAGATTTTCCCGCATACCCCTGCTCCCAAGCAAGCACAACTTCCCCCACCAGCACCACCTCACATTTGTTGCGATCAGCAAACCTACATTAACGCTTTATCATCACCCAAGGACCATAGTTTACATTAGGGGTCATTCTTGGTGTTGTGTATTCTTTGGGTTTGGACGAATGTATAAAGACATGTATCCACCACTATAGTATCATATGAGTATTTCACTGCCCTGCAAAACTTCTGTGCTCTGCCTGCCATCCCTCCCTTCCTCCTAACCCCTGGCAACCACTGATATTTTAACTGTCTCCATAGTTTTGCCTTTTCTAGAAAGTCATATAGTTGGACTCATACAGGATATAGCCTTTTCAGACTGTCTTCTTTTATTCAGCAGCGTGCATTTAAGGCTCCTCCATATCTTTTCATGTCTTGATAGCCCATTTCTTTTTAGTGCTGAATAGGATATGCTAGGGTATTTATCCATCCACCTGCTGAAGAACATCTTCGTTGTGTCTAAGTTTGGGCATTTATAAATAAAGCTGCTGTAAATATCCATGTGCACGTTTTTGTGTGGAAATAAGTTTCCCCTGCCAATATTATAATACAAGTGAGATGGAGTATAAATGAGCCTAAGAGGCAGCCCTTAAGAGGAAAAAAGTCACAAAACATGTCAAGTGAGGGATGATTCCACCATGTTACTTGGTTGGAACTCATCATAATTGGAGGAGCTTTTCTTATTTTTGAGTCTTCCTTTTCTCCCGTCTTTACTTCACACCAATCTCAGAGATATCTTGCTCAAGTGCAGTTCTAAGCATTTCCCTTCCCAGCTTAAAAACTTTCCACAGTTTTCCACTGCCAGTAGGATGTCTAATTTTTTTAGACATACGAGACTGTCATAAGAGACTTTTCATGGCCTGGTCCCAGCCAACCTTTGTGACCTCATCACCCAGTACTAACAATATTCACAATGCTCTGCAACGTTCTATTACTTGTATAGTTTCTTCTCCTTTGAAAGTCTTTGTTCCAGTTACTTCGGCTGTGCAACACATTGCTCGAAAACTTTGTGGCATAAAATAACCATTTATTCTGCTCATGGATTCTCTGGGTCAGGAATTAGGACAGGGCACAGTGGGGATGACTTATCTCTGCCCCATGACGTATGTTTGGGCCTCAGCCCGAGAACACAAAGGCTGGGGACGGGAATCATCTGAAGGCGTGTTCACTCATGTGTCTGGTAGTTGGTGCCCACTGTCGGTTGGGGGCCTCAGTTTTTCTCCACATGGGCCTCTTCTTGTGGTCTCTCTACATGGGGTAGTTTGGGCTTTCTCACAGCATGGTGGCTGCGTTCCAAGGGTGAGCATCCTGTAAAAGAAAGGACCAGGCATAAGCTGAATAATCTCAGAAAATCATGCTGTGATACTTCCTTCCCATTCAGTTCATCAAAGCAATCACAAAATCTTGCCCACGTTCAAGGGGAAGGAATGTAGACCCCCACCCTCTTTGGACAAGTGTCAATGTCATATTGAAAGAAAAGCACACAGGATGGTGTGTGTGTTAGTACAGTCATCTTTGGAAAATACAGTCTGCCACAATCCTCCACCAAATTATGGATGCTTGACAAAATCCTATTTAAACAGTGAGGCCCAGCTCAAATGTCACTATGCTATAAAATCTCTACATACCAATTTTTCCTTTCACTGTGTTCCCATGGGACTTTGCCTATAACCTTAGATACGAATTTATAGTTGTGTATCATTTTATAAGTTTTATCTATTTTTATTAGATAAATAATAAGTGAATGTACTCTTATTTTTTAAAATTCAAGCAATATAGAGCCAAAATCCTCCTTGACTGTCCCTTACCCCAACACAGTTCCCTCCCCAGAGTTAACTGTTATTATCAATTTGTTGGTTACTCTCCAGGCCTTTCTCTGTGCATTTATATTTATACCTGTACCTTTAAAAGTATGGAGAACTGACTTTATTTTGATTTAGAATGTTGTTCTGTATTTTTCTGGAACTTTTTAAAGCAATATCACTTGGCGATCCTTCAGTGTATGTCAATATTTAGAGATTTACCACATATTTTTTTAACTCCTACATTGCCTGGATATTATAGTTTATTTCCCTGCTAATAGACAGTTGGTGTTTTATATTTTTCACTATTACAAATGATGCTTCAGTGAATAGCTCTGTGCACATATGTGGGTGTTTCTTTAGGGTGGATTCCTAGAAATGGAATCCCTGGGTCATAATGTATGCCCATTTTCATTTTAGTTAATACTGCCAAATAGCCCCTCAAAATATCAATACCAATTTACACTGGCTTGCAGTTTATAAGAGCACTTATTCACTCATAACCTCACTGGCACTTGATATTTTTCAAGTCTTATATTTTTATCACTTGGAAAAGGTTGCATTGCGTGGTAGGTATAATTTGCATATCTCCATGTATTTCCTCTTCTGTGCATTGCCTGCTTATATCCTTACTCTGTTTTTCTTTTGGATTGTGTGTTGTATTCAATTAAATTAAGTGACTTTGTAACATTTTTATATATGTTGTTAACCTTAAGAATAAAACCTGCCAGTTATTTTACCAGCAAAAGATGGGGTTATTTGGGAATAAAGGAATTGCAGTCCAGGATAAACAAGTGGTGGCAAAACATAGGCAAGTCCAAGGAACAAAGGAGAGGTACACTTTCTTAAGGAGAAAAGGGGTAGTTGGGAAGTCTGTTGTAAGCTAAAAAGTCCATTGGAGTAAACTGAGAGTTACAAGTGTAGGGGCTTCTCATTGGCTGAGCTGTTGTTGGAGGGGAGGGGGATAAGGAAAGCGTCTCTTCCTCCACCTAAATGGTAGAGTAATGTGCACATGCAAGATCAACTCGGACTCTTCTGTTGCACCTGCAACTGACTGGAGTGGTAGGGTGTGAGAGCTCCCTGGGGAAACCTCCAGACTCCGTTTTAGTGAGGGTTCCCCGTTACTAATTTCCAGTTACTAATCCTTTCTGTTATTTATGTTGCAAATATCATCTTCTAGGCTATGAATTGTCTTTCAGATTTCTTTATAGAAGATTTTTGTTTTGTTGTTTTTGTAGAAGTTTTATGTTTTATGTAGTCATATGTATTATTATTTCCCTCCAGAGCTTTTGTTTTTTGTAAATTTATTTTATATTGAAGTATAATTAACATACAGTGTTATATAAGTTTCAGGTGTACAATATAATGATCCAACAATTCTGTACACTACTCAGTAGTGCTCATCACGATAAGTATAGTCCTTCTGTCACCGGACAACATTATTACAATGTTATTGACTATATTTCCTGTGCTGTACTATTCATCTCAGTGACTTATTTGTTTTATAACTAGAGGTCTCTACCTCTTAATGCCCTTTATCTATTCCATCCCCCTACCCACCTCCCCTCTGGAAGCCACCAGTTAGTTCTCTGTATTTAAGAGTCTGTTTTTTGTTTGTTTGTCCCCGTTTCTTTCTTTGTTCCTTTGTTTCATTTCTTAGATTCCACATATGAGTTAAATCATATGGTATTTGTCTTTTTTGGTCTAACTTTCCAAAGAAGGCACACAGATGGCCAACAGACACATGAAAAGATGCTCAACATCAGTAATCATCAGGGAAATGCAAATCAAAATCACAACGAGATATCGCTTCACACCTGTCAGATGACTAGAATAAAAAAGGCAAGAAATAACAAGTGTTGGCAAGGATGTGGAGAAAAAGGAATCCGTGTGCACTGTTGGTGGGAATGTAAATTGGCGCAGCCATTGTGGAAAACAATATGGAGGTTCCTCAAAAAATTAAAAATAGAAATACCATATGATCCAGCAATTCCGCTACTGGTATTTACCCAAAGAGGACAAAAACAGAAATTCAAAAAGACACTTGCACCCCTATGTTTACTGAAGTATTATTTACAATGTCCAAGATATGGAAGCAACCCAAGGGTCCATTAATAAATGAATGGATAAAGAAGATGTGGTATGTGTGTGTACATATATATATATTCATATATATGTTCATATATATATGAATAATATTCCATTGCATATATATATATATACACATATATATATTCCATTGTGTGTATGTGTGTGTGTATGTGTGTGTATACAGTCATAAAAAAGAAAGAGATCTTGCCATTTGCAACAACATGGATAGACCTACAGGGTATAATGCTAAGTGAAATAAGTAGAAGAAGACAAATACCATATTTTGTGTGTGTGTGTGTTTTGTTTTGTTTTGTTTTAGAGAGAGAGAGCATGTGCACATGCATGCAAGTGGCAGGGCAGGGGAGCAGAGGGACAGGGAGAGACTCCTTGAGCAGACACTCTTCTGAGTGGGAAGCCCAACTCGGGGCTCAATCCCAGGACCCTGAGATCATGACCCAAGCTGAAATCAAGAGTTGGACGCCCAACCAACTGGGCTACCCACATGGCCCTTTGTGTGTTTTAAAGAAGGCTTCCCCTACACCAAATTCATAGTACATATTCACCCATTTTTTATTTTGTTTTAGTGCTTTAATCCATCTAGATTTAAAGTATTTGTTATTGGTTCTAGATATGATGGGCAGCCAGTTGTCTCAAGAATATTTATTGACTAGTTCATTTTTCTCTACTGTTTTGAAATGACTCTTTAACCTGTACTAAATAGTATCTGTTTAACAGCTCTGTTCTGTTCTGTTGATCCATTCTTCTGGTCCTTGTCTGTTTAATTTTTTGTAACTACTATAATAATATGCCACGAATGTATTCTGTTTTACTTAACCAATATTACATTAATGGTAACTTAGATTATTTCCATATTTGTACCATTATAAATAATGATGAAATGACATCTTTCTCCCCTCTCAAATAAAGTCGGTTTTTTATTTATTTCATCATTCTTTATTTATATTATTATTTTATTTTTTCACAATTGGATGCAGATTCTAAGATACATTATTCTGAATTTCTGTTGATGAATTCTGTCCAGTTTACAACTTATCCTGTCGTCAAATGGTTCTTTTCATGTTATAATTTTGGCAACTTCAGCCCAAGGCAAAAATAAAGGAGGAGAGGAGCAAGATGGCAGAGGAGTAGGAGACCTAAATTTCATCTGGTCCCAGGAATTCAGCTAGATAGGGATCAAACCATTCTGAAACCTACGAACTCAACAGGAGATTGAAGAAAAGAATAGGAGCAACTCTCTGAACAGAAAAGCGACCACTTTCTGGAAGGTCTTTTCTGATTTGTTTAGTGTATATTTTTCTGGGGTCGTTGTTACCGTGTTAGCATTTTGTTCTCTTATTCATCTCTTCTCCTCTGGACAAAATGACAAGATGGAAAAAATCACCTCAAAAAAAACAAAAACAAAACAAAAAAAACAAGAGGCAGTACTGACTGCCAGGGACCTAATCAATATGGACATTAATAAGATGTCAGAGTAGAGTTCAGAATGATGATTTTAAAGATACTAGCTGGGCTTGAAAAAAGCATGGAAGATATTAGAGAAACCGTTTCTGGAGAAATAAAAGAACTAAAATCTAACTCAGTCAAAATAAAAAAGGCTATTAATGAGGTGCAATAAAAAATGGAGGTGGGCGCCTGGGTGGCTCAGTTGGTTAAGCGACTGCTTTCGGCTCAGGTCATGATCCTGGAGTCCCGGGATCAAGTCCCGCATTGGGCTCCCTGCTCAGCAGGGAGTCTGCTTCTCCCTCTGACCCTCCTCCCTCTCATGCTCTCTGTCTCTCATTCTCTCTCTCGCAAATAAATAAAATCTTTTTAAAAAAAATTTTAAAAAAAATGGACACTCTAACTGCTAGGATAAATGAGGCAGTAGAGAGAATAGTGATATAGAAGACCAAATGATGGAAAATAAAGAAGCTGAGAAAAAGAGAGATAAACAACTACTGGATCACGAGGGCAAAATTCGAGAGATAAATGATACCATAAGATGGAACAACATTAGAATAATTGGGATCCCAGAAGAAGAAGAAAGAGAGGGGCAGAAGGTATATCGGAGCAAATTATAGCAGAGAACTTCCCTAATTTGAGGAAGGAAACAGGCATCAAAATCCAGGAGGCACAGAGAACCCCCCTCAAAATCAATAAAAATAGGTCAACACCCCGACATCTAATAGTAAAACTTACGAGTCTCAGAGACAAAGAGAAAATCCTGAAAGCAGCTCAGGATAAGAGATCTGTAACCTACAATGGTAGAAACATTAGATTGGCAACAGACCTATCCACAGAGACCTGGCAGGCCAGAAAGGACTGGCATGATATATTCAGAGCACTAAATGAGAGAAATATGCAGCCAAGAATACTATATCCAGCTAGGCTGTCATAGCAAATAGAAGGAGAGATAAAAAGCTTCCAGGACAAACAAAAACTAAAGGAATTTGCAAACACGAAACCAGCCCTACAAGAAATATTGAAAGGGGTCCTCTAAGCAAAGAGAGAGCCTAAAAGTAACATAGACCAGAAAGGAACACAGATAATATACAGTAACAGTCACCTTACAGGCAATACAATGGCACCAAATTCGTGTCTTTCAAAAGTTACCCTGAATGTAAATGGGCTAAATGCTCCAATCAAAAGACACAGGGTATCAGATTGGATAAAAAAACAAGACCCATCGATATGCTGTCTGCAAGAGACTCATTTTAGATCCAAAGACACCCCCAGATTGAAAGTGAGGGGGTGGAAAACCATTTACCGTGCTAATGGACACCAAAAGAAAGCTGGGGTGGCAATCCCTATATCAGACAAATTAGATTTTATACCAAAGACTATAATAAGAGATGAGGAAGGACACTATATCATACTTAAAGGGTCTATCCAACAAGAAGATCTAACAATTGTAAGTATCTATGCCCCTAACATGGGAGCAGCCAATTATATAAGCCAATTAACAACAAAAGCAAAGAAACACATCTACAGTAATACAATAATAGTGGGGGAATTTAGCAGCCCCCTCACTGAAATGGACAGATCACCTAAACAAAAGATCAACAAGGAAATAAAAACTTTAAATGACACACTGGACCAAGTGGACTTCACAGATATATTCAGAACATTCCATCTCAAAGCAACAGAATACACATTCTTCTCTAGTGCCCATGAACATTCTCCAGAATAGATCACATCCTAGGTCACAAATCAGGTCTTAACTGGTACCAAAAGATTGGGGTCATTCCCTGAATATTTTCAGACCACAGTGCTTTAAAACTAGAACTCAATCACAAGAGGAAAGTCGGAAAGAACTCAAACACATGGAGGCTAAAGAGCATCCTACTGAAGAATGAATGGGTCAACCAGGAAATTAAAGAAAATTAAATAAATTCATGGAAATAAATGAAAATGAAAACACAACTGTTCAAAATCTTTGGGATGCAGCAAAGGTGGTCCTAAGAGGAAAGTATATAGCAATACAAGCCTTTCTCAAGAAACAAGAAGGGTCTCAAAAACACAACCCAACCCTACACCTAAAGGAGCTAGAGAAAAAACAGCAAATAAAGCCTAAACCCAGCAGGAGAAGAGAAATAATAAAGATCAGAGCAGAAATCAATGAAATAGAAACCAAAAGAACAGTAGAACAGGTCAACGAAACTAGGAGCTGGTTCTTTGAAAGAATTAATAAGATTGATAAACCCCTGGCCAGACTTATCAAAAAGAAAAGAGAAATGACCCAAATAAATAAAATCGTGAATGAAAGAGGAGAGATCACAACCAACACCAAAGAAATACAAACAATTATAGGAACATATTATGAGCAATTATATGCCAGCAAATTAGATAATCTGGAAGAAATGGATGCATTCCTAGAGATGTATCAACTACCAAAACTGAACCAGGAAGAAATAGAAAACCTGAACAGACCTATAACCACTAAGGAAATTGAAGCAGTCATCAAAAATCTCCCAAAAAACAAAAGCCCAGAGCCAGATGGCTTCCCAGGGGAATTCTACCAAACATTTAAAGAAGAATTAATACCTATTCTTCTGAAACTGTTCCAAAAAATAGAAATGGAAGGAAAACTTCCAAACTCGTTTTATGAGGCCACAATTACCTTGATCCCAAAACCAGGCAAAGACCCCATCAAAAAGGAGAATTACAGACCAATATCCTTGATGAACATGGATACAAAAATTCTCACCAAAATACTAGCCAGTAGGATCCAACAGTACATTCAAAGGATTATTCACCACGACCAAGTGGGATTTATCCCTGAGCTGCAAGATTGGTTCAACATCTGCAAATCAATCAATGTGATACAATACATTAATAAAAGAAAGAACAAGAACCATATGATCCTCTCAATAGATGCAGAAAAAGCATCTGACAAAGTACAGCATCCTTTCTCGATCAAAACTCTTCAGAGTATAGGGATAGAGGGTACATACCTCAATATCGTAAAAGCCATCTATGAAAAACCCACAGCGAATATCATTCTCAATGGGGAAAAACTGAGAGCTTTTCCCCTAAGGTCAGGAACACAGCAGGGATGTCCACTATCACCACTGCTATTCAACATAGTATTAGAAGTCCTAGCCACAGCAATCAGACAACAAAAAGAAATAAAAGGCATCCGAATCGGCAAAGAAGAAGTCAAACTCTCACTCTTTGCAGTGATATGATACTTTATGTGGAAAACCCAAAAAACACCACCCCAAAACTGCTAGAACTCATACAGGAATTCAGTAAAGTGGCAGGATATAAAATCAATACACAGAAGTCAGTGCCATTCCTATACACCAACAACAAGACAGAAGAAAGAGAAATTAAGGAGTCGATCCCATTTATAATTGCACCCAAAACCATAAGATACCTAGGAATAAATCTAACCAAAGAGGCAAAGAATCTGTACTCAGAAAACTATAAAATACTCATGAAAGAAATTGAGGAAGACACAAAGAAATGGAAAAACGTTCCATGCTCATGGATTGGAAGAAAAATATTGTGAAGATGTCAATGCTACCTAGAGCAATCTACACATTTAATGCAATCCCTATCAAAATACCATCCACTTTTTTCAAAGAAATGGAACAAATAATCTTAAAATTTGTATGGAACCAGAAAAGACCCCAAATAGCCAGAGGAATGTTGAAAAAGAAAAGCAAAGCTGGTGGCATCACAATTCTGGACTTCAAGCTCTATTACAAAGCTGTAATCATCAAGACAGTATGGTACTAGCACAGAAACAGACACATAGATCAATGGAACAGAATAGAGAGCCCAGAAATGGACCCTCAACTCTATGGTCAACTCATCTTTGACAAAGCAGGAAAGAATGTCCAGTGGAAAAAAGTCAGTCTCTTCAACAAATTGTGTTGGGAAAATTGGACAGCCACATGCAGAAGAATGAAACTGGACCATTTCCTTACACCACACACAAAAATAGACTCAAAATGGTTGAAAGACCTAAATGTGAGACAGGAGTCCATCAAAATCCTAAAGGAGAACACAGGCAGCAACCTCTTAGACCTCAGCCGCAGCAACTTTTTCCTAGAAACATCGCCAAAGGCAAGGGAAGCAAGGGCAAAAATGAACTATTGGGACTTCATCAAGATAAAAAGCTTTTGCACAGCAAAAGAAACAGTCAACAAAACCAAAAGACAACTGACAGAATGGGAGAAGATATTTGCAAATGACATATCAGATAAAGGGCTAGTATCCAAAATCTATAAAGAATTTATCAAACTCAATACCCAAAGAACAAATGATCCAATCAAGAAATGGGCAGAAGACATGAACAGACATTTTCCCAAAGAAGACATCCAAATGGCCAACAGACACATGAAAAAGTGCTCAACATCGCTCAGCATCAGGGAAATCCAAATCGAAACCTCAATGAGATACCACCTCACACCAGTCAGAATGGCTAAAATTAACAAGTCAGGAAACAACAGATGTTGGCGGGGATGTGGAGAAAGGGGAACCTTCCTACACTGTTGGTGGGAATGCAAGCTGGTGCAGCCACTCTGGAAAACAGTATGGCGGTTCCTCAAAAAGTTGAAAATAGAGCTACCATATGACCCAACAATTTACCCCAAAGATACAAATGTAGGGATCTGAAGGGGTATGTGCACCCCGATGTTTATAGCAGCAAGGTCCACAATAGCCAAACTATGGAAAGAGCCAAGATGTCCATCGACAGATGAATGGATAAAGAAGATGTGGTATATATATATATATATATATATATATATATACAATGGAATATTATGCAGCCATCAAAAGGAATGAAATCTTGCCATTTGCAACGACGTGGATGGAACTGGAGGGTATTACGCTGAGCGAAATAAGTCAATCAGAGAAAGACATGTATCATGAGGAATTCTTAATCTCAGGAAACAAACTGAGGGTTGCTGGAGTGGTGGGGGGTGGGAGGGATGGGGTTGCTGGGTGATAGACATGGGGAGGGTATGTGCTATGGTGAGCGCTGTGAATTGTGTAAGATTGTTGAATCACAGACCTGTATCTCTGAAACAAATAACACATTATATGTTAAGAAAAAAAAAGAAGAAGATAGCAGGAAGGGAAAAATGAAGGGGTGGAATTGGAGGGGGAGACGAACCATGAGAGACTACGGACTCTGAGAAACAAACAGAGTTCTAGAGGGGAGGGGGTTGGGAGGATGGGTTAGCCCGGTGATGGGTATTAAAGAGGGCATGTACTGAATGGAGCACTGGGTGTTATACGCAAACAATGAATCATGGAACACTACATCAAAAACTAATGATGTAATGTATGGTGATTAACATAACATAATAAAATTAAAAATTTTTTCAAAAAAAAAAATTAAAGGAGGGAAGTCATTCTGTACAACATCCTCTTCTCCCGTGCCTTCTCCCTCCTTGGGCACACAGTGATCTGCTGTTCACAGGGGCCTGCAGCGTGTGGGAGTACTTACACCCTCACTAGCCCTCCGTCGTAGCCAATCCCATCCCTTTCTCTCACTGCCTGAGTGGCCAATCTTTCGAATTTTGTGCTCATCATTCTTTGCTTTCTTTATAGTTTTACTGCTTACGTTTATTCTCTAAACAATATGTTACTTAGTTTTACAGGCTTTTAAACTTTACCTAAATGGAGTCATTTTGAATTTATTTTTGGTGACTGCCTTTTATCACTCAATAATATGTTCTTGAGATTCATCATTTGTTTTCACAAATGCTGTACAGTATTTCCTGTAGGCATATATTTGAGTGTATTTATCTGCTCCACTATCAGCAGTACCATGTCCAGGTTTTTTGTATTGTGAACATACTTGTATAAGCCTCCTGCTTCTCATGAATAAGAGTTGCTCTAGGGCATACATTTGGAAGTGAGATTGCTGATGGTTCAGTATAAGCATCTTCAAATTTACTAGATAATGCCCAGTTGTTTTCCAAGTTCTAGTTGTCCCATGCCCTCACCCAGCCTTCATATTGTCACTTTTGGAAAAAGAAAAATTGCCAATCTATTGAGTGAGAATTGGTATAGCATTTGTTCTAAAATGTTTTTTTAAATAATTAAATGGAGCATATTTTCATATATGTATGGTTAATTCATGTTTCCTGATCTGTGAAATGTCTGTTCATGTCTTTTGGCCATTTTTCCATTTGGTTGCTTGTCCTTTTCTTAATTGATTTGTAGGAATTCTGTATCTAATCTGAAAGCTAAACATTTCATTTTATAAAGTTTTTCCAGTTTGTGACTTATCTTTTCACTCTGTAAGGAGTCTTTTGAATAATAGAAATTCTCAATTTTAATGAGGTAGAATTTTATTCTTTATGGATTGTACTTTTTGTATCCTGTTATTTTTAAAACTTCTTTCTTGTCTCAAGACCGTATAGCCTACTTCTGTTGAGGCTAAAATTTTCCTAGTTTTGCTTTCCACAGTTAAAATTTTAATGCCACTAGAATTGGTTTTTATGTGTGGTTGAAACAGGAGTCCTGTTTTACTGCTAAATGGATAACCAGCTGTCCCAGCATCATTAATTGAAAAGTTTGCTTTTTCTCCACTGAGCTGCGATGCTATTTATATTCTAAAGCAAGTTTACCCATATGTATGCATTTGTTTCTGGACTCTATTCTATTCCAAAAGTCATATGACTATCCCAGCACCACCAAATAGTTTTAATTACCCTACCTTTATAATAATTCTTGGTGACTTTTCCCTTATCAGGAGTGTTTTTGTCTCTTTTTGGTCCTTTGCTTTCCCACATAAAACCTTGTCAAGTTCTTTGAAAAAAAACCACCTATTAGTTTTGATTGGCACTGCCAATCTGTTACCAGACTGGGTCCTTGGACCCAGCAACGGTAGAAATGAGGCTGAACCCCAAATTTAAAAGCACAGGCAGGGCTTAATTGGGGCAACAGCTGCAGCTGAAGGGAAACAGCCACGACAAAGGAGCCAGAGCTGAACAATAGCCTGGGCAAGTTTTAAAGGACCTGAGACAGACGAGGAGTGACATCTAATCTTGTAGGGGTGGGACAGTACAGAGAATTGAGCGCACAGGCACGGTTGGCAGAACAAACTTCTTCATACGTTGTATGTTTCATTTGCATGTTGAGTCTCCATCTCTGGGTGTGATTTTTAGCATTATAATGAGGGGGAAAGCCAGTGAAAAGTCAAATTTGGTGGCCATTGTGTCTTGGACTAGTTTCAGCCGGTCTAGGCTTGCTCCCTGGCTGGTGCTTTGCTATTCAAGAAAAGTGGTAACAGCCAGCAGGGAGTGTCCCAGGTACAAAGGGACTTGTCCCTCAGGTCCCCTACTGTCTCAGATCTTTAAATCAATTTGGAGAAGTAACATCTTTATAACATCACATCATTCTCTTCATCTAAGTCTTCTTTAATATATTTTATAGTTTTTTCCCACACAAATTTCCTATATCTCTTATCAGATTTAGTCCTAGGTGTTTATGTATTTTTGTTGCTACCGTGATATTTTATAAATTGCATTTTCTAACTGTTGGTGGTGAAAAAGAGTGGAATTAATTTTTGTATATTGATTTTGTAGCCAGCAATCTTGCTTAATTAACTCTCACTAATTTTCCTGAATTTTCTGTAGATTCTTCTGGTTTTTTTATGTTGAAAATCATATCATCTGTGAATGATGGCAAAATTGTTTCTTCACTTATAAACCATAGCCTTTGTATTGTTTTCTTACCACCCCATGCAAAGTAGAACCACTCAGTGTTGAATGAAAGTGTGATCGTGGGCTTCCTATACTTAGTCTGTATCTTAAGAGCATTCTTTCAGCATTTTGCCATTAAGACGGGTTTGCTATATATTTTGCAGATCTCCATTCCTAATTCATTAACAGTTTTCTCATGAGTATATGTTGAATTTTCTCCATTTTTAGCATCTATATTAATGGTTACAGGTTTTTCTCCTTTGAGATATTAATTTGTAAAGTAGTTGATTTCCAAATTTTAAAACCACCTTGAATTCCTGGAATACACTCAATTTGGCCATGCTATACTATCTTATGGATATGTTGCTGGCTTTGATTTGCTGATGTTTTGTTTACGAGTTTTGCTTCTACATCTAGGATGAGTGAAGTTAAATGGGATTATCTTTTCTAATATTCTCTTTGTCACATTTTGATACCAAGATTTCGCTAGACTCATAAAAACAGTTGGAAACATTTGCTCTTTTTTGAATATTCCAGTTTGTGTAGAATTGTTTGTAAGATGATGCCAAAATAGATAAGGTCTTCTGTAAGTTCACTCATGCTGCCACCTGAAGGGCTGCAGGCAGGGTAGGCAAATCTGCACCCAGAATATGTGCATCCTTATATGGGCAAAGTCCTGCTCTCTTTATAGTGGAGAGGTCCAATATAACCAAGCTGACACCAGGTCACTGGAAAGTGGTACCAGCCTAGGGATGTAGCAGTAACCTCTACTTCTTGACAGCTTAGGCATTCAGCAGCTGGGTGGCCAGGTCACCTTGGTCAGGAGGAGTTCTTGTCAGGGAGCCTGTGCATAGCCTCCATCCTGGCCACGTGGTCAAAGCCTATTGGACAGCCACTGGAGTGACCAAGGAAAGAGGATGATTGGCGGCCAGTAAACAGAGTGTCTTGCCCACCCGCTTTGTGAGAGCCTCTTCCACAGGGAATGTCCCATGGCGGGCATTTCTATGGGACATGAATATCTTCATATATACATCCCAAGAGGTCCATCCACACGTTTCTTTGTTACCAGTCTTGTCACCTCTGCATCATCCCTGGGGTCATCTTCAGCCTACAGAAGACAAGCACAACAAAGCTCTTTGGTGACACTGGTGCCCTGTCACAGTACATTCTGAATGCCTAGGTGAAGCAAGTATCCTCCAGGACAATTAGTATGTGTCTGAGCCTGTTGTACATAATAGATCCCTCCCAGCAGTCCCCTCTTATGGAGTCTTGAAGCTTCCTTTCCAGGGTGCCAGAGAAGTACCTTTTGTTCTGAAGACCATTCTTGAGTCCTGTACACGGTGCTCTCTCACTCTCTGGTGCTCTCTTTCTCTCTCTCTCTCTTTTTTTCCAGTCCTGCTGAAATGTTAAGAGTCTTGGGAGGCTTTGCTGAACTTTTGATTAAAAATGACACCTCACCACCACCATTGGCACTCCCTGAGCCTCGTCCCCACTGTCTCTTCAGTAGCACTAATCATCATCTGAAGCATGCATCTGTTTGATTTAGTAAGAGACTAGTCTGATACGGGAGTTCCCCAGATCGCCCGCAGGTATCATAGTGAATCTGGGCTCTGCTCTTTGCCCCTTCTAGGTATATATTATGCTTTTCAAGCAGTTGCATACTGTTTTTCTATGTTGCTCATGAATTGGGTGCATTGTACTGGTGCCTTCCGTTTTGAGGGCAGTTGCTGTATGCTTTCACATTCCTCTGAAAGAGTCTTTGTATCAATCATCAGAGCATTACAAAGCATGCTTTGAATTACGGAAGTGACTATAGAAATTTGAGAGGTTATCAACATAGCAACTGTGTATTATATGGTTGGTATTAAGAAATCCAATTATGTAATGTATGGTAATTAACATAACATAATGAAGTAAAATTTTTTAAAAAATGAAAAAAAAAAAGAAATCCAATTAAAACCTTTTTTAACTTAATTGGTCCCTCTTTTTTACTTCAAAAATATAGGAAAACATGATTCACGCATGAAAAACAGACATAAAACTATTAAAGGCTTCCATTGAAATGAATGAATAGAGCAAAATCACAATCATTTGCAGTAGAAGTCAATTAAATAATTAAAAGGCTGGCAGGATGATGTCCAAACTGGAACCTGAAGGACAGGTAAAATGGCCAACACTTATATTGTGTGTGCTGATTATATTTTCAAACATTTTAATTCATTTCATCCTCATGCCAATCTTATGAGATAGATGAGGAAAACCCAATGTGTTTAAATAACTTGCCCAAGGTCACAGAGCTAGAAGTGTCAGAGTTAGAATTTAGACCAAAATAATCTGATCCCAGAGCCTACACCAATGTATTTCAGACCTTTAGACTGTGATCAAGTCAGAAATGCCATGACCCAGTACACATGGACTCACACACACCTGCAACAGTAGTTTCACAAAACAATAGTTTTGGCAATGTACCCTGATCTAATCTGTTTTATTCTAGACAGTTTGGTTTTTTTTAAGTAGGCTCCACACCCAGCGTGGAGCCCACTGAGGGGCTGAAACACACGACCCTGAAATCAAGACCTGAGCTGAGATCAAGAGTCAGACGTTTAACTGCCTGAGCCTCCCAGATGGCCCCACAGTTTTACTTTTTAAAAAAATATTGGATGTGGGGCGCCTGGGTGGCTCAGTGGTTAAGCGTCTGCCTTCGGCTCAGGTCATGATCCCAGGGTCCTGGGATCGAGCCCCGCATCGGGCTCCCTGCTCCACGGGAAGCCTGCTTCTCCCTCTCCCGCTCCCCCTGCTTGTGTTCCCTCTCTCGCTGTGTCTCTCTCTGTCAAATAAATAAATAAATAAAATCTTAAAAAAAAAAATTGGATGTGACCCACAATTTGATTTCACAACCCACTAATGGGTTTGAAAAACCATTCACTACACTATTTTGCCCACTACGCAGAAGGAACCAGGCCAAGTGAGGAGAAAAGAAAAGAATATCTTAGGCAGAGTGAACACCGTATAAGAGCCCAGTGGTGTGGGGTAAGAGGAAGCTTTGCAGTTTGAACAACAACAGAAATGTAGCAGGGCTGGTGGATTAAGTGGATGGCAGGAGAGGTACCAGATGGACCGAGAAAGACAAATGAAGTTGTATCAGTAAAGGTGACCGTGTAATTTATTGTTCAAACTAGGACACTTTTCTTTTAAGGTTTTATTTATTTGAGAGAGAAAGCGTGAGCCGGGGGGAGGGGCCAAGAGATACGGAGAAGCAGACTCCCTGCTGAGTGGGGAGCCTGACGCAGGGCTCTATTCCAGGACCTTGACCTGGATCATGACCCAAGCAGAAGGCAGACACTTAACTGACTGAGCCACTCAGGAGCCCCCAGACCAGGACACTTCTGAGGTGAAAGGCGGCACGATGAATAATTACACAGGATCACAGATGTAAAGCTGGAGTCCCTAGGCAAAGTGACATTGCTGTGGTCTGGGTGTTTGTGCCCCGCTCCCCAAATTCATATGCTGAAAACTTAATGCCTGAGGTGATGGTACTAGGAGGTGGGGCCTTTGGGAGGTGATTGGGTCATGAGGATTGAGCCCTCATGAATGGAATTAGTGATTTATAAGAGACCCCACAGAGCTGCCTAGCCCTTTCCAGCATGTCAGCCCACAGTAAGAAGTTGGCAGTCTGCTACTGAGAAGACAGCCTTCACCAGAACCTGACTGTGCTGGTGCCCTGATCTTGGACTTCAACCTCCAGAACTGTGAGAAAGAAATTTCTGTTGTTTATAAGCTGCCCAGTCTGTGGTATTTTGTTATTACAACCCTAACAGACTAAGACCGATGTGTGTGCTTCGTCTCCTGATGAACGATGCTAAGGGGTGTCAGGTGTGTCTGAATAACAATGGGGAGCCTCTGAAGTGTTTTAAGCAAGGATATGATATAATCTTGCTTTAGGAAGGCGGCTGTGGAGGTAGTGTAAAGAAAAGATTGGAGGAGGCAAGTTAGAAAGAGCAGTCAGGTCAAAACAGAATTAGAGACTTCATTCCTAAAATGCAAATCTAGTCAGGTCACAACTCTGAGAAGCTCCCCTAGGATGAAGTCCTAACACCTTAGCATGGCAGATAAGCTCCTGGTTTTCTCTCCAGCTTTACCTGTCACCTCCCCCCTCCCCTTCACATGTGATGGTCTAGCTATGGTTGCTGAACTACTTGCCCTAAACGCCATGTTGTCTCCAGTGCTTTGCATATGTCCTTCCTTGGCTGGGAAGCCCCGCCCCCTGCGTGTGAATTCATGTATGTGAATCCTTAAGATTCAGCTAAGATGTTGTTTCTTCCTGGAAGCCTTTCCTGACACACCAAAGTCAGGGGTTACTACTCTTCCTCTGGATTCTCATGGCACTCTGCATGCTCCAGATCCAGTGCCGATTTTCTCTTGTAATTGCCTGGTATTCCTCCCTGCTGTCAAACCAGCTAGACCATGATTTTTTTAATTTAGATATAATTGATGTATAACGTTATATTAGTTTCAGGTGTACAGCATAAGGATTCAATATTTGTGTATATTGTGAAATGATCACCACAGTAAGTCTGGTTAATATCCATCACCAGTACATCGTCACACTTTTTTTTCTTGGGCAAAGAATACAATGATGATCCTCAAGATTTACTCTGTTGGCAACTTTAAAATATACAATACAGTGTTATTAACTAACAGCCCCCATGCCATACATTACATCCTCTTGACTGACTTATTTTATAGCTGAGAGTTTGTACTTTTTAATCCCCTTCATCCATCTTGCCCACCCCCTACCCCCTACCTCTGGCAACTGTCAATCTGTTCTCTATATCCATGAGCTTGTTTTGCTTGGTTGGTTGGTTGGCTGGTTGGCTTTGTTTTGTTTTTTAGATTCTACATATAAGTGAGATCATATGGAATTTGTCTTTCCCTGTCTGACTTATTTCACTTAGTGTAATGTACTCAAGTTCCATCCATGTTGCAAATGGCAATATTTCCTTCTTTTTTATGGCTAAATAATCCTGTGTGTGTGTGTGTGTGTGTGTGTGTGTCCTATTTTCTGTATCCATTCATCCATCAATGGACATTTAGATTAGATTGCTGCCATATCTTAGCTATTGTAAATAATGCTGCAATGAACATGGAGGTGCAGATATCTTTTCGAGTTAGTGTTTTCATTCTCTTCAGTTAAATACCTAGACTTGGAATTGCTGGATCATACAGTATTTCTGTTTTTAATTTTTTGAGAAACCCCCACACTGTTTTCCACAGTGCGATCACCAACTTACATTCCCACGCACAGTGCACAAGATCCCTTTTTCTCCACATCTCCACCAACGCTTGTTATTTCCTGTCTTTTGCTTTTGTTGTCTTTGCTTTTAGTGTCAAATTAAAAAAATCCTCACCAAGACTGATGTCACAGAGCTTGCCACCTATGTTCCCTTTAGGAGTGTCATGGCTTCAGGTCTTACCTTGAAATCTTTGAGCCATTTTGAGTTGATTTGTGTGTATGGTGGAAGATAGTGGTCCAGCTTCATTCTTTTGCATGTGGTGGCTGTCCAGTCTTCCCAGCACCATTTCCTGAAAAGACTGTCCTTTCCCCATTGTACATTCTTGGTTGCTTTGTAGTAAATTAGTTGACCATTATATGAGTGGGTTTATTTCTGGGCTCTCTATTCTGTTCCATTGATTTGACTATGATTTCTTTTTGAGAGAAGGTCTGTGTCTTGTTCATCATTTTATTCTCCACCTCTAAACCAGTGTTTAGCACATAGTAAGAATCAACTAAATACTTGTTGGCTAAATAAGTGTCATTTGAAGTGCCCTTAAATTGAAGACAGTCATCCTCACAGTGCTCCTTCTGTATTTTTTACATATACTTTAAAAGTGTCTTCAGAGAAGAGTTATCATAGTTTCATAAAAGAAGAGCAGCATGAGCAGCACATGGGTGTACTCCAAGTTCACCGATGAGGTTCACTACCAGCAGAGTCGGCTTTTGAAATTTTGTAGAATTTTCGTCATCCCTGGTTGGCACTTGATTGTTAAATTAGCCAAAGGAGAGTCTGTTTAAAAGGAGGAAGTGCTCAAAACACATACAATTTGAAATCATGTTCAAGGATATAAAGAGGGAACACCCATGAGCACTGGTGTTGGTCCAGCTATTATTTATTTAGCTTTTCCTTTCATATCACTTCAAGTCTGGTCTGAAACCAGGATCTGTCTCTGGTGTGGCAAGAGCCCAGAGTGTGGGCGTATGGGTGATTTCTCCTCAGTTTCTGGATGGTGTTACTCAAGGTAGTGGGTTATAGAGGGAGGAAAGTCTGGAAGGCAGAGAGAGAGAGAGCTGAGCAGCTCTTTGTGGGGAAGAGGTGGGGAGGCAAGACCAAGGGCTTTCTGGGAGATGGAAGAGCCCTCTCAAAGGCAGAGATGGGTCTTATTCATCCGTGAGTCATCGGCATGATATTTTCAAGCTATGACCTCCAGTGTGCCAAAAGGGGTAGCTATATTTTTCTACAATTCAAGATAATCTTAAATTTCCTGATGACAGAAAATATAAGCTTATTTTGTTTTCTCAGTCATTTCCCATTTAAACTCAGTCAACTCAGGATTTTCTCCTTCCTCCTCTTGAGGATGGCATCCAAGTTTAGGGACCACCTTAGCATCCTGACTTTGGGGATGGGCATCTCTTCATACTGGCTTCTGCTGAGAGGAAACAGCCCACTGTTCTCTAATTGTCTACATCTCTTTCTGCCAGAGTCCACTAGTATCTTAATAGCACTGCGCTGGTATGAGGTTGGGAGACTGTGCCTTCAGCATCCTCTCTGTCCCACTAGTGAGATCCTCTCACTTCTGCCACTCTCTCTCTCCGCTGATTCTGCAGCCTTCAGGCACTGCTGGATGCTCTCCCACACCTCTTGCACATAGTAGGGGCCTCTGAATGACTACCCGAGATGCTCTGTTCCCAGACCTACCTACCTGTGTTACTGTTCGGCTGCTTCCATTCTGTGCCACTGGCATGAGGTAAAGACAGGTGGGGGAATTCTAAATGTCACTCACTTTTCCAGGCTCCACTTGGGGAACAAGCAGAAATCCTCTTCACCCTCAGAATGAAAGCAGCATGAGGGAAAGAATGTTTTTTCTATTCTCTTCCCTGCTGAATGTTCAGGGCCTAGTAGGATGGCTAGCCAACAATAAGTGCTCAAGAAATACTTGGTGGATAGAGGGATGACTGGCCTCTCCCTGGTCTCCCCAACTCCCACGACTGGGCCCTGGACGGGCTCAGGGCACAAGACCTCCTTGCCAGTATCTAACTCTTGCTTCTTCTGTTTGTCTCCTCCCTCAGAGGATCTTTAGTCTGAGGTGGATGCTTAGAGGGGTAGGACAGGGAGACACAGGCAGAAGCAATATTCTCCCCAAACTCCCTCTGTGACAAGTTAATCTGGCTTTTGTTTTTAATCTAAGTCTTCATCTCTGACCCATCAAGACAGTTCTTCTTGGGCAGCAGTAGCTTGTATTTAGGTGACTGTGCTTGGCGAAGGGCCTTGGGGATTCAGTTTGTGGGGAGGGAGACTCTGTTAGTTCTTCATCCATCATCCTTTTACCTTTGTGGTCCCAGTTCCTAGCACGGTGCCTGGCACAGAGTGGGTTCTCAGTTCATCTTTACTGAATGGAATATTGGATGAGTCAGAAATTGGTGAGATATTGAAGAGAAAAGAGTGGAAGTTTGGTGGGGGGTCGTCAGGGTAAAGATGGAATGAGATCTGGAAGGAATGCTCAGTATTGTCGATTCTTTGTTGAAACAGAATTCTATTCAGCAAAGCTACGTGATTTGTTCATTTTAATACTAATAAGGAGTGTTGCTATAATTCTTACTGATTGTAATGCTAGGTGTTCCCTAGACCCCAACTTAGTAAACTAACTCTAAATTTGAGCCAAAACCCAGAGACTGTCCACCTTTTTATAGCCTAAACTGAAAGCTATCAACAACTAGGTATTGGTGGCTAAACAGGGGTAAAATTCTAGAAGGGAAGATTGAGAAATTCGGTTTTAATACAGTAGGTACTTACAAGTTTCTGTCATGTGTCAGGCACTAGTGATAGGCACGAGGGTATGGCTGTGAGCAGGGTGTCCTTCTGTTCTGGTGAAGATAACCAGTAATAAACAAAATACTACAGATTGTAATGCGTGCTATTAAGGAAATGCACAGGAGCTTCAGAGAGGTGATGGAAGTATGTATGCTTTAGTTAGGGTAGTCAGAGAAAGCCCCTATACGGAGATGGTGTGCTCTGAGATAAGGATGAAGAGGCCTGGAAGGAATATTCCAAGCAGAGGGAACAGCAAGTTCAAAGGCCCAGGGGCAGGAAGAAGAGGTCAGCTTGCTCCTAGAATTGCAAGCAAATGAGGGGACGGTGGTATGAGTGGAAATCAGACAAGAGTAGGCAGGAGCCATGTCACGCAGGACTGTGCAGTCATGGGGAAGGGTTTCAGACTGAACTGTGAGCACAGTGGAAAGATGTGAAGCACAGGAATGCTATCATCTGATTTGTATTTACTTAAATATAAACTAAGGGAGAATGCATTATGGGGGGAGACAGAAGCAGAAAAATGAATGAAAAATGTAGGCAGACTGTCCAAGTGACCATGACTGGGGGCAGGGGCAGTGGCTATGGAGAAAGGTGTATAGAGTGGAGATTCGTTTTGGAGTTCAGCCCTCAGGACTCCTGATGACTGGTGGTTGGAATGAGGACAAGGGTGGAAATGAGGATGAGCCCTAGTGTTCTGCCTTCGGGAAGTAGTGTGTGATGGTGTTACTGAGAAGGGAAAGACAGTGGGGAGAGAACGGGTTTGGGGGATATGTTAAGGGCTGTGGTTTGGATATGTTATGTTTGAGGTACCTGTGAGATATCCATCTAAATCCCTGTATTCTGGAAAGACTGAATATCAGTACACTAAAGTAACTAAATTGGAACTTAGATGATTGTTTTTCCTACTTCTTGAATCAGTCTTTCTTCCCTTGAGACACTTAATTTTTTTAAAATTCTAACTGTGCTTTCAGGATGCTGGTCATATGTCTGCTCTGCATTTCAGAGGTCTGAGCATTCCATTACTATAAAAACAAAAGGCACCACAAACCTCGAATGCAGGTCATCACCAGACATGCCCAATTCCTTAATACAATTCTGAGAGCAATCTAGCAGTTCATCTCTTTGCCCTTTTTATTGATTTCAGTCCAGCATGCCCAACATGTTCAAACCACAGCTTCACTTTCCCTGAAGTTAGCAGTTTTCACAAAATGTAAATAGTGGTACTTGACTTTTCCTCTGCATATTGCTGTCCTCCATACAACAGAGTATGGATGCTTTAGAGGACTGGGCGAAGTAGACAATGAATGACCTACTTCCTGATGGGTTGATGAGACTCCTGCAAATGTCCTTTTCCCCTTTTGAAAGATTTTATAGTGTGTGCGTGCATGCACATGTGTGTGCACATGTGTGTGCGTGAGAGAGACAGAGAGAGATGGTATCACCACTGCACCACAAAGGTGTTCTGGAAGTGCCTCAGAGTTGGACAGCAGGTGTTTCTTTTATACTTTGGATTAGCATGCAGTATGGCCTTGAGACAAGATAGGCACAGGGCTACAGCAGTTACAAATCTTGATAGCTTTGTGTGGTTCATGCCAAGGTCAAAGACTTTGAATAAATATAGATCAAAGGGGCGTTTTGCTTCCTTGCAAGTATTTGATTCATTTAATTTAGAAAAGAAAAACCCAGAAAGGAGTACTTAATGCTTTGCTGATGATAGTGACCAGTTCTTTGCTTAACTTGGGAAAAGCTTAATTATTCAGAAATATTCAATCACTAATTGTGACAGTTCTATGACAATCATATCTTAATTGTCATCTCTGTCCCTACTTTGGGGGCTCTTGTCATCTGTCACCTGCACTATTAGGGTACCTTTGTCAGTGATCTTTGTGCCTGAGCCTCACTCCTATCAGTCACATAATCTTCACAGAGATCTAACACACAAATCTTCAAAGCAGCCTCTAATGGCTTTTCCTTATCTACAGATAAAAACTATACTCCTGACTTCTTACATTTCCAGTAGTGTGGTGGACTAGACGCTCTGAAGAGCCTCCTGCCATGGGGGAAAAAAAAACCCCAACAACCTAGATTCTGGATAAAAGATACCTTTTAATACATTTTTGGGTTCGTGGGAACTAAAGGAAATCTCGAAGGGCAAAATAGAACAAAAACCGTGCTGTGTAAACCTGAGACCTGGAACCTCTTTGGAGCAGGGAGCTGTTGAGTGTGAAGGACTGTAAAGGCAGGCTTCCCTGAAGGCAAATGCTGACATCAGCAGCCCGGAGACGGCATCCCTGAGCCGGCAGCGGGGAAGAAGTGGAGCCTCTGACTTGACCTTCAGTGGAGCACTCAAGGGGGCTGCCCTGGCTTCAGGTGTGTAGTCCCAGCTCTTGACAAAAATACAGATCCTTTCTAGAGGCCCCACTGAGACCCAAGACTCTTACAGATTAACCTCAACCAAACATGATCTCACAGTCCGTGATTGCGAGAAACACATGGAATAAGCCTGCATGCCTGAGAGTCTACAAAGATGCACAAAGATTTAGCCTTCAAGGATTTCAGGTATGAACTATTAGCTACACAATATTAGCTGGCTATGAAATGTTTAATGAAAAAAAAAGGATAGAATCAGTGAGGGACAGATGACTAGATAAATTTGGAAAATAACCAAATAAAACTTTCAGAAAGGAAAAATAAAATTGTTTGAAAGTAAAAACTCAGTGGATGTGGATGGATTCAACACTAGATTTGCTAAAACTGAAGTGAGAATTAGTGAATTGGAATGTGTATCCGAAGAAATTCCCCAGAATGCAGCAAAGAGGCCAAGAAGGTAGAAAATATTTTTTAAAAGCTGAAATACAAATGATAAATGAAGTTTAATATGGCCAATTGGAGGCAATATTTGATGAGATAATAGGAGATCATTTTTCTAGAACTATTGAAAGGCATGCATTCAAAGATACAGGGAGCATAATATATACAAACAGGATAAATAACTACAAAAATTTGCAAACTCACATGTTATAATGAATGTCTACAACACCAGAGATAGAGAGAAAGGCAGATTATCCATCAAAGAATAGCATACTTCTCAACAGCAACATTAGAAGCCAAGAAGACAGGGAATATCATCTGCTTTCTCAGGGAAGATATCTGCCAAACTAAAGTGGGTAGTCATTTAAGAACAAGAGTGAAATTAAGATATTTTCCAAGAGAAGATGCTTCAAATAAACAAAACTGAGTTTATCACCACAGATTCTCAGTAAAGGAACTCGTAAACATTTATTTCAGGAAGAAGAAAATATTCCAGAAGGAAGGTCTGAAGTGCGAGAAGGAATAGCGAACAAAGAAATTGGTAGGAACACCTGGGTGACTTGGTCTGTTGAGCACCCAACTCTTGATTTTTTTTTTTTTAATTTTTTTTTTATTCTTATGTTAATCCCCATACATTACATCATTAGTTTTAGATGAAGTGTTCCATGATTCATTGTTTGTGCATAACACCCAGTGCTCCATGCAGAATGTGCCCTCCTCAATACCCACCACCAGGCTAACCCATCCTCCCACCCCCCTCCCCTCTAGAACCCTGTTTGTTTTTCAGAGTCCATCGTCTCTCATGGTTCGTCTACCCCTCCGATTTCCCCCGCTTCATTCTTCCCCTCCCGCTACCTTCTTCTTCTTCTTCTTTTTTTTTTTTTTCTTAACATATATTGCGTTATTTGTTTCAGAGGTACAGATCTGAGATTCAACAGTCTTGCAAAATTCACAGCGCTTACCAGAGCACATACCCTCCCCAGTGTCTATCACCCAGTCACCCCATCCTTCCCACCCCACCCCCCACTCCAGCAACCCTCAGTTTGTTTCCTGAGATTAAGAATTCCTCATATCAGTGAGATCATATGATACATGTCTTTCTCTGTTTGACTTATTTCACTCAACATAATACCCTCCAGTTCCATCCACATCGTTGCAAATGGCAAGATCTCGTTCCTTTTGATGGCTGCATAATATTCCATTGTATATATATACCAGATCTTCTTTATCCATTCATCTGTTGATGGACATCTTGGCTCTTTCCACAGTTTGGCTATTGTGGACATTGCTGCTATAAACATCGGGGTGCACGTACCCCTTTGGATCCCTACTTTTGTATCTTTGGGGTAAATACCCAGTAGTGCAATTGCTGGATCATATGGTAGCTCTATTTTCAACTTTTTGAGGAACCTCCATACAGTTTTCCAGAGTGGCTGCACCAGCTTGCATTCCCACCAACAGTGTAGGAGGGTTCCCCTTTCTCCGCATCCCCGCCAACATCTGTCATTTCCTGACTTGTTAATTTTAGCCATTCTGACAGGTGTGAGGTGGTATCTCATTGAGGTTTTGATTTGGATTTCCCTGATGCCGAGCGATACTGAGCACTTTTTCATGTGTCTGTTGGCCATTTGGATGTCTTCTTTGGAAAAATGTCTTTTCATGTCTTCTGCCCATTTCTTGATTGGATTCTTTGTTCTTTGGGTATTGAGTTTGATGAGTTCTTTATAGATTTTGGATACTAGCCCTTTATCTGATATGTCATTTGCAAATATCTTCTCCCATTCTGTTGGTTGTCTTTTGGTTTTGTTGACTGTTTCCTTTGCTTTGCAAAAGCTTTTTATCTTGATGAAGTCCCAATAGTTCATTTTTGCCCTTGCCTCCCTTGCCTTTGGCGATGTTTCTAGGAAGAAGTTGCTTCGGCTGAGGTCAAAGAGGTTGCTGCCTGTGTTCTCCTTTAGGATTTTGATGGACTCCTGTCTCACATTGAGGTCTTTCAACCATTTGGAGTCTATTTTTGTGTGTGGTGTAAGGAAATGGTCCAGTTTCATTCTTCTGCATGTGGCTATCCAATTTTCCCAACACCATTTGTTGAAGAGACTGTCTTTGTTCCATTGGACATTCTTTCCTGCTTTGTCAAAGATGAGTTGACCATAGAGTTGAGGGTCCATTTCTGGGCTCTCTATTCTGTTCCATTGATCTATGTGTCTGTTTTTGTGCCAGTACCATGCTGTCTTGATGATGACAGCTTTGTAATAGAGCTGGAAGTCCGGAATTGTGATGCCGCCGGCTTTGCTTTTCTTTTTCAACATTCCTCTGGCTATGCGGGGTCTTTTCTGGTTCCATACAAATTTTAGGATTATTTGTTCCATTTCTTTGAAAAAAGTGGATGGTATTTTGATGGGGATTGCATTGAATGTGTAGATTGCTCTAGGTAGCATTGACATCTTCACAATATTTGTTCTTCCAATCCATGAGCATGGAATGTTTTTCCATTTCTTTGTGTCTTCCTCAATTTCTTTCATGAGTATTTTATAGTTTTCTGAGTACAGATCCTTTGTCTCTTTGGTTAGATTTATTCCTAGGTATCTTATGGTTTTGGGTGCAATTGTAAATGGGATCGACTCCTTAATTTCTCTTTCTTCTGTCTTGTTGTTGGTGTATAGGAATGCCACTGACTTCTGTGCATTGATTTTATATCCTGCCACTTGACTGAATTCCTGTATGAGTTCTAGCAGTTTTGGGGTGGAGTCTTTTGGGTTTTCCACATAAAGTATCATATCATCTGCAAAGAGTGAGAGTTTGACTTCTTCCTTGCCAATTTGGATGCCTTTGATTTCTTTTTGTTGTCTGATTGCTGTGGCTAGGACTTCCAATACTATGTTGAATAGCAGTGGTGATAGTGGACATCCCTGCCGCGTTCCTGACCTTAGGGGGAAAGCTCTCAGTTTTTCCCCATTGAGAATGATATTCGCTGTAGGTTTTTCATAGATGGCTTTTATGATATTGAGGTATGTACCCTCTATGCCTATACTCTGAAGAGTTTTGATCAAGAAAGGATGCTGTACTTTGTCAAATGCTTTTTCTGCATCTATTGAGAGGATCATATGGTTCTTGTTCTTTCTTTTGTTAATGTATTGTATCACATTGATTGATTTGCGGATGTTGAACCAACCTTGCAGCCCAGGGATAAATCCCACTTGGTCATGGTGAATAATCCTTTTAATGTACTGTTGGATCCTATTGGCTAGTATTTTGGTGAGAATTTTTGCATCCATGTTCATCAGGGATATTGGTCTGTAATTCTCCTTTTTGATGGGGTCTTTGTCTGGTTTTGGGATCAAGGTAATGCTGGCCTCATAAAATGAGTTTGGAAGTTTTCCTTCCATTTCTATTTTTTGGAACAGTTTCAGAAGAATAGGTATTAATTCTTCTTGAAATGTTTGGTAGAATTCCCCTGGGAAGCCATCTGGCCCTGGGCTTTTGTTTTTTGGGAGATTTTTGATGACTGCTTCAATTTCCTTAGTGGTTATAGGTCTGTTCAGGTTTTCTATTTCATCCTGGTTCAGTTTTGGTAGTTGGTACATCTCTAGAAATGCATCCATTTCTTCCAGGTTATTTAATTTGCTGGCATAGAGTTGCTCATAATATGTTCTTAAAATTGTTTGTATTTCTTTGGTGTTGGTTGTGATCTCTCCTCTTTCATTCATGATTTTGTTGATGTGGGTCATTTCTCTTCTCTTTTTGATAAGTCTGGCCAGGGGTTTATCAATCTTGTTAATTCTTTCAAAGAACCAGCTCCTAGTTTCGTTGATCTGTTCTACTGTTCTTTTAGTTTCTATTTCATTGATTTCTGCTCTGATCTTGATTATTTCTCTTCTCCTGCTGGGTTTAGGCTTTATTTGCTGTTCTTTCTCCAGCTCCTTTAGGTGTAGGGTTAGGTTGTATACTTGAGACCTTTCTTGCTTCTTGAGAAAGGCTTGTATTGCTATATACTTTCCTCTTAGGACTGCCTTTGCTGCATCCCAAAGATTTTGAATAGTTGTGTTTTCATTTTCATTGGTTTCCATGTATTTTTTTAATTCTTCTTTAATTTCCTGGTTGACCCATTCGTTCTTTAGTAGGATGCTCTTTAGCCTCCATGTATTTGAGTTCTTTCTGACTTTTGTCTTGTGATTGAGCTCTAGTTTCAAAGCATTGTGGTCTGAAAATAGGCAGGGAATGATTCCAATCTTTTGGTACCGGTTGAGACCTGATTTATGACCTAGGATGTGATCTATTCTGGAGAATGTTCCATGGGCACTAGAGAAGAATGTGTATTCCGTTGCTTTGGGGTGGAATGTTCTGAATATGTCTGTAAAGTCCATTTGGTCCAGTGTGTCATTTAAAGTCTTTATTTCCTTGTTGATCTTTTGCTTAGATGATCTGTCCATTTCATTGAGGGGGGTGTTAAAGTCCCCCACTATTATTGTATTGTTGTCGATGTGTTTCTTTGCTTTTGTTATTAATTGGCTTATATAATTGGCTGCTCCCATGTTAGGGGCATAGATATTTACAATTGTTAGATCTTCTTGTTGGATAGATCCTTTAAGTATGATATAGTGTCCTTTCTCATCTCTTATTACAGTCTTTGGTTTAAAATCTAATTTGTCTGATATAAGGATTGCCACCCCAGCTTTCTTTTGGTGTCCATTAGCATGGTAAATGGTTTTCCACCCCCTCACTTTCAATCTGGGGCTGTCTTTGGGTCGAAAATGAGTCTCTTGCAGACAGCATATCGATGGGTCTTGTTTTTTAATCCAGTCTGATAGCCTGTGTCTTTTGATTGGGGCATTGAGCCCATTTACATTCAGGGTAACTATTGAAAGATAGGAATTTAGTGCCATTGTATTGCCTGTAAGGTGACTGTTACCGTATATTGTCTGTGTTCCTTTCTGGTCTATGTTGCTTTTGGGGTCTCTCTTTGCTTAGAGGACTCCTTTCAAGATTTCCTGTAGGGCTGGTTTTGTGTTTGCAAATTCCTTTAGTTTTTGTTTGTCCTGGAAGCTTTTTATCTCTCCTTCAATTTTCAATGACAGCCTAGCTGGATATAGTATTCTTGGCTGCATATTTTTCTCGTTTAGTGCTCTGAATATATCCTGCCAGTCCTTTCTGGCCTGCCAGGTCTCTGTGGATAGGTCTGTTGCCAATCTAATGTTTCTACCCTTGTAGGTTACATATCTCTTCTCCCGAGCTGCTTTCAGGATTTTCTCTTTGTCTATGAGACTCGTAAGTTTTACTATTAGATGTCAGGGTGTTGACCTATTTTTATTGATTTTGAGAGGGGTTCTCTGTGCTTCCTGGATTTTCATGCCTGTTTCCTTCCCCAAATTAGGGAAGTTCTCTGCTATAATTTGCTCCATTATACCTTCTGCCCCTCTCTCTCTTTCTTCTTCTTCTGGGATCCCAATTATTCTAATGTTGTTTCGTCTTATGGTATCGCTTATCTCTCGAATTCTGCCCTCGTGATCCAGTAGTTGTTTATCTCTCTTTTTCTCAGCTTCTTTATTTTCCATCATTTCATCTTCTATATTACTGATTCTCTCTTCTGCCTCATTTATTCTAGCAGTTAGCGCCCCCATTTTTGATTGCACCTCATTAATAGCCTTTTTGATTTCTACTTGGTTGGATTTTAGTTCTTTTACTTCTCCAGAAAGGGTTTCTCTAATAACTTCCATATTTTTTTCAAGCCCAGCTAGTATCTTTAAAGTGATGATTCTGAACTCTAGATCTGACATTGTACTAATGTCCGTATTGAGTAGGTCCCTGGCAGTCGGTACTACCTCTTGTTCTTTTTGTTGAGGTGATTTTTTCCGTCTTGTCATTTTGTGCAGAGGAGAATAGATTAATGAGAGAACAAAATGCTAGCAGAGTAACAACGTCCCCAGAAAATATACTCTAAACAAATCAGAAAAAACCTTCCAGAAAGTGGTCGCTTTTCTGATGAGAGAGTTGTTGCTCTTCTTTTCTTCGACCTCCTGTTGAGTTTGTAGGTGTTCAGAATGGTTTGATCCCTATCCAGCTGAATTCCTGAGAGGAGACGAAATCCAGGTCTCCTACTCCTCCGCCATCTTGCTCCGCCCCCCCCCCAACTCTTGATTTTGGCTCAGATCTTGATCTCAGGGTTGTGAGATCAAGCCCTGCTTTGGGCTCAGAGTTGGGCGTGGAGTCTGCTTGGGATTCTCTCTTTCCCTCTCCCTCTGCCCCTCACCCCCAAAAAGAAATTGGTAAATATGTACGTCAATCTAAACAAATGTAGTCTTTTAAAAATTAATTATAACATCTAATTTGTGGTATTAGAAAAAGAACTAAAATGCTAGTTTTATGGCAATAACATGCAACTGAGAGAGGGTAAGTTAAGAGTTACAGGTTCTAAAGTCTCTGAATACTAATTCAGGAGTTAGGTTACTCTATTAACTTTAGACTCTGCCAGGCTACATATGTGTATTAGAACATTCAGTGGGACTCTCTCTGACTCTCTTTTGCTTCAGGTGCTAATAATAAAATAGATACCAGATATCCAGTCCATGTGTGAAGATTTTTTAAAAAATGGATGAAAACCTGCTCTGTAACTCCTCAGCCCCGCCCTCACCACACACACACACACACACACAGAGAAAGAGAGAGTTTGGAAGATTTAAGGGGACAGTGTGGTGGCACAGGAAGAATCTGGTGAAGACACTTCTGGGGAGGACGGCTGTTGCCAGGCTTTGAGGCTGCGCCCAAACCGCCCCTGGGGGAGCGGGAACCCTTGCTGCTTACACCCAGCCCCAGTGAGAGAGGCTTTGACATCTGCTCCCCGGAATTGGAGGACCAGTGCCCGACTCATGCCAGAGATCATAGTCAGGATCCGACTCTGGCCTGGCAGAGACACAAGCTGCCCTGTAGCATTGGAGGTGAGGCCACAAGGGCTTGGCCTGTGCCTCGCTGTCTGCAGTTATCACTCACACAGGGCCTGCAGTGGTCTCCTCACTTGGGACCTCCCCTCTCCCTGATTCCCCCTTGGCCTTTCTTCACTTAAAAGCCAAAGTGATTTTATTAAAAAGAAGTCATATCATTCCTTTGCTTAAAAACCCTCCAGGGACTTGTCGTTTCACGTAAGAGTAGCTCTGATCTAGCTCCCAGCTTCCTTCCTGACTTCCCCTCTTGTCCCTTCTCCTCCTTGCTCATTCTGCCATGTCCATCTTAGACCCCTGGCTGTTCCGGGGTCGGCCAGGTGCCCTCCTGCCTCTGGGACCTGCAGTGACTCTTCCTTCCGACTGGAACACTGCCCTCCTCTACCTGCCTTTCTCGCCTACCTCCTTCAGCTTTCTGCTCAAGCACCACCTTCACAGTGAGACCTCCCGCCCACCCCCCACTGGCCTGCTCATCCCCTGGCCCTCCCTATGCCCCCAACCACTTCATTGTCCTCCACAGAATTCATCACTGTCTGACGTACTGCGCATGAATCTTTGGTTGTTAACAACGTTTTCCCCTGTAACGCACGTTGTAACTGTGCTCCAGGGCAAAGACTTTGTGATTTTGTTCACGGTTGTATTTTTAGTTCTTAGGAGGGTGTGTGCCACACTGCCTAATAAATATCTTCTGAACGAGAGAGTGTATGAAATGAAGGGGAGCAGAGGGAGGGAGGAGGGACTAATCGAGCTGAAATGACACAGAGACGTCCTGTGACATAGGACTGAAAAATGTTCATTGGAATTAGCAGTGAAAAGGTCAGTGGTCCTCAGAGAGGACAGCTTCAGTCGAGGAGGAGGAATGGAAGCTGGATTGTGGTGGTCTGAGGAGGAGAACAGGAAAGAGGGAAGTGAATTCAAGGGGGGAAACATTTGTTTTTCAGTGTGTTTGAGGGAGGGGAACAGGAGACAGAGAGACCCAGAGAAGTATTTAAAATAAAAAAGATGAGGCACCTCTGTGAGCTGAGAGGAGAAAGCTAACAAAAAAAAGGAGTTGAAGATTAGGAGAGAAGGTGACTTGGGTGGCGTTTCAGTGACACAGATGGCAGGACAGGCCTGAACAGTCATAGGAAGGGTTTTTGACCCTCAAGACTGAAGGGAAGGGAGCGAGGAGTAGTTGTGAATTGTAGCTCACTTGGCTGGCAGGAAGATGAGAAGCTGAAACAAATCCGTTGAAAAGCCTCTCTTTTCTTGAGGAATAGGGAAGATCATCTACTAAAAACGAGAGAGAAAAGGTCTGGTTGACAAGGGTGCTTGAGGAGAGCAGTGAAGGTTTGGAATCGTCTTTGAGAGAAATGGGAGAGTAAAGGACAAGCGAAAGGACTCATGGACAGTCCTGAAGACCCATGGGGCTTGGAGACCATGAACTTACAGTTGTGAATTTTCCCCAGGAGCAGTCAGTCACCCGGTGTTACAGGATTTTTTGTCCGCTTAGTGCCCGCAGCTCTTGGTCACGCCACTTTGAAGAGTGAAGGGGTAGACCAGACGAAGAATGGTAGGCAGCAAAGTTTATTGAGCAATAGTACAAAGCTCCCCGAGAGGGAGGGGGGCCCAAGAGGGTTGCCCTTGGAGTTTCTAAGTTTAGGGCTTTTATGAGCTCTCTTACAGAACTATCTTAAGCAACCAGGCTGTGCTGAGTCATTCCAATCAGGGCTTTGGTCACGTATCTGTCTACCTATTAGGTTTATGTCTACATGCTGATGGTCTTTTTTGGCTGATATCTGGGGGCTTAGGTCTTAACTGCCCCTTGCCTGTGATGGTGACAAATGCTTTGTGGTTAATTGTCTTTTTTTAGGATGTTTTGCAGAAGTCACTTCTGCAAAGGCTGCAAAGCAGAATGTGAGGGCGGGTCCTGTCTAAGCTGCAGAACAGGATGTCAGCGCTGTTTTACCTTAGCTGTCCTGACTCCAAATTTTCTTGTTGGGGACCCTGACCCTGACTACCTAACTGCCCAACTAACTCCTAACACTCGGAGAGGAGAGGAAGAAGGAAGTCAAATGTGTGCCAGGCCCAAGGTGCTAGATGCAAACATTGAAAGTCACGTGGGGATGGTGCAGCAGGGAGGTGGTTGGACCAGACCTGGATGTCCCACATTGGGGAATGGTGGTTAGGGGGCTCCTTGGGGTGTACTGAAGAATTCTCATATTCACTCCACACGAGAGCCAGCATTTGGATGCCTGCTTTTGAGCGGCTGTGGATGTGGCCATATTAGCCAAAGCAGTAGCCACAACCAAGAGATACGTGACTGAAACAGTGGCCAGACGATGAAGAGATAGACACTTGTCTCTTACTCCCCTTACTCTGCTCTGACACTGAATAGAGCTGAGCTCAGAGGAAGGAGTTTTGTCCCTTAAGTAGGTCAAAGTCAACCTCCAGATGAGGGAAGGGAAAGAGGAGTAAAAGCAGGCCAGGGAGGGAGAGCAGCCAGCACAAAAGCCCAGAGGTGTGATAGCACCAGGTGTGTGGGGACTCTTTCTAGTGATTCAGAATGGCTGACGTGTGTTGGGGTGGGTCACTAGAGACCAGAAGGAAGGTTGCACTCTGACTAGACATAGCGTTAGTGTGAACACACTCCATCCACCCTATTGCCTCAACTCACGTCCAGATTTTCTTTCACTTTGATATCTGTGCTGTATTTTTTAATATTTCTTTGTACCTATCTTCCAGTTCCCAGTTTTATTTTCAACTGGAGTTAATCTGCTGTGTAAGTCACCAATTATTTTTTTAATTTCAATTACTTATTTTTAAAATTTTTAGAAGTTCTACTTGGATTTTCTACTTGGTTTTGTTTATATAATCTCTTATTCCTTGCTCATATTTTCAAGCTTTTATTTCTTTAAACATATTAAGTATATCAATGATTATTTTATCCTCTGTGTTTTGTAATTGAAATGAATTACCATGTCGGAGGACTTTTCTGGCTTTTGAACTTTCAGGCACAGTGCATAGTACACGGTCCATCCTCAATATATTTGTTGCAAAAATGAATGAATGAAAATATGTGGAAGGTGCTGGAATAAAAAGAGCAAACGAAACATTAATAGGTAAATTACAGTATAGTGCTGTAAGCCATATTATAAAAATATAAGCAAAGAGCTCTAAGAGCAAGGACTATACACTCACTCTGCCTGGGAAAGAGAAATGGTATGTGTCCTCTTAGGTATTCAGGAAAGTATTTTCCAAAGGGATGTATATTATATGACATAGGAAGTTGTAATAGGTGAGGGGTTTTTTTTTTTCTTGGCTTATTGTGGTAAATCAAGCATTCATACTTCATGAGAAATAACACTTCATCTGAATTGACAATTTAAATGATATTCTCAGGTTTGTTGCAGTGTTGCAGACTTAGACATGACTTTTACGCCATATTGAAGTCAAGGGTAATTACTGTCTGTACATCTAATGAGGAAAATGTTTGAGAATGGTAGGTCTTCATCTCATCATCATCTTTCCGTAGAACATCAGTTCTCTTGGTCTCAAATACCTCCTACTAAGAACATTGGGCCCAAAGGACACATCATGCTTGTGGTCTACATAAACAGGAATTTCCAGCGGGGAAGGGAAAGTACCTGATGCGTGCTGATGCCCATCTGCTTCCAGTCAGGGCCATGGCTGGCTGGGAAAAGTCATTCCCTTCTTCAGACTGCTCCATAATAACCATACCCAGGACCCTGTCGCATTTACTGTGTGCCAGGTACTACTTAAAGCATTTTCTATGTTTAATTCATGTCAGAATTGAAACTCTGACCAGTTTATCTTAATTTTTTATTCTCTTGGGGTGCCCCGTAGGGTTTTATTGGCATGCTGAGGCTTGGTCTGATGGTCACAAACACTTATGCCTTCAGGCACCTGCTCATCTCCTTCATCCTGGAGTATGCTCTGTAAAGCAGGAGACCTTCACATGCCAGAGATTAGTTTCCATTTCAACCCTAACCTAAACAACAGGAAACGTGGCGATAGGTAATGATCACTAGCTTCCCAAGGACATGTTCAGCTTCAGTTTTTATAATGATAATCTATTAAGGGAAATTATAATTTTTATTGTTGGTGGAACCATAACTATGATATAAAATTTAATAATGAGCATTTGGTACCTATTTTATAATCCATTCACTATGATCCATTTTCATGGCCTGAAAGTCTTCAGCTGTCTACTTGAAGAGGTTGTTTTTTGTTTTTTGTTTTAAAGATTTTATTTGTTTATTTGAGAGAGTGAGAGCCAGAGAGCAGGAGTGGGGTGAGAGAGCACAAGCAGGGTGAAGGGCAGAGGGAGAAGTAGACTATCCACTGAGCGGGGAGCCCGATGTGGGGCTCGATCCCAGGACTCTGGGATCATGACTTGAGCCAAAGGCAGACACTTAACCAACTGAGCCACCCAGGCACCCCTTGAAGAGGTTTTTAAAGACCTTTAAATGGGTCCATATCTCTATTTTCTTATGAGAAGTTAAACCATTATCTCAAATTTATACTGAAAGAAGTAGTAAATATACATGCCATATTTCATAGCCATATTTTCCAAATATTTTCTTTTTTTAAAATTTGGATGCAGTATATTCTGCAGTTAAATGTAACACGGATCAGAGGGAGATTATAGCTGTTCTAACTTACTATGATTATTTGGGGTTTCATACATATACTGTAAGAAAAATATATTAAGATTGTCATGTGAAACATGTTATTCAAGTTTCACATTCAGTATCCATTTTATTTATTTATTTATTTTAAAGATTTTATTTATTTATTTGATATATATAGAGAGAGCACAAGTAGGCAGAGAGGCAGACAGAGGGGCTGGCAGAGGCAGAGGAAGAAGCAGGCTCCCCGCTGAGCAGAGAGCCCGACGTGGGGCTCTATGCCAGGACCCTGGGATCATGACCTGAGCCGAAGGCAGACGCTTCACCGACTGAGCCACCCAGGAGCCCCTCAGTATCCATTTTAAATTAGTGGCTTGTCTGTCTACTTTTTTTTTTTTTTTAAGATTTTATTTATTTATTTGAGAGAGAGAGAGAATGAGAGAGAGCACATGAGAGGGGGGAGGGTCAGAGGGAGAAGCAGACTCCCCGCCGAGCAGGGAGCCCGATGCGGGACTCGATCCCTGGACTCCAGGATCATGACCTGAGCCGAAGGCAGTCGCTTAACCAACTGAGCCACCCAGGCGCCCCTTGTCTGTCTACTTTTAACCAGTATATTAATGAGCAATTCAAATCACCCCTCTATATTAATAATTTATAACTGTGGTGTCTTAGCAAAATGGACTTCTTATCGTCAGATCCTATTTCCTTTGATTAACATAATTGCAAAAGTAGAAGCTCCTTCGGTTACACATTTTTAAACTACAGAAAGACATATTTTGGCATCCATCTTTCGTCAGGTTTGCCAGCTCTCTGCTTTGTAGCTGTAATTGGATACAGTGTATCAGACCAACAGAACTGATCACAGCAATAGCTCTGCTGGAATTAACACCCATTATTAGATTCACCACATAATGGAATATAAAATAATATGCAGTGATTATAGTACCTGAAATAAGGCAGCGGAATTATTGGAAAATGAAAAAGAGTTACCAGTATAGAATGTTCCTACTGTAGGCAAAGTCTCTTAACTCCAGAATTAAATCCAATGTTCCCTTTCAAAAATGATTTCATCATCGTCTCCAAATGAGCAAAAACATTTTCAGTACCTTCAACAGCATAGCTCTTCTTTTTTGTCCTTAAGCTCAAAGCATGGAGAGGTATTGGGGTTTGGTTTGTTTGTTTGTTTTGTTTTTTTCCCCTTACTTCAGGCATTTTAGTGATAGTCTGTATTTAAATTTGCAGTTACACAGGAATAAGCTTCTTCCTGAAGATAACTATCAAGAATAATCAAACCAGCTTTACAATGACTGATGTTTCAAGGTCCTATTTTGCATTAATCAAGTATATTGGCAGGTGTAAAGCACTGTAAAATAAAGAGAACTGGGTACAGTCTCATAATTTAATACTGAGCTTCTCATCCAGGAGTCTGCCAGATAGATACTTGAGAACAAAGCTCTTTGACATTCAGGTTTAAATTGAAAGAAAATGAGAAACCAGATAAAGCAAGCCAACCAAATTAATTCACTCTGTAGTCCTCTCTGTTTTTTAGTGGAATTCAGAGAAATTCTCTCCCAGAGAAAGTTGGGAAGCCCTCATGAAACAATTGTTTTAGTGTTTACAGAGTATACATTTATGTATTTTGTGTTCAACCACATAGAAATAATATTTATTGCTATTCTCCAGCAAATCCCCAGGAGTTCCCATGGGCTTCAGAAAATTTTCCATAAATGCTGTGCATTATTTATATGGATCCAAGAAAACATCTACCCCAAAGCCTTTCCTGGGAGGAGACAAATAGGTACAGATATATGGGCCAATTGTGTACTTAACTTGGTACTCCTCCACATGGCCCTGCATCTTTAAAAGTGGCACCAGGGACAAAAGGAGTGACCCCCAAGGTAAACTTCAGTCACTTCACAGTTAGGAACCACTAGAAGAATTGTCAGTGAAGAAGTACTAGGTACAGCTGGTTCTACCACACTTTCAATTTCTTCTTCTATGCCCCTAGTAAAAAGAGCATTGATTTAGAATTCAAGAATCTGAGGTTCTACCCTTCCTGGTCCTGGAAGTCTCAGGTTCTTGTGTATATTGCAAAGGGACTGAATTAGGATGTCCCCCAAGACTTTTTTCTCGAAAGTTGAGTTTATTTTGATGACTAGACCATCCATATAATAATTCGTTGAACTAGACCATCCATATAATGATTCGTTTATCAAATGACTGTCACATACTCTGCTAGTCACTTATGGGTTGAGCAAGTTGGATACGATGTGTGCCCTGAAGTAGTTTGCAGTCTACTGGAGGTGATACATCTATAAACAAGAAATTATAATTGAGTCATAAACAAATTTGTTTACCACTATTACAGAGCTTAGAATAGTGCCTGTCACATCCTTGTACTTAATAAATATTTGTCAAATGTGACTAATATTTGAAATAATGAAATAAGTGAGAAAAATGAATATCCATATTGTATTATGCAAAAACAAAGAAAAGAGAGATTCGTTTTAGCTTGGAGGATAAAGATTTCACAAAAGAGGTAGTATTTCAATTGAGTTTAGACAAATGAAACCATTTTTGATAGAGGAGATAGGGATGAAGGATATTCTAGGCTGAGGGAGCAGCATGAGCAAAAATACAGAGATATGCACATGTATGTCTACCTAATGGACATCACCTTGGAAATTGGAAATCAGATATAAAGAGGGGGAAGAGCATTTCAGGCACAAAAACAGTATGGGTGAAAGCTTGTTAGAAAGAGGAAACATGGTAAATTTGAAGAACTGAAAGAAATTAAGCGTAGTAGGATCAGACTGTTTTAGGAAGAATTGCGCTACAAAATGAGGCAGCAAAGCAGAGGTGTGGTCTGTGGTGTCCCGTCCCCAGTGTCACAAAACTAAGAGACAATAGCTTCATAACCGGCCCAGCCCATCCACTGGCTACTCAGCATCTATCCACACTCTTCTACATATATTGGAATGTCCAGGCAACAAAAACATCTCTCACTGTTTGTCTGAATGAGGATCCTCTCCCCCAAATAATGAGGCACAAAGTCCCCAGCCTTCCAAGGTGCCTCACCCTCCCCTTCCTGAAACTTTCTGGAGCTCTGTGGTAGGAATTGATTTTTTTCACATTGGCTTCCCCTCTCCAGGTGTCTGGGGGTTTACTTCCTTACTCCATCACTGTTCCTTTTCTAACAATTTGTTGACATCTCTCATCTTCTGTTGTCCTCTCTTCTCTCCTGTTCTGTTTGGCCTTCTAGGTTTATACCTCTTCGTTCCATTTCTGCCACTTCAGTGGGTTTTGGGGGAGGAAAGCTGATAAATGAATATATCTTGTACAATGCAGTGAATGCCCCACCCCATAGTCTCTGGGCCTGCCTCTGAGGACCACTGCAGTCCCGGCGACTAGTTCCCATGTACCCCGAGAGTGCCCGTGTCTCCCAGGTCCTCTTCCGGAGCTTCCTCTGGAGCGCAGAGACTTGTTCAGCATAAGCGCGGGACAGCCTAGAAGTGCCACAGATTTATTACTCATGGGGGCAACACTGAACCAGTGAAGGCGAGAGTCTCCTTCCCATTCCTGAAAGGACAGCTCTGCAGCACCCAGCTGGATCGAACCTCATTTGCCCACAATAGTCATCTGGCCATTAATACACTTTATTGACTTTATCTCTTTTTTGTTTGACCTTTCGCACTCCTTCACTTGTGCTCTTGGGATCGCTGGCCAGATCAGCTACCTGCATCCAAGTCTGTTTCTCAGAGTCTGCTTTCGGGGTTTTCGGGGGAACCCAATCTGAACATGTTCAATTTACTGTATTATACAAATGTATTCTTTATGTTCACTCACTTACTGAGAAACTACAATCTCTTAGACATTATGAAACTGAACTGGTAACTTGTATTATTAGTTATTTCTATGTGTTTATCTTACATATACTTTTGTATGTATATACATATGTATATGCAGGTATGTATATATATTCTACCTACCTACCCCTATAAAGTCCACAGTTGATCTTACGTTCAATGACAGTAGGAACTGTGACTTGCATTTATGTATGGCTCCAGAGTCTAATACAGTCCAGTGCAAACAGTAGGTGCTCAGCAAGTGTTTCTTGATTGATTATTATTCCTTTCAGCGTTCACATACAGTGTACATTATTATACACAAAATCAACATACAACATTTATATTAGATAATTTATAAATTATTAAATTTAACAAATATTTGCATACCTCCTACATGCAAAAGCATGGTGGAGGCTCTAAAGTCAGAATGAAGAAACTTAATATGATGTATTATAGGTTCAATAGAGTATATAATTAGTGAAAAAACTGAATTTACCAAAAAAATGAATTTACAGAAACTAATATTTACTATGCAGAGAAGGGAAGGATTAGGTAGACACGATTGGAAATAGTTTCCAGAAGTAGTTGAGATGGGCCTTGAGAAGTTGGTAGGGTTGAAATAGAGAAGGGAGAGGGTATTCCAGTGTTGGAGTGCAGGGTGAGAAATCGATTGTAGTAAAGCTAAAGAACCATGGGGAATGAAGCTAAAGGGACCCTAATGAACATGGGATATGTGAGTGTGGAAGAGATGACCTGACTGGAGGTTAGTTTCCTGTTGAGTAGCAATAGAAAATAAGCAATAGAATAATAATAATGGGAAAAGAAGAAATGGGTGAAGATGATCAAAAGGTACAAACTTCCAGTTATAAAATAAGCCCTCGGGATGTAATGTACAACATGGTGACTAAGGTTAACAATGCTGTGTTGTATATTTGAAAGTTGCTAAGGGAGTAGATCTTACAAGTTCTCATCACAAGAAAAAAATATATAACTGTGGTGGATGTTAATGAGACTTACTGTGGTGATCATTTTACAATATACACACATACCACATCACTATGTGGTACACTTGAAACTAATACAATGTTATATGTCAATTGTAGCTCAATTTTTAAAAAAGAAACAATAAAAAAGTGAAGTTATTGAAAGTTGGAAGGCAGTAGAGGTTTCTAGATAATGTGTATATAAATGGAAGTCAAGTTGAAGGGTCTTCAGTGGATCCTTTGATGAAGAATTAAGCTGTTGTTCAGGGTCATGCTCTCCAGAAACTGGAAGGATTGGCTGGGAGAGTATTTGCAAGCTATAACTCTGCCACCTTCCACTTTGCATTTAGCAGCTAGCCAAACTCTGTGGTATGGCTGACACCCCCATGTAATACCTCCAGACCATGTAGAGCCAGATGCAAGTGGGTCAGACTTCCTTAACTCAGTAAAGGCCTTAGCAGGTATATTAGTTTTCTAGAGTGACTGTAACCAAAAAGAAAAGAAAAGGAAAAACGAATTTAAAAAAAAAGAAGCAGCAATGGAGGGCCTTTAAAACCCAAGGAATTTAGACTTTGTCTCTGAAACAAGAGGGAGTTTTGAAGGATTTGTGAATATTAACTATAAATAAAGTAGTGGTTGGACTTCAGAGGATTTGTTTGGCGTGTCACACAGGAAGAGGGGTGGAGCAAGGAGGCGGCGGAGGCCCCCAGCACAGCTTACTCTCTAGACTCTTCAGGCCTCTTCCACCTTCTAGTTAAGTAAACATTTTCCTCTGTCATCTGCACTGCATTTAAAATCATTATTTTTGAATCTTGTCATGCTTTCTTCTTTAGATCATACTGTTCTATTCATTAAAAAGATTACAGTTTAGGAATGCCTGGGTGGCTCAGTAGGGTAAGCATCTGCCTTCAGCTCAGGCCATGATCCCAGAGTCCTGGGATCGAGCCCCACATCAGGCTCCCTGCTCATCAAGGAGTCTGCTGCTTCCTCTTCCTCTGCCCCTCCCCCCAGCTTATTTTCTCTCTCTCTCTCTGTCTCAAATAAATAAAATCTTAAAAAGAAAAAAAGATGACCAGTTTAAAAAACAAAGTCTAGGGACACCTGGGTGGCTCCGTTGGTTAAGCATCTGCCTTTGGCTCAGGTCATGATCCCAGAGTCCTGGGATCAAGCCCCACATTAGGCTCCTTGCTCAGCGGAGCCTGCTTCTCCCTCTGCCTGCCGCTCCTCTGCTTGTGCTCTCTCCCTCTCTGACAAATAAATGAATTTTTTAAAACAAACAAACAGAAAGTCTAAGCAATTAGAAGACTGCGTTCTGTTCCTCCTGGACAATTGGGAAAGAGGGGGGCTAGACTTCAGTCTGGTTTGTCTCATTGAATTTTTTTTTTTTTTTTGAGAGGGAGATAGAGAAAGAGAGAGCTGAACCTGAGCGGCTGGGGTGGGGGTGGGGGGGGGCAGAGGGAGAGAGAATCCCAAGCAGACTCCAAGCCCAGCCCAACACAGGGCTCGGATTGCACAACCCTGAGATCAGGACCTGAACCAAAATCAAGAGTCAGACACTTAACCTACTAAGCCACCCAGGCGCCCCATCTCATTGAATTTTAAGATAACTTTTTCTTTTATAATTCTAAGCTGTTGTACTAAACATCAACATGATGGCTAGGGGCACCTGGTTGGCTCAGTCACTAGAGCATGCAACTCTTGACCTCGGGGTCATGAGTTGGAGCCCCTTGTTGGGCGTAGAGATTACTTAAAAAAATAATAATAAATAATAAAGTAAAATGATGGCTATACAGATGGGTTTATACATCCCAGTTTTGATTTAGATTGAGTGTTCTTATGAGTATTTCCATCAGAAAGTCATTGTCATTCTGAATTATTTTACTTGACATATTGCTAAATTTTAAGATGATTCTGTTGCTATAGAAAAATGCTTTTCCCCCATTTTTCTCAGATGTAAAATGGAAATCAATGGAGAAATCTTTGACTACGGTTCATTTTTAAGGAATGCTTTTACGTAAATATGGTGATGTACACATGTACTTGGGAATACTGTAAATCTAGCCTTCTACCAGGAATATATTAGTATTTTTAACAGACCCTTTTACCAACTAGATATAACTTGGTCATATGCAAATTAGAGGTATTTTGGAAGTTACTTTCATCTACTGATTTGCTGTTTCTTTTAATTACCATTTAGTAAACTATATTTGATTTAAAAAACCAACGGCGTTACTTTTTCTTTATCCTTGTGCTTCAGTTTGTCCTTTTCCTCAGCAAGCATTTACTGAGCACATCCTAGGACCGCGCTGCTAAGGGGCCCAAACAAGACCCCTTCTAAGGTCTCTTCAGAGGCCTGTTCTCAGGTAGGGGCCAGACTGGTGAGAAATGATAATCCACAGGGCTCCAAACAGGGTGTGGGGAGGAAAGACAAAGAACAGGATAGGGCAAAGAAAGAAGAGGAAAGGATTGGGGCAGGAGAATGTGAAGCTTGAATTGAGTTTGAAAAGATGAGAAAGCTTGCAGCTGAGAGGGTTGGAAAGAACTGGACTTCCTGACAGAGGCAGTGAGGTCTGATGCCGTGGCCTCCCAGCAGCCCTTTTGCCCAGGAGGGCCTCCAACGGTGGGTGAAAAGGGGAGGGAAGGTTTTTAGAGTCAAAGGAGATCTGTTTTTCTTGAATAACTCAGAGCCTGACAGTGATGGTGACGGCCTATAAACGTACTTTGCGAGGTAGGTTATGATATGCATTGTGATATGTCAGCCCTCGATAGCAGATTACACAGTTCCTGTATCCTCTTCTCTTCTGGAAGCTTCAAATGATTTCATCTTCCTTTTGCCCACTCTCACCTCATTATGCCTCTCATTTCATCAACTCTGTCTCTTAAGAGAATTCTCTTTCCTTCCATATCCAACTTCAGGTAAAACTACTTGAGAGCAAGCCCTAGCACTGAGTGTGGATAGCAATTCGCATCTAAAAATTTGGACCAGGTTCATAATTTATAGATTCAATAGATCTTCCTATATCAGACCCACCTTAAATATCTGTTCCTTTCAGTTCTTCCATTTGTAATAAATATTGCTTGTCCATTACATTCCAGGTACTTTGTTATAGTCTATGTACCCTGTGGTGATAGTAATGAATGAAATGGACAAAGATTCCAACCTGATGGAACTTACATTTTGGTAATCATCACAGCGGCTCTGAGAGATTGCTCTCCCACATAGACAAACAGTTTATTAAAATTAGGCTGCTACCTAAGTAGGGTTTTCTTTCATGGGCTTTGCCTAGACACTGGGACAAGAAGACATTTTTTTATTATAGGGGGAATAGACTTTTTTTGTAGCTGGGGGTTCTATAGGGATAGACCAGTATGATGTGGCATATTTTCTCTAGTTTATCTTGTAAAAGATGAATGTTTGAAGGTACTAAAAATATAGTGGTTTCAGAGACAGATTAAGTGGGTGAAGAGAGAAATATTTAAAGACAAGTTATTTGAAGCTTTCCTTGTCTTGTGCTTCAGTGAGGAGAGAGAGAGAAATAGCCACCAAATGACTAATGCATCAGTAATAGCTGAGGTATACTTTATATAGGCAGAAGAGAAACATAGTAAGAAAGTAGAAACAACTAAATAGAGAATCCTGTTATGGCATTAAAAAATCTGATTTATTAAAATTGCAACGGATTTGGGGGTGCCTGACTGGCTCAGTCAATGGAGCATGCAGCTCTTGATCTCAGGGTCACGAATTCGAGCCCCACGTGTGGTGTAGAGTTGACTTTAAAAAAATAAAAATAAAAAATAAATAAAATTGCAACAGACTTGGAATAGAATACTTTCAGCTGTATTTTTTTTTTTTTAAGATTTTATTTATTTATTTGAGACAGAGAGAATGAGAGAGACAGAGAGCACATGAGAGCGGGGAGGGTCAGAGGGAGAAGCAGGCTCCCTGCCGAGCAGGGAGCCCGATGCGGGACTCGATCCCGGGACTCCAGGATCATGACCTGAGCCGAAGGCAGTCGCTTAACCAACTGAGCCACCCAGGCGCCCTCAGCTGTATTTTTTGATCATAGTTTTTATTTGTCATTTTACAGATGCTTTGCCTAGGGGCACAGAAAAGAGCCCATCTCTGCAGACAAATGTGAGTTTGGACAAGAAATCAGACCATACCATTACAAATACTGTAACCGAACGCCCTTTGCAAATGCCTCTAGAAATGCAGTCAGCTGCAAGAACTTTTGAAATGTTGACAGCTTTACCATCATTTTGGTCACCGGATAAAGAAGAGTTTATCAGCCCTAATTTAAGGATGTCAAAGTCCGATTCTACTTTCTGTAATCAAGCCTCTGTAGAGACACTCTATGTCTCTCCCTCATTTAAAACATTTAACCCAGTGAAGGAGATTGTAAGCAATAAGGACTTTCAGAAGCTAACACAATCCAGCATTGCTCAGATGGATGAGGAAAACCTCAAGCCTGTGACCACATGGGGTGAGTCTACACACACACACACACACCCTTCTTTTGAAGCATTCTTCTGTTACTTTTCTGTGCTTTCTGCCTCTGTTTTTGGTTCCCTACTTTCACTCTCCATCCAGTGGTATTAAAATGTCCACACCAGAGAGAAGGACTTCTCAGTTGGGAAAGCACCACTTTTATTAAAGACCTGAGAGGCAGTTCTCCTTTGGGAGCTCCAAGTGCTTGGTTGAAGCACAAGTTTTGAGCAATTCTAATGCCGAACAAATAAGAAAGAATTAGCATTAAATAAGAGCTTCCTGTTAGGCATTTAGGTTACTTATTTAGAGACTGTATAAGAAGAATTAGTTATTATGTATATTGCTGTGTATACACACAATGTGTGTGTGTGTGCGCGCGCACGTGCAACCTTTTTTAAAGGGCTGTGTACCGATTGCAAAACAACAGTGGAGAATCTCTTCCTTTTTCTGTCCTATAAAACATTCAAAGCGTCGCAGTATTCTTGAGCCTGGATGGTAAAGGGAATCCAGGTTGTTGGCTGTCAGTTACCAAATCCTACATTGTATAATTATGCTCTCTTCTTTAAAGTCAATTAGTAAAAGAAGGATTTGTTTGTTCATGCATTTTTCAAAGACTGAGTAGCTTTATTGGTTCTTATGTATAATAATGCTGACGAACTCATATAAATATAGTTTTTAATAAAAATATTTTAAACTGCCTCAAACTCAGGTCAAAAGTGCCATATATGTACAAACAATGGAAGCCAACATGTCGAGGCTAAAGAAACTCACCTCTGTGAATGATAGCAGATTCTCCTTGCTGCCCTTCACAGAACTTGGGGGGGACCGAATAGCCTAAAAATAAACAGAGTCTTAGTTTTGTCACCAAATTAACTCTTCTGCAGAGACTGCCAATGTGGAAGCCACTGAGTACTGGTCGCGGTGAGCGTGGTGGTTTCAGTGCATGGTTGTTCCCCTGGGAAGTTGTTACTTTGATTTCATTTCTTTCCCAAATACCCCCAAAAGGTCATTGAAAATAGTTTTTGGCTGCTGCCTGTGTACCAAGTACACTTAGTTATAAAAATTAGCTGGAAGCTCCTCTAAAGCCAGTTAGCAAGGAAGACTTGCTTCTATTTATAATGAAGTAGATAGTATTGTTCTAACCCTCCCACCAAAAATACTGGTTAAAGCTGGAAAATTATTAAAAGCTGGTTTGAAGTCCTGTAAAACAACCAAGGTAGAAAACACAGAATGGGTCAAGATCCTTCGGAAAAGGACTGTGATGTTGTGATATAATGAGAAATATATATTTGGTCTTCATCCCTGGCTCCTGGCACAGAGCTCCTAAAACCCTTGGAATTTCCTGAGTGATAGGGGTGAGAAGAGTTACATTTTTGTTATTTGTAGTAAGATCCTTCTTCCATATCTGAGTTTATGCTGAGGTAACCCTTGGAGGTTGGGGGCTGGTTGCCAGAGTAACCAATCAGGTGGTTAGAGGCTTGGAACTTTCAGCCCCACCCCTTGACCTCTAGGGTTGTTGAATTAATCACCCATGGCCAGTGATTTGATCAATCATGTCTCTGTAATGGAACCTCCATAAAAAACCTTAGACAGTGGGGTTTAGACAGCTTCCAGGTTGGTGCACACATGAAGTTTCTGGGAGGGTGGCATACCCAGAGAAGGCTTGGAAGCTCTGGGCCCCTTCCCCATACCTTGCCCTATGCATCCTTTCCATTTGGCTGTTCTGAGTTGTATTCTTTATAATAAACCAGTAATAGTAAGTAAAGCACTTTCCTAAGTTCCATGAGCCATTGTAGTGAATTATCAAACCCAAGGAAGGGATCATGGGATCCCTCAATTTATAGCCGGCAGGTCAGAAATACAGGAGGCTTAGACTTTTGATTGGCATCTAAAGTGGAGGGCAGTCCTAAAACTTGAGTCTTGAGATTAAGGGATTGAGCTTTTAATCTCTGGGGTCTGCACTAACTCTGGGTAGTGTCAGAATGGAGTTAAATTATAGGACACCTAGTTGGTGTCACATACAGAGAAAGAGAGAAATCCTTGTATGTAAAACCCAAACATTTGGTGTCAGAAGTGATGTGAATAAAGTAGGAAACTAGTACTTTTAGTTGGTCCCACATTCACCTCAGTTTTCCCACTGTGGATCATTTGCCTGTTAGCAGAGCAGGATATAGAAACCGAGGGAAAGTCAGAGGCCTGGACTCTCCACGGTCTCGCTGAGCTTGGGAGATAGGTTTGGAGTTTAGGGCTTCCCAGGTGGCAGGGACTCCAGGAGTCAATATTCCAGAGGAGAGGAAGTCACAGAGGAGAAAGCCGAAAAGTCTTTGTGTAATTTCCTACTGAAACATCTGCCTCCTGCTAAAGCGGCACACATTCTGGATGTGGTGCCAAGAAACTACATGAGAAGCAGCTTCGAAGGGGCCAACACACCAACCATGAGATTCGAATCATCTCATGGTGCTGGGAGACAGAGGTCAGAGTTCAGGATCTGCCATGTTGTAGTGGCTCTGGTAAGGACTCTACGCTCTCAGCCGGGGCCGCGGACAGGCCCCACCCGAAGCACCAGAACTACCGTCTAGGCAGAAGGGCAAACCAGAACGAGACTAGCCCTCACAAATGCTGCAACCCAGCTCCAGCTAGAGCAAAGTTATTGCTTTGTATCCCATCTGTCTTCTAGAAGACAACGAAATCCTTTCTTAAGAGCTCCTGTCATTTTTTGTGCAAAATTTTTGGCATTTAAAATCCAGGAGAAAAACAGACAGCAGAAACAGACCCACAGATAAGCTAGATACTGATGCTATAAGATAGGTACTTTAAAATAACTGTGATTAATATGATCAAGAGCACAGAGGGAAAGATGGAGAATTTCATCAGAATACTATCATCTGTAAAGAAAGAATGAAATGAGAGTTCCAGAGCTGAAAAATACACTAGCCAACATTAAGACCGGGGGGGGCACACTTCAGTCATATGAGGTATCAAAAGAGAGCTTCAGTACTGGCAAAGGAGCTGGACAGTTCTGCGGGAAATCCCAAAAGGGAGGGAAACTCGGAAGGGGTGAGCCCCACCCCACATTCTGTCTATAAACTCTGCCTGAATCCTTGACTGACTGTTAAACTATTCATGGAGGGGAAGACCCCAGTGCATTTGGTGGGGAGGAAAAACTGAGCACTGGAAATGATAAATATGTGGGTAAATATAAACTTGATTTCTATTCTAATTTTTTAAATGCATATGACTGTTTAAGGCAAAATCTTCATACTGTATTTTGGGTTTTAAAACATGGAGATGGAGTATATATTCCATCATAGCACAGAGAGTGGTGAATTGCAGAGTTGTTAGCGGCTCAGGCTCTGGAGTCACACAGCCGGGGTTCATCATCTCAGCCCAGCCACTGGTTTTGTGACCCGTATGCATCAGTGTCTTCATCTACAGGATGGGAACAGGCTGGCACTGCCACATACAGCTGCTGGAGGGGTTCCATGAATTCACAAACACGAAACAGATCCGAGTAGGATCTGGTACCAGGCAGGTGCCATAGAAAAGTTTGCTATTACTCCAGTGTCCATATTTTTAGTTCCACTTTTTTTTTTTTAAAGATTTTATTTATTTATTTGAGACAGAGAGAATGAGAGAGACAGAGAGCACATGAGAGCGGGGAGGGTCAGAGGGAGAAGCAGGCTCCCTGCCGAGCAGGGAGCCCGATGTGGGACTCGATCCCAGGACTCCAGGATCATGACCTGAGCCGAAGGCAGTCACTTAACCAACTGAGCCACCCAGGCGCCCCTTAGTTCCACTTTCTGAGCTCTGGGCCCCCAGCCCCCTCCTAACCCTCCAGATCCATTCTGGTTATTTCCCAAAAGTACCCAGGAGTTCCTTTCTTATTCTCAGGAATGAGGAGACTCCTATGCTTCCAGAAAGGGCATTCCAGGCTGAGGAAAAATGCACAGTTATGACTGACCAAAGAGATTCTAGGAGCTCCGATTCATTCTCCACAGAACAGCCAGAGGACTTGAGGACTAAATTCCCCCACTGAAACCCCAGACTTCTCACTGTGTTCCTAGAGATCAAATAGCCTTCCATACCCTGCTCGGCCTAGCTTCTGCCTCTCCCAGCAGCCTGTGTTCTTTCTGTTTTGTCAAGTAAACCAAATTGCTTTGCCACCTTTGTACTGTTGTTCCCTCAGACCAGAACACTTCTGATCCACCCCTTCCTCAGTTCACTCCTACTCATCCTTCAGGGGTCAGCTCAGAGAGCACTTCTGCAAGATTTCCTGACCCCCTCTATTATTTCAAATCCCCCTCCCACTATATGTTGTCTTAGTACCTATAAGTATCCTTCTAGCATGTATGGTCTAATTTTAATTCTATTATATAATTCAGTATAATTATGTATGTATTGAATTGTTTAATGTCTCCCCACCCCCAAGTGGAATGCCCCTTCCTGAGGGAGGGGACCGTGTCTGCTTGTTTACTATTGTATTCCCCAGCACCAGGCACGGTGTCTTGGACATAATAGGTACCCAGTATTTAATAAGTGAATTAAAAGCAGCCTAGTAAAGCAGGGATGGAATGTGTGCATGAACAAATAATGGAAGAAAACACTGGAAAATTATGCCAGGACAGATGATGAGGAGCTGTGTGGGCCAGGTTAAGAAGCTTGGACTTTATTTTGAAGAGAATGCAAGTCACTAAAGGTGTTAAACCGGGTAAGTGGCTTTTCAAATGTGTTTAGAAAAATTACTGTGTCAGGGAATATGGAGGATTGTCATGGAGGGGATGAAACTGGAGCAGGGAGCCCGGCAGGGGGGCTGTTGCCTGGAAGGAAATGGGGTGGGAGCTGGGAGACAAGAGCAGGGGAGAGGGAGGGGGGCTAGCCTGAGATGGGGCATGGCCGGGGGCAAGGAGGCTAGAATCCAGAATAGAAAACACCTCATCCTGAGGGCCTGTACGGAAGGAGGGGAAAGGATGTATCAGATGTGAGAGAAGGGTTTTGTGGTTTTTAATAATTAAGATGTGTCGAGCTTTCATGCACTACACATTATATGTCATGGCCTCCATATCTTATTGTCTGAGGTCACCTGCCCAGACCAAGGGGTTTGGAGTGGTAGAAGTCGGTGAAAGGACTGGTACAATTTAGAATAGCCACTCCAGAGAATGGAAGAAGGAGCCGATAAGACACTGATTTGACAAAGGAGCCAGGAGCCGTAATTTGTAGGAATCCTAATTTGCAGGAATCCTAATTTGCAGGATCCTTTTCTTCAATAGTGCTGAGCTGCCTGGGGGTAGGAATGAAAAAGGTAGATACTTGAATTGAAATAGGATTAGGACAGGAACTTGCAAACCATAGCTTTGGGGCCAAATGAGGCCTCTCCCTGTTTTTGTGAATGAAGTTTTACTGGAACAAGCACAGTAATTGGTTTACGTGTCATCTTTGTTTGCTTCTGTGCTGCAAAGCGGAGCGTACTTGCAGTGTACTTGCAGTGTACTTGCAGTAGAGACCGTAGGTCCCATAAGGCCTAAAGTAGTTACAATCTGGTTCTTTACAGGAAAGGTCTGCTGGCTCCCGGATTAGGAATTAGCAGCAGATAAAGCAGAGAACATGGCAGGGGGTGATGGGGGGAATGGAGCAAGAAAGTGGTTCAAGTGATGGATAATGGGATTCTAGACTAGACAAGAGAGGGGAGTCAGGTGGATATTGATGGAATGAGAGAGAATAAAAGGATTATTGGATCTACTGGCTCAATGAGGCCAAAGTGTAGATGCATTAAACGGAACGAGAGGGCTGGAAGTAATCGAGAAGAAGTCATCTTGGAAAGCAAGATTTCAGAGTAGGGCAGTTCTTGAGTGATGACATGTTCTAGGGAGTGCTCAGAGGAATGGCTGAAGGTGACTCATGGTGGAGGAATTCAGGAAACGATGAGGTGGGTTTGATGGCTAGTCTCCCTGGACGCTGGATGATCGAGGCTAGAAAAGACAGCGTCTATTTTCTGTTTTTCTATTTTATTGTTTTAAGAAGTATTTGTGTATATGAAGGGTCCAGGCCTGGTAGTGTAAACTCTTTGGAGATAAAGAGCTGGGTGAATTTAAAAAGATTTACACACTCACAGTGTAGCAGATTTCAGCTGTCAGGGGGCTCTGTCCAAGGCAGCCACCAAATACAGATTAATATTTTCATTCTGATACTTCCACTGAATGACGGATTTGCTGCAGCCACCTCCTTTGACCTCTTGATGCTAAATAACTCTGTTCCTAGAACAGTCCATTCCTTCTCCTCCTCCATTTAAATTTTAAGTTATTTATCTGTAGGTCAAACTATTCCTTTAGGTCATTAGATCGTTTGTCGTGCACACTGAAAAGAAAAAGGGAGCTAATAGATGCACAGAAGCCAAATCACTATATTCATGAGCCACAGTTCGGGTAAGTGTGTCAGACCGCGCTGGACTTTACTTTCTAATTTGGGGAGAGGAAAAAAAATCTATACATGCTCATGCTGGGATAGTGGTGAGCATTCTCACTGGCTCCATCCTTTGTTTATATCTCATTGATTCCATTTTTGTACTCTGGATTTCAGTAGTGGTTGTTCAGTAGAGCTGTTTCTCAGTTCATCTTTGCTAAGGAAAGAAACCAAACATCACACACACACATACACACACACACACACACACACACACACGTCCTTTAACTTTTTGTCTATAAAAGGCTTCAGAGCCAGAATAATGAACATTTCCCAAAAAGAAATGGGGAGAATGGTAGGAAACAGCTCGGCAAACGGTCTTAGCTAACCCTGAGCTCCCCGTCAGGCTGGTTCAGAAGCAGCACGCAGAGTGGAGGGTGAAGGAGTATCATCGGACCCAGCAGGGAAGTCAGAGCGGCACCCCTGCGCTACCCCCGACGCAGTCCCGGCAGTTCTTCTAGCCCTTCAGCTCCGGCCTGCCTTCTTTCAGGCAAAAAGACACACTGATTTGATTTTTTTAAATTCAATGAACCAAATTCATAGTTCATAGGTAAGTGAGAGAAGTCATCATTAATCCAATAATCCAGTCGTCCCAATAACAATTTAGTGTTAGTGATAGGGGTGTACTCATTAGCATTTCTCTCTAATCCTATGTTATTCCTAAATCTGTTTCTTTCATGTAGCTTATTTATAATAATGACATTAAAGTAAATTTTCAAATATTATGTTTTTAAAAACTGAGATCTAATTCATGGACCAGAAAATGGACCCCATGAAAGCGTACAATTTAGTGGGTTTTAGTATATTCCCAGAGGTGTGCAATCACGACTACTAATTCCAGAACATTTTCATCACCCCAAAGAAGTCCTGCATCCATTAGCAGTCACTCCCCATTCCTCCCTACCCCTAGCGCTGCCCCCCCGCCCCGCAACCAGTAATCTACTTTCTCTTTTTGCCTACTCTGGACATCTCATGTTATGGAATCGTACGATATGTGCCTTTTGTGCCTGGCTTCTTTCGCTTCACACAGTGTTTTCAGAGTTCATCCACGTTGTCACATGAATCAGTACTTTACTCTTTCTTATGGCTGAGTAATATTCTGCTGTAGAGAGAAACGCATTTTACTGATCCATTCATCAGTTGATGGATATTTGAGTTGTTTCCACTTTTTAGCTATTATGAATAATTTTGCTATGGACATTTATGTAAAATGTTACTTTCTATATCACAGAACAAAATCAAAATATTTTAATTCATGTGTACTCTTAACCTGACAGTCATTATGTATCAGGAAAACTGAGAGGGAGGAATTGGACAAAGAATTAAAAGTTCCTCTGTTGTACAGTGAGCAGTCTGAAGTGTTTAGTTGACCAAGGATCTGCTGCTAACAGAAAAATTTACATTTACAACTACAGCTGGAGAGAGTTTAAAAATATTTCTAGAAATGCACTTGTAATTATATTTTTGCAATGCAGTTCTTCTAAATGCTTTTTAAGTTTAAAGTTACAATGAGATAATTAACTGGTCTGATGTTTTTCATGAGTATAAAAAGTTAGAGCTAACACATCAGCATTTGGAATAATTTTATCAGTGCTATCTTTAAGCAGGTGCAACATTAATTCGCATACATCTATCACACAGGGAGATTTTTAAATGCAGCAATTTCTTGCTGCTTATCTGCTGCATTTCAGCCCTGGTAGATACACTGTATGAGAAGGATGAATGGGGTTTTTTAATTTTTTATTGTTATGTTAATCACCATACATTACATCATTAATTTTTGATGTAGTGTTCCATGATTCACTGTTTGTGCATAACACCCAGTGCTCCGTGCAGAACGTGCCCTCTTTAACACTTATCACCAGGCTAACCCATCCCCCCACCCCCTTCCCCTCTAGAACCCTCAGTTTGTTTTTCAGAGTCCATCGTCTCTCATGGTTCGTCTCCCCCTCCGATTTCCCCCCCTTCATTCTTCCCCTCCTGCTATCTTCTTTTTTTTTTTCTTAACATATATTGCATTATTGTTTCAGAGGTACAGATCTGTGATTCAACAGTCTTGCACAATTCACAGCGCTCACCATAGCACATACCCTCCCCAGTGTCTATCACCCAGCCACCCCATCCCTCCCACCCCACCCCCCACTCCAGCAACCCTCAGTTTGTTTCCTGAGATTAAGAATTCCTCATATCGGGGCGCCTGGGTGGCTCAGTCATTAAGCGTCTGCCTTCGGCTCAGGTCATGATCTCAGGGTTCTGGGATCGAGCCCCACGTCAGGCTCCCTGCTCAGCGGGAGGCCTGCTTCTCCCTCTCCTAGTCCCCCTGCTTGTGTTCCCTCTCTCACTGTGTTTCTCTCTGTCAAATAGATAAATAAATAAAATCTTTAAAAAAAAAAAAGAATTCCTCATATCAGTGAGGTCATATGATAAATGTCTTTCTCTGATTGACTTATTTCGCTCAGCATAACACCCCCCAGTTCCATCCACGTCGTTGCAAATGGCAAGATCTCATTCCTTTTGATGGCTGCATAATATTCCATTGTATATATGCACCACATCTTCTTTATCCATTCATCTGTCGATAGACATCTTGGCTCTTTCCACAGTTTGGCTACTGTGGACATTGCTGCTATAAACATCGGGGTGCACGTACCCTTTCGGATCCCTACATTTGTAGGGATACCCAGTACTGGATACCTAGTAGTGCAATTGCTGGATCGTATGGTAGCTCTATTTTCAACGGAAAGGATGAATGTTAACAAGATAGTCATATACCTCCTGGAGTGAGCGAGCAGGAGCAGGGTAACTAAATGGGCAGGAGAGGCACCCTGAAGTGCAGCTCAAAGTGTCTGCTACAGCTGTGGTGTGTTTGGAAACAAAAGTAAATTGGTGTGCAGCAATTAGAGATGAAGTGGCTTTTTATGAGCAAAAGCCTGTGAATGGAAGCTACGAAACTGTAAACAATGATAAGCCAGTTAGTTAGCAGTTGTAGCTACAAAGCAAAAGAAAGGCGGACAGAGAGGAGAAAGCAGTGATTCTCAGACTTTGGCAGCCATCAGAAACACCCAGAGGCTTGCTGAACCTCAGTTTCCTGGACACGACCCCAATTTCTGATTTCGTTTAGAGTGATGGGGCCCAAGAACCTCATTTCTAACAAATTCCCGAGTGCTGCTGCCGCGTGTCGGGGGACCACACTTTGAGAACCACTAGCAACAAGTGAAACCAGGTTAAAGTTAACCAGGTTATCTTAATCACATCACGCCCATGTGACTAACATAACTGTGTTATCCTTTTTCAGTGAACTCTTGGAGAATGTGCTACCCCAAAATGGAGGTACACCAAGAAAGAGAGAGATATGGGATATAGAAAACAGGAGAACCAACACAGGAGGATGGGGCAGGGACATGTCAGGTGACAGCTGTGACCCAAACATCGCACACCCAGACTCAGGACACACATGCGTTGAGGCTCTCACCATTAGCATGCCCATCACCATCATGCCCGCTTTTCAGTCCAAGGACAGACGTCAGGATAAGGCTGACCTAGATTCTTCTGTGCACTCCTCTTGCCTCGACCATGTGCCGATGAAGTTCCTGTTTTCCTTTTCGTGTCCTGCTGCTGCATCGACTGAGAATACTCATATCACCCCCGAAATGTCTTGTAATTGGAATTTTTCCTAAAAGCTGGAGATGGGCTTCAGGGAGCTTTGAAGCAGAAAATAGAAGCTGCCTGCCCCAGCCATGTTTTTTTTTTTCACAGGAGATTCAATTTAGTTTAAAGGGAGATGGAGATGTAAAGCAAATAAAATGATATATAAGTCATGTGTGCTAAGGGGTCAGCATTAATTTCCCTGTTCTATGACTTCAGCTTTTTTTTTTTAATTATTATTTTAAAGTAACAACTCTAGTTAGCTGCGATGACATTGGAACCGTGCGTACCACCTAATACAGGCATGAGTGTAAATAGCTATTCCAAGACAAGAAACAGTTCTGTGTCAAGGAAAGTTTGGAAACCACTTGAATAAATTACTGTAGATTTCTCAGAACTTTCAATGTGCTAATGTTCATTGTTAATCTCTTAAAGAGAGGCACAATATGCATTTTCCCAGTCTTCTCTGACTTGACAATCCTGTTTTCACAAAATGTCTTTTAACATCTTAAGGAACACAGTGTTCCTCGGAACACGGGTCGGGAAATAATGATTTGGAGTGAAATGCAAAAAGAAGAGAGTATGATTTTGCCTGAAATGGAGTTAAAATGTTATCAAATTTTTAATTTTATGGAAAACAGGCTTAAAATCCTTTTTATTTTATTTATTGTTTCTTGGTCAAAAAAAATTATATATGTGTACTCAAATGTTCCAGGTCTCAGGTGGTTTGGAGTTCAGTCTCAACTGTATTTGAGCAGTTAGAGAAAGAGATTCGTTTCACAGCTTTTGGGTACTTGTAGTTGGTTGTTCATTTTGCCATAATATTCTTTGTAGAAGAAAAAAAAAAGATGAAGGAATCTAAGTTACAGCTTTCTCACACTGTCTACTTTAAATGCCAACTTTTAAAATGCCACCAGCCAGTAGAATAGGGTGTAATACTTTACTTTTCTGCTCTTTCTGTTAAGTGTAGTGTAAAAATATGTTGGGCACAGTTCAGAGTCAAGGCGAATATTGATACTTCTATGTTAGTTTCATTTCCATGGCGGTATTGGGATATGATACATCTTTAGATTTTCTCCACTTCCTGCTTTGGGTTTATTTAGGCTTATTATGAATATTTAACATATAACATTATAAGTAGTATATTTATGTTGAGACCTTACCCGTAGGACTTTACATTGTAAAATTATTTTAGCTATTACTCTCATTTGTATGTTACATAATCTTTCTCTCCCGTTTATACGTTTTAGTTTCAACCACCTCTGAAGGAGCATCCTCCTTTTCCACTTTATCTGTGTCAACTCCTGATTCAACCTCTCCAGAGAAGTCTGTTCATCTCTTATACCCGATTTTGGCTGGACCTTCCTTCTGGACTCTGTCTCATCAACAGTCTTCTGCCTCCTTTAAGGATGAAGATAAGACAGCCAGGGCTCATCACCCCTTAGCTCTTAGGGGCCTAGTGTCTTCTGATGAAGAGGAAAATGACAACCTCAATCTCCTGGAACATCTTTCAGATAACTCTGAGTCTGCCAGGAAGCAGACAACTCCTGCTTCTGGCAGTAATTGGGCAGAGTTTTCCACCACAAATGTAGACCACTGCACCTCTATGTCCTGTCCGAGTTTTCAGACAACTGAAGGTCTGCCGAAAGAGCCTGAAGGAAACAATTCCATTAAGGTTCTCCTCGGGGAGGTGAAAAATGCCATAGTCAAACTACACGAAGACCTGAGCATGGTGATAAGGGAACTTCATGTCATCAATAGCCATCTGGTGAGCATGAGTGGGAATAGTCTGCAACTAAGCAAATCTTCACCGCTTCCCAAGTCTTCTGAGGGGACCTCAGATCACATCTAATAAGCTCCATAGCCATTTTTGGTAGAACTCCTGTGGTTCCACTTCCCAAAGACTAAGTTAACCTCCTATAGATTCTCATTATTATGGCAAAAATAGGGTGGTGGTTTGATTTTTCCTTGTCAGGGTTATTAACAAATCTCTTTCAAACCGATAAACTCATTTGGTTTATTTTTTAAAGAGAAAAGGTATCACCTTTGATAATATTATCAGACTTAAATATGAACTAATGTTCCTTTGAAACTGAAGAAAATTTCATTCTTCCACGCTTTGGACTTTACCTCCAAATATGTTAAACATTAGTGAAGTTGTGAGAAGACAAACTGCAAATGGTTATTCTAGAGCATTTGGATAAGCAGGCAGTAGGAAGCCCTTCATAGCCTGGGCAGCTGTTTCCTATGGTCTCATGCCAAGTTTCAGATTCCCCAAACCAAGGCCCAGAAATCTTTCCTTTCTTGTGGCTGCCACCATTGGTTAGGGGTTAAGTTGAGACAAGTAGGACACGGAACAGGAGTTTTTATTGTTAATGTATATTGCAAAGTGAATTAAAATGCATACTTTTTTCTTGTATTTGGAAAATAAATTTGATATTTTTCATCTAATATGTATTTTTTTAATTCATTAAGACAGACTTTCAAGTAGAAATATCTCAATTTTTATATTTATGGGAAAATGATCTAGTTTAGGGGTCATAGGCCAGTGCTTCTCAATCCTACTGCACATTAGAATCACCAGAGATGCTTTTATTCCTGATTTATATTAATTTGAAAGGACAGTGCAAGGGCTCCGTGTACCCATCACTCAGTTTCGACAATTACCAACTAAAAGCTAAAATAATTCCTGATTATTTTGAAGAAATATGGGACATTTCAAAAATATTCTAATGCTGGGTGCACTCCCAAGCCAAAACTGATTTTCACCATGCAAACTGGGTTATGAACTAGAGGGAACTGCTAGTGGAACTGTTAGTGGGAAGACTGTGAACTGGGAGGAGGTTTGGCATATTTGAGGAGGGGCAAGGAAGTCACTGTGGCTGGTGTGAAGTGAGGAAAGGGGAGATTAGTAGGAGATTTGAGGTCATGGAGGAAAGAGCAAGGAGTAGTGCCAGATGATACAGGTTTTAGAAGACCATTGTTAGACATTTTGGCCTTTCCTCTATGAAATAAAAATTGTGACAAGGTTTTAGGGTGAAAAATGATCTTAGGGCTCTCAAATGATCATGTTGGCTTTGGGGGAGAGATGGATGCAGGGCCATGGGGTGAGGCAGGTAAGCCAATTAGAAGGCTATTGCAGTTATACAGGTAAGAGCTGATGGTGGATCAAGCCAGGTTAGGCATAGTGTAGGTACATGAGAAGTGATTTGTTTAGGGATTTGCTGATAGGTTGGATAAAATATATGAGAGAGAAGAGTGACCGCCAAACCCACGGTATTGGATGGAGCAGTTGAAATTCAAGATGAACTTGCCATCAACTGGAATGAGGAAGGTTGCAGATAGGGAAAATGTGGAGGCATTCAGTTTTAGACAGGTTAAAATCTCAGATGTCTATTAGATAACCCAAGTGGAGATACCCGGGAAACAATTGGATGTGAGAGTTGAGTCAGAGAGAGAGATCTAGATTGGAATGGAGGCTGGGGGTTAGTAATTTGTGGTTATTTAAAGCTATGAGACTGGATAAAATTGCCAAAGGAGTGAGTGTGACAGTGGAGAGAATCTGAAAGCCTAAGCCCTGAGGCATTCTAACAGAAGAAGATCAAGAAGAAGTTGAGGAATCAATGAATGAGGCTGAGAAGGAGCTACCACTGAAGTAGGAACAAAACAGTAGTGTGTAGTGTTCAGAAGCCCAGGGTGTTTTTCTCTTCTTGGCCCTTTCTTCTTCTATATGCATTTCAGAAGCACCTTTCCAAGTTCTTCCCAAATCCTATTAGATTTTTTTTAAAGTTTTTATTTAAATTCCAGTTACTTAACATGCAGTGTAATACTAGTTTCAGGTGTACAATATAGTGATTCAAAGCTCTATTTGATTTTGATCAAAGTTGCATTAAATTTATTCTTCAATTTAGGGAATTTTTAAAATAAATTTAATCTTCTAATCTAGGGGCATGGTATATCTGTATGTTTCTATGGGTCTTGTCTTATAAACTTTATATTTAGTCTTCCAATCCATGGGCATGGTATATCTCTATGTTCATTTATGTCTTCTCTTAGTGTTCTTCAGTAAACTCATAATCTCCCCCACAGAGGGCTTCTGTTTCTTTTTTAAAGACTTAATATTTTCATGCTTGATATTTTTTTGCTATTGTAAATGCTACCTTTTTGCTAGTTTTTAAATTTTGGAACATAACAGTTGATAGAAATCTAAATCTCCATCAAGATTCACTAATAGTTAACATGTTACAATGTTTGCTTTATCTCCCTCTCTTGCTAAACATGTTTATATCTTTATTATTTAGACAGGTAAATAGGTACACACATGTGTTGCTGAATCATTTGAAAGGAAGATTCAGATATCCTGACACTTCGCCACAGAATACTGCAACATACTTTACTACATGAATCAGGGTGATTATTTTCCAACCTACCTTCAAGTTAGTCAGTTCTCTCTTCAGCTGTGTCTAATCTTTGTTAAATCTTCCCATTAAGTTTTTAATTCAGTTATTCCTCTTTCCATTTCTAGAATTCTACTTGGTTCTTTTTAAATATTTTAAAAGATTCTTTTAAAAAAACTTTTCATAGGTCCATGTTTCTTGCAGATATTTTCAAGCATAACTTTACTAGTAAGAATAATAAGTAAACTAGAGAGTATTCTTACCAGCAAACTATCAAGAATATATGCATTTAAGGCTATAAATTTCCTTTTACTGCAACCCACAAAATTTAAAATTGAGATATAATTCACATACCATAAAATTTACCCTTTTACGGTATTATAATTCAGTGGTTTTAGTATATTCACAGAGTTGCACAACCATCACTACTATCTAATTCGAGAATTGTTTCATCACCACAAAAATACACCCCATACTCATTAAGAGTCATTCCCCATTTTCCCCTCCTTCAAGCCCCTGGCAACCCCTAATCTACTTTCTGTTTCCATGAATTTGCCTATTCTGGATATTTCACATAAATGGAATCATCTGTGGCTTTTTGTGTCTGGTTTCTTTCACTTAGCATAATGTTCTGGAGGTTTAATCATGTTGTAGCACGTATGAGTTCTTCATTCCTTTTTGTCTGAATAATATTGCATTGTATGGCTATACCACATTTTGTTTATTCATCACTTGAGGGACATTTAGGTTGTTTGCATTTCTTGGCTACTATGAATATTTGTGTGAACATATGTTTTCCATTCTCTTGGATATATATCTAGGAGTAGAATTTCTGGGTCATATGGTAACTCTTATGTTTAACTTTCTGAGGAGTTGCCTAACTATTTTCTGAAGTAGCTTCACCATTTTACCACAAGTATTGGTATGTAATATTTTCATTGTCCTTTGGCTCAAAAAATATTCTAATTCCTTCATGAAGAAGTGTAGAAGTATATTTCTTAACTTCCCAGCATTTGAACTGTAATAATTCTAACATCTAAAGTTTTTATATTTCTGTTTTTGTTATCTCTTACCCTGCTGATTTGTGCTCATGACGTTCTATTTCCTTGTGTACCTGATTATCTTTGACTATGTCCTAGTCATGACACTTGAAAATATATTTATATGATTAATACAAGAATTTGTTTTGCTTCTGCCAAGTGCCTGGTGCTATTGCAACACCATACTGGTTAGGTAAAGGAAGGTCATAGCTTGAGTTTTTCTATAATACCCACGTTAATCCCAGGCTTAAATTCCTCATAAAGGATGGTTCATTTCTAATTCACTCTCATTGCATAGCCGTTGGGTTCCACTTTGTTGTAAAGAGCATGTCTTGTTAGACTTCCCACCTGTGTGAGGTGATTTCTGTTCCTATCACCATCAAAAGGAAAGTTGGAATTTGTTGAACTCAACTAATGCACTTAGGGAAAAGTGGCATCTGTGATCATTTACTTATCAGGTCTCTGGGTTTGTGTTTTGTTTTTTTGGGGGTTTTTGTTGTTGTTGTTGTTGTTTTGTTCTTTGTTTTTGAGTACCTATTTCACACAAGACTCTGTTCTGGGCCCTGGGGATTCAGTGGTGAGCAAAACCAGATATTCCTGTCCTCACAGAGAACTGAGTTCTAGAGTTCTGGAGAAATTTGGTAGATTAATCAAATTGTTTTTTTAAAAATTGTAAAAGTCTGTGATTCTGGGAAAGGAAATGTAGGATTTGACCTGGTGAGGGGTTCAGGGAAAGCTTATCTAAGGAAGTCACTTGAGCTGAAATACAAATTCTAGGATTATCGAAGTAAATGCCACTAATGACGTGTGGGGCAAGTCAGCTTCTTTATGAAACAACACAGAGCATAAAGTGAGGATGAAATCTTAGGACATCTTCTGTTGGCTTTCTTCATACGTCTGGGAGACCCACAAATGGATTCTTAAGGGATAGTAGGATATGGTATCTCCTTTTTTTACTGGCTCTAACATTTCTCAGTTGTACACTGCTAAGAGTTGAGAAGAAACAAAGCTCCAGAGATACAGCACTCCACCCTCCCCTTCCCCCATTACCAAAAGGTGTTGCATCAGATATCTTGAAATTCACTCAGAAAAACCCCACAAATAACTAAGGCAACAAAAGCTGTCCCTTTGAGAAGCTACCTTACAAGCACATAGTAACTTCAGATTTCTTTTTTTAAGATTTTATTTATTTGACAGAGAGAGCACAAGCAGAGGGAGAGGGAGAAGCAGGCTCCCCGCTGAGCAGGGAGCCCGATGCGGGGCTCGATCCCAGGACCCTGGGATCATGACCTGAGCCCAAGGCAGACGCTTCACTGCCTGAGCCACCCAGGTGTCCCAGTAACTTCAGATTTTAACTAGGTTTTATGTAGCTCGTATATTTTAATTCAACCATTTTTTAATTAGTGTAATTAACAAGCACTTATTTGAGTTTCTATTTAGCCAACTCCATTAAATTAATAGAACAAACTTGGCTTAAATTAAGAATGGGTATATTCTGATTGACTTTGTAATTATCTCAGATTAAAAATACGTCATTAAATGCTATTAAGTATTTTATTTGAAACTTGAGGATTTTATTATAAGGCAGTTATGAAAATATTTTACAGTTTACCTATTGTCAAATTACTTATGTGTTCATCCTTTAGATATTTATTAAGTGCTCATTATGAGTAGGCAATTTGCTAGACATTGGGGACACAATGGTGAACAAGATGGGGGCAGTCCTGTCTTCAGAGTTGCCATTTCATGGGCAGAGTGTGATATGTAAGTCCTAAGAGTTTAGGAAGCAGGGGACAGTGTGGGAGGGCCTGGTAAAGAGGAACAACCAGCTCTGATTGAGGGTCGGGTCGGGGAGTGCTTCCTGGAGAAAATGAAGTACAAAGTGAATCCTGAAGGATAAGCAGGAGTTCGTCAAGCAAAGACAGGGAAGAGAGAGAATTTTCTAGGCAGAGAGAACAGCAGGTACAAAAGCTGGGAGCAGGAGGGAGCTAAGTGAGACTGAGGACTGGACAAAGCTGGTAGATCAGAGATTTGAGTGCCTTGGTTTCCCTTCATGCAGAGACACGGTGATGGTTACTTAGTATTATGTAGTATTAACCAACTGAGTAGCAGAAAAGGACTGAATGACAAGGAAATGGATCATATTGAAAATGAAGTGTCCTAGAAATTTGGGGGTTTCCAAAATCTATTCACAAACTGATAAAAATAGACTTTATAGGGTTGGGTTTTTTTGTTTTGTTGTTGTTTTTTGAGACCTTGGTGACTCATCTTCCTCACAAATGGGATGGTTGTGACAGTGGTTTGCTCGGGATGTATAAGGAGCTTCCTCTTTGTGTGCCTTCCTTCTGAAGAGAAGGTGAATCCTGAGCACAGCCTGGTGAGGCAGTTAAATGCTCAGATATGGGGGACTGGTTTTCTCGGTCTCACTGTACTTTTAATAGAGGGGATTCTGAGATATGATAAAAGGATTTAGATATGTGGAATTGAGAGATTTTTCTTTCTTGCAGAACAAGTAATTTGAGGAGGCCAAGCATATTATTGTTATGCCAGAATATATATACCACCTCTTATCAGCTGGCAGGCTTAGAAAAGAGTAAATTGGCTCTGAAGAAACCCGGTTTTCAAGATGATTTTGTTTGGTAATTTCAAATTCTGTTTTCTCACTGATGGTGCAGAAAGTTCTCAAAGATATGGTAATTATTGCAGAATTATGGCTTCAGGCGTTTGCAGTCATTCACACAGTGAAATTCCATTATAAAATATCATGATCTGTGTGTTCAGATGCGCTGCATTGAAACTTGTCCCCGATACTATGTACTTTATCATTCCTATAACACAGAACACCAGTAGCAAAATGCAGAAAGTAGACATTCTAGGACTTGCTGATTAATTAAAAACAGGGCGTGAGAGAGCAACGCATCAAGGATGAGCCCCAGAATTCTAGTTTGTTATTATTATTAATAGTAATATAATAACAACACTAATAATGGTTGACATTTATTGAATGCTAACAATGGTCTAAGAACTTTTTAATTCCCTCAACAACCCTTCCAGGAAGGTTCTAGTATTGTCACATTGCATATGAGAAAACAGAGGTTAAGAAAAGGGGTAGGAGGTCTGCAAGGGAGGCTGGGAGGCCTGGCTGCCTGCCTCGGTGGAGCCCCGCGGGGCTGCAGGCGGGTACCAGCGGGCACACTTTTCCGTCCTGGCGGCCGTGACAGAGGCCATGGCTCCAGAAGAGGGGCTGTCAAGAAGCCTGAAACCCAAATGTCCTACATTCAAGAGGCAAGGGGCCCCTGCAGAACACACGTGAGCCACATCAAGATCCGCGTGTGTGCCCACAAAGAAACAGGAGCCTGCGGAGGCCATGGGACCCCGCGGGGAGGGTGGGACAGGGCTGGAGGTGGCCTTCCAGAGCTCCGCTCCTTCCCTGAGCACAGCCGTCCCAGATCCACACCAGCTTACTTGTCTGCTGAGAAGCGCAGCTGAGCGCCTCCCTGCCAACGTGGCTTCTCAATTGTCACCGCTCTTTTGAAGGGGGGACAGTAATGGCAGGCAGCTTAGGAACACAAAGTCTGAAGGTTCTCTCCCCTACCATGTGGGCAGGGATTGGCTGGAAAGCTCACCCTGAGGCCTGTAGTTTTCCTCTTTTAAAGTGTTTTATTTAAGAAGCTGTGCTTCCCAGTTACCTCAGAGGGTTTCCACTGCTCAGTCTGTTCAAATCCCCTTGGCCTTGCGTTTCCTACCATTCACAGTTGGCAAGCCCTTGAACACGTCTCTGTTCACAGTGCTTCCGAGAGCAAGGCAGAGGAGAAATGGGGACCTCAGAGAAGCTGAGTCAGGGCTCAAGGTCGCACTGCGCTGAGCCGCAGGGCTGGGACACCTCCCCCAGGTTTCTGATGCCAGACTCATCCTCCCCGGCCAGCCACGCCACCTTCAGCCTCTTTCCTAAAACACAGGGAAGGTTCAGGATTCTAATCAGCTGCCAAAAACTCAGTATGGAGTTTCTGCCCTTAAAATTGTCTTCTATATTCTTAATCTTATAGATTAGCTTCATTTAAGCCATTAACGTATTTCACCATCTCTAATATATGGAAACTGGTGGCTCATTATCTCATTTTCATGTGGCTCATTAATCTCCACTTCTTCCCCTAAAAAGCCAGTTATTGGAAACAATATCACACAAAGACCAGAACACCTCACATTTCTGAGATGACCTGAAGGAGGAGAGGGTGGCTCTCGCTCTGATTTTGTCTAGACACCTAAATGACGATCGTGAAAAGGGTGAATTTCAATGACTAATGTGCTGAGGTCCACCGGGGTCTTCTTCTGCCGTTTGACATTGGAACATAAGTGGGATCCCCCAGCTACTCAGCCCGTCGCCTTCACCACATGAAAAACTTAAGTAAATGGAGATGTTTGAATGTTAATAAGCAATTGATTCATTAATTAAAATTCTAATTTTGAGATTTTAATAATAATCCGGGGGACGGGACAGGGTTAGGAGTGAGCATGCGCCTTTCTGTGGTCTCTCTTCTGTCCCTACAGCTAGCCTGTGCAGAGCCTGCGGGCCGAGCATCAGTCCACTCCCCCCTTCCCCCCGCACCCCGACAGCACAGCTCCCTCAGGGTGGGGATGAATTCCAGGAGGTATATCAGTGTCACTGTTGTCACCAAAGCCCCGTGACGAAGGTCAAGCTGTTCAAGCGGCAGGGCTTTGGTTTTGCTGAGGAAGTGGCCTGTCTAAGCAGAATGCCCCAACAAGATAGGGGAAGCTGGAGCCACTCCTGGGTCCCTATATTAGTGTCCTAGGGCCGCCAGAACAAAGTACCATGAACTTGCTGGCTTAATATAACAGAAGTGCATCCTCTCACCATTCTGGAAGCCAGAAGTCTGAGCTCAAGGTGTCGGCAGGGCTGGTTCCTTCTGAGGCTGTTCCTCCCAGGCCTCTCTCCCAGCTTCTAGGGGTCCCGGCGGTCCTTGGCATTCCTTAGCTTACAGAGCCTCCTCCAGTCCTCCCCCTCCACTTCCCTGTGTCTCTTCACATGTGTCCACTCCTGCATGTCTGTCTGTGTCCAAATTTCCCCTTTGTGCAAGGACACACATCATATTGGGTTAGGGCCCACTGTCATGACCTTATTTTCATGTGCTCTTATCTCCGCAAAGGCCCTATTTCCAAATAAGGTCACATTCGGAGGTCCTGGGGGTGAAGACTCCAAAGCATATTTTTAGGGGATATAATTCAGCCCACAACAACTTCTTATCTACCCATATGTGAACAAACATCTCAATAAAAGCAGCCCCCTTCCCCAGGCACCCACCTGGCTCAATCCAGTCCCGCCCCAAGAGAACGATGCAGCAGAATGTGCAGCCAGCCCCGTTGTATGACCGTTTAACCATTGGGTGGCTGTGCAAGGTGGTGGGGAGCAGCAGAGTGGGAAACGCAGCTCCAGGGATCAGACAATGCTGATCTGAGTCCAGGCTCTGCCCCTTCTGAGCCCTGCAGCCTAGTCCTGCTACTCAGACTCCCAAGCCTCTATTCCTTCCCTGTCCATGATAGCACCCACCTCGCTCAGTTACTACAAATGGAGATATGTCTACAAGATCCTGGCACATAGTAGATGCTCAGTAAATATTAGCCCATCTCCCCCTTTCCCGTGTATCTCACCGAGTCCTGCGGTTGTCGGTTGACCTGACATTGTTACACAGGCAATTCGGCAGCAACTATGTGCTCCTTGAGCTGAATCTGTGGTTCAGTTAATTGACAAGAAGAAGTATTTCTCAGTGCCTGGATTTTCAGAATTCACCAAGGGGTACCAAGCTGACTGGTGGGCTGCCTTCTTTGAAAAGGATGCAGGTCGAACACCATGCCCAGCATTGATGGATTGTCGCAGCATCTCTCCAGCTCCCATGTCGTGTGGGCCTTTGTGTCTGCCATACAGAAATCAATTGCCCTGTTCCTGGGATCCTGCATCCCGAGGAGCAGCATTCAGAAGAGAACAGGGGCACTGGAGCCTGCCTTTCTCTTTTCAGGGGCTCCAGCTGTCACCCGCTCTTCCACCCCTGCCTTGGGTGGGAGAGGCCGGAGCCTGCTGCAGAATGACACTCGTGGGAGGGCCGCCCCTTGCCGGGGTCACCACCGCCTCGATTTCACAGGTTCAGAAACGCTCACTTTATCAACTTTTGCAGCGGTGCTCAACCCTGAGGAGACCGCTTTTTGTAATAACCCAAATCAAAAGAGACTGTTTTATAAGCCGGATCATTCTTGGGCACCAGACTGCAAGTGTTTATTTATTCATTTGTACATTCGTTCACTCAGCCAACAAACCTCTATGGAGGGCTGGGCACTCTCCCACGTTAGCTCATTTGAGCCTTAAAATAATCCCAGCGGTCCCCTTAACCTCCCTCTTACAGACAGGGAAATCGAGGCTTGGGGAGATGAAATGACTTTCCCAGATGCCTGCTTTCGTGGTGGGCACAGGAAAACAAGACACCAGCGTCCTGGTCTCATAAACCCCTCCCATCTCTTCTTCAAGCCACCTCGAGCTAACCAGAGATGTGCCCTGGTTAGCTAGAGGGAAAGCTTTCCCTTCCTGAAACTTCCACAGCCAGTGTATCGACCAGCACTCACGAAGGTATGCAGTGGTAACACAACCCCAGTTCCCAGCGGCTTACAACCACCACGGGTTATATCTCACTCGGGTTAGACATCAGCGGCCAGCCAGCCGAGGCTGATTCAAGCCATCGTCCTTCTGAGGTCCAACCTGAAGGAACGGGACATGCTCTCGTGGCAGAGGGAAAGAACAATGGTGGATGACTTTTGAAACTCCTGGCGAGGGCTCCTTCCCTTGTAAGCCACCTGGCCAGACCTGCTGTGACTGGGGCAGGGAGGCAGGAACTCTTTCAAGTTAAGGCAGCAAGTAATTGGCAACAGTGATATCATCGACTATGGCAGGCTATCTACACGTACGGACTTCGTTCTCTAGTTTACAGTATGGAAACAATATCAGTTCCCTCCTAACGAGGCGCTTGTGAAGATGAAATGAAATCCAGTATGTCTGGCAGCACAGTAAATTGTCAATTTCCTTACAGTTCCGCAGTGCCCTGCACAGTGCCTGGCATCGAGGGGTGCTCAACAGAGTGGTGGCACTTGATTCAACAATGATTAGTTACTGATCACCTACCATGTGCCAGGAGCCATTACTCTAGGATGGCTTTTAGGATCTAGTGGAGAACAAGACAAGCAAAATTCCTGTTCTCATGGACCTTACATTCCAGTTCGTGAGGCACAGACAATACACAACTAAATAAAAATTTCAGAGAGTGGTCAAGAGCTGTAAAGAAAATAAAGCAGGGCGCCTGGATGGCTCAGTTGTTAAGCATCTGCCTTCGGCTCGGGTCGTGATCCCAGGGTCCTGGGATCGAGTTCCACATCCGGCTCCCTGCTCGGCAGGAGGCCTGCTTCTCCCTCTCCCACTCCCCCTGCTTGTGTTCCTGCTCTCGCTATCTCCCTCTCTGTCAAATAAATAAATAAATAATCTTTAAAAAAAAAAAAAAAGAAAGCAGAATAAATAAGAACAGGATACAGAGTGAGTGAGATTCATCAAGAAAGAGGTAACTTGGCTGGAGAGCTATACGATAAGGAGCCAGTGGTGAAAAGATGAAAGGAATTGGCATCCTGGACAGAAAGAGGATAGCATGTACAAAGGCCCTGAGGCAGGGATGAGTTGGACTGTTTAAGGAACAGAAAAGCCAGTCAGGCCAGGGTGTGCTGAGCACAGTGTGCCCCTGCATGGAAGGAGGCTGGAGAAGAGGCAGGGGCTCCAGAACCTAGCACAGTGCCTGGGGCACAGGAGGGGTCAGGAAACTTCAAGAAAGAAATAGTCATCAGGCTGGGACAATAGCCACACCAGAGATAGAGCTCCCCTCCCCTGGAGGGGCTGAAGATCTGCCCATTCCTTCTTTCTGACTTTCCTTCTTGATTCCTCATTGGCCCCTAGAAACTTCTCACAATGCAGTATCCCTCCATGACATGTTACCATTTCTAAAATTACTGCTGATTTTATATTATATTTCACAGCGGCTGCTTTCTAATGACCTAGAGACATACTTCATTCTTATAAATATGTTCTCATCAAATCACGGTGTGGGACGGGCTAAAGCTAATCCCATCCACTGTACACTGGATTGCTGTCAGCTCGGCTTCCAAACCCTGACAGCCGCTGACCTTGGCCTAGGTTCCAGGGTGACTTTCACTTTGGGGACCTGGATCTCCCTGCCCACAAACAGTGGGGTCATGAAGTATGCGCTCATCTAACGCCACAAGCATATTTCACCCACACCTGCTTGCAGAAGAGAAAAAGAGAGTAATAATGTAAGCAACACGGTGAACTCGAGCCTCAGGACAAGCTGGAATAGGAGACAAGACTCAGAGGTTTCCTCAGGGTCCTGGTGCCTCTTCTGGCTCAAGCACCTTTCCCTCCGGTGATCTGTGAGACCCTAGTGTTTACGATCAGGGGCCCAAAGACACCTGGCCCCTGGAGAGAAACAGCACTTGGTGCCAGCAAGGAGGACGCCTGGGCTGGCCCCCTGGTGCAAGCCAGGACATGAGTCTCAACGAGGCCTTACTGGGAGTCCCGGGTGGGGAGCAGGGTGGGGATGGAGCATGGCCCCTCCTGCCCGAGGTCTCCAGGAAAGGGGTATTAGAAGCAGGCTGGGGGAGATGGGGGACAGGCAGGCCCACACCCCAAGTCTGGATTTCCCGATGATTCAGAGAAGGCTGGGGAGGGGGTCAGGCCCAGGAGGCAGATATTGGAGAAAGCTGGAGGTCCCTGGAGTGAAGGTGAGCCCACTATGCTTCTGAACAATGGCCACGTGGCTCTGTGTCCAAGCCGTAAAAGTGACCGAGAATCCACCAGAGAGGGACCTGGGGAGAGTTCCCTCCATCCCCACAGGTGGGGCCCACGGAGGACCCCGTGTCGGGGACAGGGCTGCACACAGTGGACTAAACATCAACTTGAGGATCATTCGTCGCCCACCTGGTCAGGCTTCTGAATAGAGTCACAGGCAAAAAGCCCAATCCAAAGAGCCAAAGTAATAAAAAGGAATTTTCCTTCACCTTTATATTCTTAAAGCTGATGCAGCATGTATCCTGAGCTGGACTCTTTGGATCTCCTTTTTCCCTCATCCTGCATATACTGCTCCCGGGACGCTCCTTTGCAGAAGCTCCAGCACCGCCCCTCCCCTCCAACGACTCCCCAGCACCAGGTTCTAGCTCATTCCTTCTTCCTCCCTCTTGGGGCTGGATGGAGAAAGGCACTGCCAGGGGACACTGAAAAGGGAGACGGGAGTGAGGCCCTCCCAGCGCTGGGCTGAGCAGGGCCCTGCGGGTGAGCTGCCAGGACAGAGGACAGTGGTGTAGGGAGAGGGAGGGCGGAAAGGCAGAGGTTCCTCGCAGTCACACCAAGCTCTGTGAGCTAAGCATTGCCTTCCCCATGCGGTGGTGAGGAAATCAGGCTCAGAGAGGTTAAGGAATGGCCCGAAGGCAGAAAGAAGACCAGTAAGAGTCCAGGTAGGAATTATAAGTGGGTTGGCCTGAAGCCAAGGGAGCGTGCTTGCAACTGCATTACACTACACATCCTTTCAGAGCAGGGGTGCAAAGAGGAAGAACCTTGGGGGGATGGGTAGGAGAGAGCAATGAGAAAGATTAAAAAGACGTCAGCTGGAAAGGTGGAGGAAGATCTGCATCTGTGTGGAGGGAGAGAATAACCACAATCGCAGACACAAACCTCTTGGACAGACGTTTGGAAACTGTTAGAGGTGGTCAAAATCTTTCTTGACGGTTTTTTCTAAAGCTCTGGTATCCGACCTACGGCATAACTTTGGGACAGGGCCAGGGACAGCAAAACAGAGCCAATTAAAGGGGCACCCCACCACCGGATGTTTTCCCAGAAACTTCTCAATCGCCCTGTGGGGCCCCGAGGCCCCCTGGAGTGGTGTAAATTCCACAGTGTTCATGTCGCAACGCTAAGACCCAGCACTTTCCATCTGTAGCTGTGCGTTATAACGTTTTGCTCTCAGGCTCTGGGGCCCAAGTCTATTAAAATTCTGATGCTTCTGTGGCTGTGGGATTGGATATAGATAGAAACTTCAGCAGGGGAAGGAAAAAAACCTAATGACAGCACTGCAGAAGTCAAATGCAGCGAGCCTGGTCCCAGCCCCCAGGGCTGCTCAGCACCTCCCATCCTGATGGGGATAGAACAGCTCCCAGGACTTGGGGCTGGCAGTCAAGGCTGATTCTTGGATGGTGTGAAAGACAGAGAGGATTTTAAGATTGGTAACAACAACAATAAACATACATTTGTAATTTACATTTGTATTTTACGCATGTAATTTGCGTCTGTAGACAACTTGACGTTTTTCAAAGTGCATCATATACAATTCCCTCTCTCCATCCCAACAACAACCTATGAAGCAAGGTTGTGATAAGCACGGTAAGCAAATATGTCTGGTTCCCCACCTGCCCAGGAGGAGGCAAAACTGCATTTCCTACCCCCCACCCCTAGAGGTGAGGTGTGGCCAAGTCACTTATAACATGGCTGAAGCCTTTCCGTTACAAGTCCATGTTCCCTGCCATGGACTGGCCCCGGTCCCAGAGGAAGGAGACGTGGAACGGAGTCTCAGGCCGGCAGGCCAGACGCATGGAACATGGGTGTGTGTTGGTTGGCTTGCGCTGATGATGTCCCTGCAGCAGAGCCTAGCTGAACTGACTAATAGAGCAATTATCCCCACTTTCAGAATGAGCGAATGAAGACACACACCTACCCAAGGGCCCCTAGATAAAAGCTTGAAGTGAAATATAGATCTTCCTGCCCCTTCCCGCCAGGCCCGGCAAGGATGGAATCCAGCTAGGCTTGTCGGTTACAGCTGATGACCTTGGGCAGGTTCTGTGAGCCCCTGTAAGAATGGTGCTGCTTGTCTGGAAAACAAAGATGGTAACTAACAACCCACAGGGGGGTTGGGAGAACTAAGTTGGTGTCCTTGGAAAGCACGGAGCCATCTTCGGTGCCCGTCGGTGTGTTTTCCCCAGTCCTGCACGCTACTTGCTTTCCCAACGCTGTGTTTCAAAGGAGCCCAGGTAACTTGGGGAAGTTTGGAGATGATAGAGTTCCCCAGACGCCCTTCCTGAATTGCTCTGCCTTCTGCCCTCAGCTAAGTAGGTTTTTTATTCCCGTCTGGCCTCGGAATCTGGAAGGTGTCTCCTTTGTGTCCAATTAGAACATTTTTCATTTCAAAACGTATTGTTGTCCGGGGACAATGTCATGAAGCAGAGTTGAGCTGCTCCTGAGAATAGAAGCAGACGGTGAAAGGCTACCCGAGCGCGAGGCACCTCCGAGTGGCCCCTCTCAGCTCCGCACCGACTGAGCCAGTGCCAGGTGTCAGCGGGAGAGACCCTGTAATTAATTTTTAAATTTGCTATTATCATGCATTTAGGCAGTAGGCTGACGTTCCGCTTGGTTTTGACCTTTAAAAATGTTACAAGCAATATCAGCTTTTCTCCGAAGTGAAGGACACTGACCCAGAGGCTATAAAAACCACAACCTCGTAAGCTGGCAAACTTCCTTTTAAAAGTTTTCTCACTTCCCTTTATTTTACTTTTCATCTGTATAAAAGAAACCCACAGACACACACACCCTTTTTTTTTTTTTTCTGGAAATAAAGTGTATGTTTCCGTCCTTCCTTTTTTACTCCCAAAGTAGCTGTCACACTTTTTTTGTGGGTGTGGTGAAATATACGTAACATAAAATTCACAATTTTAGCCATTTTTAAATGTATAGTTCAGTGGCATTAAGTATATTCATATTGATGCAGGCTGGCTGGGTCCGAGGACCCAGAGGGGGTCCCACAGGACCAGCCAAGAGGGTCTTTGGCTTTGCACAGGATAGAAATTAAATGTGTGCCGAGAGAAAGTGAGAGTAGAGTTAACTGAAGACAGAGAGAGTGCAGATACTGAGTGTCTGGGAGACTCGGAAAGGAAAGAAGAATGAGTCTCGTCTCTGCAAGGGGACTAGGGTTCATACTGAGGACGGTGGTCCAGTGCCCTGTGTTCTCAGGCATCCAGGAACAAAGATGCGTGTTTAGGTGTCCCCATAAGTCACTTACGCCTGGAGCCAGGGGTCTTGGTGAGTCGGCAGTCTTGGAAAACATTCATGACGACCACACCTGGTCACTGCTTGGGTGTTCTCTATTGTGCTGGAAGCCTCCGAGGAAATCATTAAACCCTTGACTTTTACGAGTAGCTGGAAGGCATGTGTGAGGCGGGGGTGCAGGTCCCAGCAAGAAGAGGCAGCAAAAAATGCAGTCTTTCATGGGGTCCCCTCCGTTTCCCTGTGTCAATATTGTGGTGTGACCACCGTTCACCTACAGAGCTTTCCCATCTTCCCAAACCGAAAGTCAGTGCTCATTAAATGAGAATGCCCCACCCCCTCCCCCAGCCCCTGGCGACCGTCATTCTACTTTCTGTCTCTGTGATGTTGATTAGCCCGGAGACCTCCTGTAAGTGAAATCATGCGCTATTTGTCTTTTTCCGATGAGCTTATTTCACTGAGCGCCACGTCCGTCCTCAAGGTTCATCCATGTTGTAGCTCGCATCAGAGTTTCCTTCTTTTTAAGGCTGAATAATATGCTATTGTATGGATATCTCACTCATTTTTTAAACAGTAAGAGACTCTCAGTGTCTAGGAGTTATGCGCTGTTTTTCAGTTTAGAAAAGTGTTTTTTCCGCACGTTATTTCATTTGATCCCCAACAACGTTTGGACATCAGCACAAACACCCCGTGTGGCACGTGGGGCTGCCCTAGGCCACATTCCCGAGTGGAGGAACAGACTCGAGCCCCCCAGAGCCCCGGCCTCCTCCTGCCTCCGCCCCAAGACACCCTGGTCTCCAGTGCTAAACACAGGACTTACTCTTCTGTTCAGGCTGATGTCCACTTTCCATTTTACTTCATTCCCTGCCTATATGCATCCATCAGCTTCCGGCAACGGCTCAGACAAGATCAGGGTAGTGATACAGTCTCATTTCCAAAAAACCCACTTTGAGACAGAGACGGAAAAAAAAAAGCCCACCGCAATCCCAGTCTCCCCACTGTGAAGCAGCAAGTCTGACTCCTTCTGGCCTTTTTATAGGAGATCAGAATGACCGTGAGGGAAACGTGACGGAAGGAAACTTCTTACTTACAAATAAACACTCAGGTGAGATTGCAAAGCTGGAGCAGAAACACATCAGATCTGCACCAGACAAAGCCAGCAAGTGACAGAGGCCTTTTTGGCCCAGCACGTAGGGTGGGCCAGGCCCTCCGCCGGGGCCTTTCTATCCAGCGTTCCCACCGGAAGGGAAAGTCCGCCCCATCTTAAAGGCAGACACACAGGCAGGAAACCGCACGGATGAGTATGGCTGTGAAGTTCCCGTTTTCCCGCCTCAACACACGGCCCCCTCTGCCATCCAGCGGGAGGAGGTGGGACAGAGAAAGGAAGACGAGACCATTCTAGAAGTCCGGCTTCGGGGTGGGGGTCAAGTGCAGCTGGAACCTGTGACAAAGCTCCTTTTACTGCTGCCTCCACGGGAGAGCCTGGGGACCCCTCCTCTGAGACGAGATGCTGAATGGCATCCCACCCCGGGCTCTCTCCTGGACCACTTTCAGGCAGGAACGTATTGACGGTCGTGCCGAGTACAGTGATATGTCTTCACCGAATTGAAATAAACCAGGGACATTTCCTGAGTGCTTCTGCTAAGTGCCAGGCTCAAGGCTCCGCACCAAGGACACCAAGACGAAGGTGACCTGTCTGTGACCTTGAGGCACAAACTGAAGCCAGTTCCTTCCTGATAGCACACGGTGGGCTGCTCTAGAGGCAGCCGTGCCAAGCTGGGGTGGAGTGACTAATTCTGCCAGGGACAGGGGCACGACTCGCAAGTCCCAAGCAGAGCTGCTGTTTTAAGCTGAGTCCTCCAGGCTGGGCTCCACCAGGTGAGACGTGGGGCCGGCCCAGGACGGAGGGCATGGGGGTGCAACTGATGCGCAGAGCGTCTGCAGGAAGGGGCCAGCTGGTGAGTGACAGGAGATGTTCTGGGAAGGCAGGCCCGTGCACCATCTGCAAGACCCTTTAAGACAACAGACTCAGAAGTTTGGACTCCCTCTTGCAGGTACTGGGGAACCAACACCAGTCTGGAATGAGGGGGAGTTAAGGGGTATGTCGGCACCTGCTGGGCAGCCACAGGGGAGTGGGGAAGGAGGTGACATTAGGGGCAGCGGCTGGGAAGGCAGGTCACTCACCCCCATCCCCACCCCCACCGAGGCGGAGAGGGCGGGCGGGCGAGGAGATGGAAGATTGTCACCGAGTGCTTCTGGGGAACAGATGTGTCCTCGGTGGCGGCTTCAGGCCCTCAGCGCAGCGTGTTCGTTAACAACAGCCTTAGCATGCCGGGGCTGCAAAGGCTTGGCGCACTCCAGCTGATTGAGGGCTGGCTTTTTACTGCCCGTAAAATACCAGCCGGGGCTGCACGGTGGGGAATCGGGAGCCTTTCAAATGAAGCAGAAAGGCCTGGCCGGCCGGGCCCAGCCTTGCAGGAGAGCTTCAGGGTGTCACTTGAGGGGTGCGGAGCAATTCTCTGCCTGACCCACCGGCAGGGGAGCTGAAATGTCATCCTGCGAGACTCATTCCTCTGACATTAGGTATTTCCTTTCCAAGCACCAAGCGTTAGAGGTGGCTTTCAACTTGGCCCCCCTCTTGTCCTCCTTAAGCTCTCGGAGCCTCGGTTTTTATAAGGAATTTGCCATTTTCCTTCATAGTGATAAGACCTAGGTCCTCCAAGGTTGGTATCTAAAGGACATTTCTGGGGCAGGGGGGCAGCTCTTTACCACATTTCACCTTGGGGACGGTTGGTTCCCTGATCCTTCCGCCACAGGCTCACTGACCTCAGTGCATTCCCCCTTTTAATGCTCCAGGGAGAGGCGGACACTTGGCCTTTGGCCCAAAGCCTGAGCAGGTGTGACAACTGGGAAATAATGGAAGTATAATGTGTGACGTGCCTCGCACAGACCAGGTTACGCTGTGCAGACTCGTCTCTGGGTTGTAGGCCCTGTTCTATTTGACCGAGTTCCTAAGGAAAAGAGGCTCAGTGACATTCTTCAGCCAATTCATATGGATCCCAAAATCTGGTGGCCTGCATCTCTTTCCAGTTCTGGGTGTAATGACTTCATGTGGGCAGCTTAAATTCGGCCATAAAATTATTAGCACCATGGAAACTGGCCAACACTACAAATCGTGATTTTTTTCCCTCCCCCAAGAGCTTAAGCACATCAAGCTGTGTGTTTAAGACTTGTACACTTTGGGGGCGCCTGGGTGGCTCAGTTGGTTAAGCGACTGCCTTCGGCTCAGGTCATGATCCTGGAGTCCCGGGATCGAGTCCCCCATCGGGCTCCCTGCTCAGCAGGGAGTCTGCTTCTCCCTCTGACCCTCCTCCCTCTCGTGCTCTCTCATTCTCTCTCTCGCAAAAAAAAAAAAAAAGATTTGTACACTTTGTACTTCACACCCCTTACTGTATATTTACTCATCTCAATTAAAAGGTAAAGATCGTGCACGTGCGTGTGTGTGCGCGCGCACCAGGATGTTCTCTCCACCTTCCTAGCTCCCTGCCCATCTCAGCCCACCTCCTAGGAGCTCACACCTTCCTAAAAGTACAGACTCGAGAAAGTCCGCCTCCTAAGCTCCGGCTTTCTAAGGATATACACTGCTCCAGATCATTTGCCTTTAGAAACACCCTCTCCATTCCGGAGACACGGGCTCTCCCCTTCCCTTTATCCAAAAAGGATGAATTCATTCCACAAAGCTCAGTAGGATGCCACTGTCAACACAGGAAGAACAACCACGTGTGGACGCAGGATGCACGGGGAGGGGGGGAGCTTTTTATAGGGATAATCGGCTATGCTAATAAAATTCGAGTTACAAACGGAAACCTGTGTGTAGACGGGCTCTGTGGTCCTTGGTAGGTGCCCAATAAATGTTCATAAAAACCAAGCAAGCAAGCAAGCCCACGCATTTGTCAGGGACTCAGGGGTGCAAGGCCCCATGCCGGGTTGGGACAAGGGTAGCTAGGGACAGGGCACAGGAACGAGCCAGTTCCAGCACCAGTGCCAACGGGGCCTCTTAGCCGTAAGCAGAGAAGCTGACTGCGTTAGTAAGCGAAAACAGTCGTGTTGAAAGGGCGCGGTTGGGAGGGCTGGAGCTTCCAGAAGCACGCCCACGCTACCCCACACCGTGCCATTGGACTGGTCCAACATGGAGCTTGCTGTCAGTGATCCTGAGACCCTGCAGGCACACACGGCCACTTCAGCAGCAAAGACAACTGACAGCAGAGAGAGAAGGGCCCCCAAGTCAAAGTGTGCTCTGCACTCCAGCTGCAAGGGAAGCAGGAAAAGTCAATTTCCAGTTCTTTCAGCTCCTTTAGGGGAGATGGTCTTCTTACCCTCTACTCCGTCGAGACTCAAGAGTGCAGAATACAGGGCACCTGGGTGGCTCAGCTGGTGAAGTGTCTGCCTTCGGCTCAGGTCATGACCCTGGGGTCCTGGGATCGAGCCCCACATCGGGCTCTCTGCTTCAGAGTCTGCTTCTCCCTCTCCCTCTGCCATCCCCACCTCCTTGTGTTTGCTCTCTCACTCGCTCACCCTCTCTCTCAAATAAATAAATAAAAATATTTTTTTTTTAAAAAGTGCAGAATTCTGTAGCCATAGGCCTGGGTTTGGGTGGCCGAAGTGAATGACAGATGTCCACCACACCAGCCCTGTCTTCCTTGGCCTTCAGGCTTGTGGGGGCACCAAGCCCTGCACCACAGTCCCCTGGGGCCAGATTGTGCAAAGGGGGGCTTGTGTTTCTGCTCACTGCTCTCCTCTCCCCACCTTCAAACGCAGGATCTAGGGTGCACAGAATATGAGCTGGCTGCTGAACAAGGATGTTCAATCAAGAAGCTGCCCGGACTGATTCTGGATCCTACGAGGGGGCACCTGCCCCATGGAGAGCCGGGCCAGCCTGCACCAGTCACTTGCACTCATTTGTCCAAAATCCTGGGTGCAGGGCCCTGGAGCTGGGGGATGGGCACTGTTTCTCGAAGTCACAGCAATCGGACTGTGCCCAGAAGGAAGGTGGGATGTGGGGGGAGACAGGCAGACCGAGTGGATGAGGGGGGACAAGAGGGGAGGACTGGATGGTGGCCCAGGGCTGGGGAGACAGAGGCGGTCCTGTCTCCACCAGAAACCAGGTTGGGGACCACCGTCACGTCGGTCTGCCTGCCTCTGGGAGCCTGGGCTTGTGGCTTGCCCTGCTCTGCACACATCAGTCATAACAGTGATGAGGACTCCATGTTCACTGAGTGCTTCTAGGCTGCTGGACGCTGTAAGACCAGTATGTCACCCAGTGATCGGCTCTTCTTACCCATGTTTAATAGATAAGGAAACTGAGGCAGGGGGCTCACCTCACTAGGAAGTACCAGGCTCAGGATCTGAATGTCTTTCTTCCATCCCAAAGCTGGATGCTCTGGGGCGGGCAGGCCTGGCGTGTGCCGTGGAGGTCCAGATGGGTTCTGGGTGTTGGGGGAGAGTGGGGGTGGGGGAGCGTAGAGAGGCTGGCGTGGCAGGACCCCAGCCACAGGACTTCCTAGGCTGCGGTGATGTCTGGGTCAGCTCCCGGGACTCACACGAGAGGAGGCAGTCAAGCCTTGGGAAGAGCTTGTAAAATGGGGATAATGGACTCATAAGCTGCTTCTTCAGTTACAAGAAGCGATTCGTATAAAACGCCTGGCAGAGTTTCAAGATGTATGAAAACACTATAGCTACTTAAGAAATATTAGTTGAATGTGGTAAATCCAACCAAGTCCACCCAACAAAAATAAATAAGTACTGCATATTTCTGCTTAACTATGCCCAAGCCTCTCAGGGCCGTGGGGGTGGCCACGGGCAGGGAGAAGGGGGAGACGGTCCCGCATGTTTGCACGGGTAACTCACTGAAGCCCTGAACAGAATGTTCTCATGTTTATCCTGCTTTGCAGTTACCTTTATTAAAAACCATGAATTCACCAATTTCTTCTGAATAAATCTAGTCCTGCGAGCTCAGGCTCTGACCCCATTCCGTAGCAAATGCCCCGATCAGGTGTGCAGTTCCCAAGCCCACCTCTTCGATCGTGTCTCCTGGACACGGAGGCAAATGGCCATAGCGAGCCCGTAGCCCAGGGTGGGGTGGGGGTAAGAGTTTCCCAGGGAGAGAACTCCAGGCCTTCCCCCCAGGCCCCTCCCTGGCTTCCTTTGGACCCCTCCTTTCTCAAGGGCACCTAGCAGTCAAGTTCATAATGCCCCCCGGCCTCTGCGTGGTAAAGACACATTTAGAGGAAATAGCAAATCTTTTCTGCAAAGCCACCACCTCCCAGGCCACATGCGGTCTGGACAGTCCCTTAGGGCTCAGTGCCCCAGACACAGATGCCACCAAGCAGGCCTCAGCGAGGAGTCACCATTACCATCCCTAACCAGAGCCAGCGTCTAGCTTTAGCATGCCCTGTGCCACCGAGTCACAGAGGGCAGGGTAAGCTGAGGCCGCCACTGGGTGAATCGAATACAAGCTCTGGGTCCCAGCGTCCCCCAGGACCCGTGCGGCCGGCCCTGGGGTCCTGCACCACCCAGGCGCAGAACCAGGGCTAGCCACGGTTCAGGCAGCAGTGGGCTCCGGCCCCCACGGGGGGGGATCAGAGATGAGACACGGCCCGGCCCCAGCTCGCTCGGGGGGGGGGGGGGGGGGGGGAGAGGGGGGCGTAGCGCTCAGCATCTCCGAAAACTAGCACAGACCGGAATCAGACAGTCCCAGGTTCCAAGTCCCCTCTTCTGCTGCTGCCCGTCGTGTCAGGTAAACCCCAGGCTCCACTCCCTCGAGCCTCAGCTTCCTCGTCTGTACAATGGGGATCCTAGCAGGGCTCGTGACCGGCCGCCTTCGGAGGAGTCAGGGAGCTGACGTGTGCACAAGGCGCACGGGGTGCACGGGATTCTATCCTGAATGCTCGCGGTCATGCGATAATTTCTGCGGCCGGCTGGTCCGTGTGCCTGCATGTGCGAGGTCAGCAGCCTGCTCCTTCCCTCCAGAAGGGTACCAAACAAGCTTCGTTTGTTGTTCTATTCCATTTTTAATAACTGCTTTCCAACAGAGGCAGAAATAAAAAGAGGAAAAGCAGGAGGGTTTACAGTAAGAATTTCTTCCCAGCTTCCCAGCCTCTTCCCCACAAATCTCTCTGCACACCCATGTGAGGTCACACCCGCCCCGCCCGCCCCCGCTTTTCCTTACTCAACCTGTTTGTCGTTCACAAAGCAGATGGCAGCCCTCTCCCTCCCAGGGCACAGACCCACTTCATCGTCTCCAAAGGAGCCTGCCCACTCCACCGTGGGAGCGCGCTGCACCCTGTGTAGTGTTTCAATCCCATTGTGATGGAAATTTAGGTGACTTCCACGCTGTAGTAAATAGCTTTGTGTATTTGTGCAAGTAACTCCTTGGAATAAAGTCCTGGAAGTGGAATTGCTGGGTCAAAGGTCATACGGGCTCTCTGCTCCCCGAGAGTCAGCCCACAGCCTGCTGGCCCCGCCCAGCCTGACCACTCTCCTGTCCCCAGGAGCCCCGATGAGGGCCTCACCAGCAAGCCCACCCATGTGCTGATGCTCGTTCATTCATCCATTCATTCATTCATTCGTGATCTCCTCCGTGTTGGTGCCAGGGATTCGTAGAAGGCCTGGTCCGGCCTTCGGGAGCTGCGGTCTTAGGTTAAAACTTCTTCTGTGAAATCCCCTGGGACACACACACACACACACACACACACACACACACACACACACACACACGGCCTCTGCCGCTCCTGGGCTCCCACGATGAACTGTCTGCATGTCTTTTTGTGCCGGAGACGCGCCTACACATCTTCCAAACAGATCTTGTTCTGCGCTTCGTGGCAAAGGCGGTCTTCCCTCCATTCCAGGAGACAAGGCCTTGTCCACCCCGATCACACCGGGGCTACAGGGACTCCCGTCCCGGGAATCTGGAGACAATGAGATGGCAGGCAGCCGGTGCTGGTCCTGGGGTCTAGAGGTGGAGCTGAGAAGCAGAGCCACACGCAAGGCTAAGTCACAGGAGAGCGGAAACGGCATCGTCTGTCGCATGGGCATGGAGCTGGCACGCGGAGAGGGGCAGGGGCTGAGGGCAGATATCCCAGAGAGAGGCCAGGAGAGATGCCCTCTCTCCTTGCAATTAACTCCCAGGATATCCCCCCCGCCCCCCGATCCTGACAACAAACTCTTTTTTTTTTTTAAGATTTTATTTATTTATTTGACAGAGGGAGACACAGAGAGAGAGAGAGGGAACACAAGCAGGGGGAGTGGGAGAGGGAGAAGCAGGCTCCCAAGGAGCAGGGAGCCCGATGCGGGGCTCGATCCCAGGACCCCGGGATCATGACCTGAGCCGAAGGCAGACGCTTAACGACTGAGCCACCCAGGCACCCCAACAAACTCACTTTATTTAAACTGGGTCGAGAGAGGTTTGCTCCTTCCGATCCAACACACTGACTCTGACGCTTCCCTCACCCGGCTGTGGGGTCCTGGGGTGGAGACCAGGCTGTCCCCTTCTGCTCATCCCTCTGGTGCTGACAGCTGTCCCCACAGGAGCATCACCCGGACCCTGTGAGGAAGCGCCAAGCCCATTGTCCCCTGGAAATCAGGACACTGAGGCCAAGAAATGACAGGATCAGGTTTCACTTTGGGTCTTGACTCAGTCCATTGTGGCCAACACCAATGTTACTGACTCGAATCCCGTGTCCCCTCCACTTGTATGGAGTTGCCTCGAAGCCCCAGTCCAACCCCCTGGACGAGGTGTGCACCCTGGTTCCCTCTGTGTCCTAGCAGTGGGGAGGTTCGGGGTTGCACCAGTAGCGTTTCTGAGAAAAGGAAAGAACACAGGAAGGACCACACTGCCGTCCCCTGCTGGGACCTTGAGGCCGAGGGGTAATGAAGAAGAGGCGACCCCCAGCCTCACTGGGGAATGCAGTTTATTATCCTTCTGCGGCTCTGCAGTGTGGGAACAGGGAACAGCGTGTCTTAGAGGGGCACATTGTGGCTGAGGCTATATCAGTTAGAAAATAAACAAGTTTTCTCCCAACGTGATATTTCACAACCTTGTCCCCACCCATCACTGCGACGAGTGCAGGGATACCTCCAGGGAAGATGGGAACATTCAAGGCACATATGTGACCCTTGTGCTCAGGGATGCCATCTGGATCCTTGTCTTCACCGCTCTTGGGCTCTGAGAATTTGGGGGCTACTTGCTCGGGGGTGGGGGTTCCAGATGGATCTGCATCCTGGTGCCCCTGGGGCCTCTCCCAGGCCCCTGATGAGAACATGTGATGAATACTAAGATGATGAGACTCTCAGGAGGGTGCACTGAGGAACAGGGACTCTCAGAGCTGAGTGGTCCTCTCTAGTGGGTAAAAAGATGCCAGCTGAGAGCAGCCATAACCAAGTGGGATCTCGGAGGAAGGGCTGCTAGCCAAGGTGGGCTTCAGTCCCCTTTTCCTTGAGCACAGGGCCTGACACCACCCCCTTATTCCCTCAGGACAGCTGGTCTCCAAGGAGGGAGGCAGCAGAGCAGGTCCCTGGGGGCCCTCTGGAACGTCCACCTTCCTTCAGGGTCCCAGCTGGTGCTGGACAAACCTCTCACGCTGGTTTGGAGGCTCCATCTGGGTGGAAGTCAGGGTCTGTCTGGCAGCAGGGGCCCCGGGAGTTGTGGGGTCAGGGAGCCTCATGGGCTGGGATTTGGGTAGAGCTAGCATTCCTGGGGAGATGCGACACGGGAGACGGATCCAGAACAAGCTATTACAAAACACAGCCGAGAGCTGGTGGAGTTTTGTAGTTTCTGGAGGGCTTCCTGGAGGAGGAAATGCCACAAACACTTCTTGTAAAACTAGTTGGCACTCATCCAGGAAAGCCCAGGAAGTTGGGGAGAGGAGGGCATCCAGGCCGAGGGACCGGCATAAGCAAAGGTGAGAGGAAGAACATGAGCCCACCGTGTGGGGTACTGTGGCTAGCGTGAGTTTTCAAAACGGGGAGCAGAGAGAAGGTTGGACGAATGGGCAGAGGGCAACTGATGTCAGGGAGGAAGGACATCAGAGACATTAAGGGGGCAGGAGGCAAAATTCTCAGGGCTTGAAGCTCAGTTCCCTTTGGCTCAGGATCTGAGCACAGAGAAGTAGAGGTTGGGGCAGGTCCCAGAGGAGAGGTGGGCTTCAGCCTGCAGGTGAAGCAGCACTGAAAGTCAAGGGCAGGAGGCCTGGGGAGAGCAGGTAGGCAGCCAGGCAGGCCATCACACTCAGAGCCTGGGGGAGGGAGAGGCTCCCACTGCTATTAAACCTGGTTACTGATTGAAGAGCATGTAGAACATTCTCTAATGATGGCTACAGGCTGTCCCCAGAGGCCTTGCTTCTGGAAGGTAGGATGCCGCCAGTCAGCGCCGGGTAACAGAAATGCCATTAACATAGAGCCGCAGTCCCAAGAATCTGCTTTCATGTTCCCAAGACAGAAGATAAATGGCCCTTATCATTTTTATGTAGCTGGTGTCACCGACAAAGCAGCACTTGGAACCACCTGAGCTGCTTTTGTACTGTTTATTAGGCACTTCAAGACCTTCCTCCAGGAAGAAGATGAACCTGGGCTGAGAAATGACTCCTCGTTTAACGTGGTCCAACCCCACAGGATCCAGGTGGAGATGCTCTCGGCTCCAGTTAAAACTGCCGGGCAAGTCTGAGCACCGGGCATCGGTGCCCCCGCCTGCAGGAAGCGGCACCCCCGACTCGCTCAGTGGCTCAGCAGGCAGCCAGTTGCTCCCCGGAAGGGAAGGGGCGGGCAGGAGCGGAAGGGGCGCTGGCTGAGAGGAGCAGTCTCACCCGAGGGGCAGGATGATGATCTGATGATGACCACTGTCCAACAGCGGGGACGCGGGACGCCGAGGCCAGGAGAGAAGCCGGGCCCAGCCCTGGCTGCCGCCCCGTTGGCAGACTGGGCCCCTCCACCCAGCACCCTCCCCTCCTTTCCGGAGGCAGGCAGGGGGCAGGTGGGCAGGGGCCTGATCTTGGCTGGGTGAGGCTAATGGGGGGGAATCTTAAAGCCACCCCAAACTGGGCAGAGTGGCTTCGGGCTCAAGCCTGGCGTATTTGGGGACCTCTGCGACTGTCAGGACAGGAGTTGCCAAGCTATTTCCATGTTCCAGACAACTTAATCAGGACGCAATCCATTCTCTTCATTACAGACCTAGGTCCTGGGCCATCGTTCAAACTAATGAGAGATCTTGTTTGGACGTGTTAGGCTTCCCCCGTCCACCCCTCACATTTTTTATTACTTTCCCCCAAAGCCTTGCCTGAATGCAAATCTACCGGGGACGGTGGGGGCGGGGGGCGCTTAGCATGCCCATCAGCTGTGTTGAGTGCTTTACCCGGAGATCCGCTTAGAACTCCGGGGAGCCCAAGCTCGCCCCAGGAACCCAGGGCATCGGTTGTTGATGCTTGTACTTCTTTCTCACTCCCTGTCCCTTGAACACTAATTTTCACGGGCAAATAAAAATCCCCCAAATGAATAGTTCACATTCCAAAGGCTGCTGTCAGCCAGCAAGAAAGTTGCAAAGGTTGTTCTGAAGCAGAAGGCCAGGAAGGGGAGGGGAGGGGGAGAGGAGGGGGGCTGGAGGTGGGGGGGATGCAGGCCCTGGCGGCTGCTCTGGGAGGGGCCTGGAGGCGGGCAGGACCGGAGGCCGGATCAGACTGTCCGGGGAGACAGCAAGTTGTGCCAGGGGCCCATAGAGACCTTCCCGGGAGAGCCGTTTTTGCCTGAGGAGGACATTTGTGTTTTTCAGCCCGGTGGTCCCAGCAGGACCCAGGGAGACAGTCCGTGCCGGTCCTCGGAAGGCACGGGGCATATCTGAGCACCTACTAAGGGCTAAACCGGACCCAGTGTTTGACGTAACTTTAGCTCCCTGGACACGCGGCCATCTCGCTGCAAAATGGGGAGAACGGGTCCCTGCCTCCCGGGGCTTCATGAAGACCAATGAAACCCCAAAGGCCCGGCAAGCTGTTCAGGGAGCTGGCAGGTGGGAGGAGGCCCTGCACGGGGCCCTGCAGCCCGTGCTCCCCAGGCCCCCGCACCTCCTCCCAGGCGTCCCCAGCTAGCACAGCCTGTGCCCACTCGGGCTGGGCACTGAGTCAGAGCCTGAGTCACGGGCTGTTTCGTCCAGCAAGGAAGCTCTCCTTGGCACACGCCGTCCGGTTACTCAGCAAGTGACCCTGCGTGGGGGCAGCAGCTGGTGATTAGCTTAGGGAAGCTCAAACGGGTCACCCAGGACAGCTATGAGTCCCAAGGGGCAGCGCACTTCCCCGGGCTCCGGGGTGCGTCTCGGAGATTTCTGGAAACATGGCAAGGGGGCAAGGTCGGCCTCCCAGTGCTTTCCCCACGGGTCAGTCCATCAGGGACCCTGAACAGCTGGGCTCTGGAGTCAACCTGCTCCATGTTTGAATGGCCGCCCCGCTGTGCACCCGCCGTGGTGCCTGGCTTGCCCCCCACCCCACGGGTGGGGAACAGACACCTGCCCTCAGGGGAGAGGGAGCCCCACGCTGCACTGCAGCTCGCCCTCAGGCAAGTGTCTCTTGTGGGGGCCCCCGGCAGCCCACCGATGCTCAAGAATTAACCCTCCCGGCTCCGGTGGGGATTAGGTGGCCCAGAGAGAGGGGGGCCATTGCACAGCCAATTAGGACTTCAGGGAAATGGTCTGGGGCTGAATCCAAGGAGCCCCCACCTCCCTCCCCGCCAGGGCCGAGCACCTCTCCCACGTGCGCCTCCCACACCCGGTCAGATCCCCCCGCATCCAAGAAAGCAGGCCCATCTCTTCCTGCCAGAGCTGGCTTCCAGCCTCGACAGATTTCCCAGCCAAGGTATCGTTCCTGAAACACAGCTGCTTCAACCCATTACTCCTCATTACTCCCCTGAACTGCGTTCTGCAAAGCTTCTCCTCCTCCACAGTTGTGCCCTTCAGAGGTTGGCAAAGGGACTCATTTCTTGCTCCTATGGGGGTACCGCAGCCAGGAGCCTGGGGGCTGCTTCTCCTGGAACCGGGACGTCTTAGGCTCGTTGGGATCAGTTGCCCATGACGTTCCGCTGAAGTCCCCTGCCTGGCAGCTGCCAGCTTTAGTGGAGAGGAGGAGCAAGAAGAACTTCCTCAGGACCCTACATGCCCCAGGGGCATGGCCGTCAGTGTGGAGAGTGGAGCAGGGGGGATCGGGGGTCTGGGAGCATCCCAGGGCCAAAGAGCCCATGTTTAGAGATAGCGCCTAGGTGGTAGTCCCTGGGGAGCCCGACATGTCCTGCGCAAGGGGCTGCAGGACCGACTGAAGTCCAGCGTCAGGCCTGGCACCCAGGCAGCACTCAGGAAGGCCTACTACCTATTGAGAGGTAGAGGAGATGTAGTAACTGTGGTGAAGAGAGAAGGTGGTGTGTGTGTGTGCGTGTGTGTGTGTGTCACTGACTTCTTGGGGGGATTTCTTTAAGGTTCATAAAGTCAGTTAGGTACCCAACTAAAACTGACTTAGCATCTGCTCTGTTCTGAGCAGGTAACAGTGAAAACACAGTCCTTGCTTGAGGAGGTAGGCATGCCGGAGGCTTCGCGGAGGAGGCATGTTAACCCTGCATCAGACTGGAGAGACTTGGGGACCGTTAGGCTAGAGCAGTGGTCCTCAAACTTTGGTCTGGGACAAGGAGCACCCGGGAACTTGTTGGAAATACAGGTTCTCAGAATGCATCAGCCACTCTGGGGTGGGTCCTTGGCCACGCCGCTGGTGACAAACCCTACAGGTGATCCGGTGAGAACCACCGGGCTGGGGTGCGTTCCCACACCGAGGGAGCCAACGTCCTGGGAATTCTCTCCTTTGGCCATGAGTTTGGGGCCTAGAAGCACTTTCCAGGCGCACTGTCCAGGTGCTCTATCATCCTGCAGGCTGACAGCGTGCGTCTGGGGAGCAGGCAAAGCAGAAACATTCATGAACGAATTCGGTATTTCGTATTTCTTCAAAAAGCATCAGGATAATCATCATGGGAAATACTCGAATCTTGTTGACATTTTATCCATTGTACCCCCCCGCTTGGACATTACTCTATAAAGTCACTGCCCCTTTGCTCCCCGTTCTTGCCTCTGGGACCTCCCCTCCCCTTCCTCCAGGAGTCACTGGGCTTTAGAAGGGACTCTCGCGAGGGGCCCTGAGAGCTGCACTCGCTTGCCTTTGTCTGAAGGTGTCTTCCTCCCGGTCCTGAAAGATGTTTTTACTTGATACAGATCTCAGTGGCCAACTGTTCTGCTTTTGTCTTTGGCGATACCACATTCCAGCCTCTGTCTGCCATTTAGGTGTGGTTCGTATTGTCTGTTCTCTCCGGCTTCTTGACAAGTCTTCTTCTTGCTGTCCTGTGTCCCCGTGATGGATCCAATTGTGGAATTTTTTCTTTACCCCTTGCTTGGGATTTGTTATGCTTCCTGGATTGAAATTCACATCTTTTATCAATTCTGGAACATTCTCAACTATGACCTCTTTGAATCATGACTCTAGTCCATTCTCTTCTCCTTCCAGAACTCCAGATAGATGGGCCCCATTTCTTTTTGCTCTAACCTCCCACCTCCTGGCCTGCGATTCCTATTTTCTGTATCGTTTTCTTCTGTCCTGCTTTACGCATTCTGGCCACTGCTTCCGCCCCATCTTGTCGTCCCTGATTCCCTCCTGAGCTGGGTCTCTTTGCTGCCGTTCAACCCATCTGTCCATTGGGTTTTATGTCTCAGTTATTGCATTTTTCATTTCTAGAAGTTCGACTTGGCTGTTTCTCATCTCTCTCTGATAACTTCTAGAGTCTTTTTTTTCCTTGTCCGTGGTCTCAATTCTTCTTTCTTTAAATATTTTTGACTTACTGATTTTTATTCTAGTTTGGATATTCGAACATCTGAAGTCTTTTGATCTAGTTTTGCAGGTGTGGTTTGGGCTGACCGTGACTCATCGTGGATTGTCTGCCCCTGGGTTTTTGCAGTGGGAGACCGCGAGCCTGCTGCTGTGCTTCGGGGACCCAGGAGGACCCAGAAGAGGAGAAGGTGCCCCGGCTGTGTGCAGGGGAGTCTGCCAACCCAACACCACTTCAGGGTCATTCATTGGCTCAGGGTTTTCTGGACCACTCAGCGGACAAGTTTGGACCCCAATCCGCAGTGAAGGTCAACCTGAGTTGACACACTCTTAGGAAGGAATGTATCTTTATCTATTGCAGACGCCAGGACAAATGAGTGTCCTTGTTGTCTTTCTTTGCTGGTAGTTTGGTTTTTAGAGGCTTCCCTTACACTGAGCGCACCACTTTAACGGTCCCAGCTTGAGGTGAGGGTCTCACTTCCTACTCTCAATCTTTTATGAGCTCAAGACCAAATAAGGTCTTCGGTTCCCTGGGTTGCGGTTAAAACCCAAGGTTCTAGGCTCCTGTTCTGGGCAAATGCCCTCTGGGCCCCCAGAGGTCAACATTTGCTTCCTATTCTGGTGTCGGCTCACCGGTCATTTCTGGCTTTTACGAACTTCCCTTCCTTCCTTGCAAACTTAGCAATGCATTGAATAAGGTTTGTGGTAACTGTTCCTGCATTTTAGGTGTTTTATAGCCAGAGAGTGTCCCGTCCCCCCACCCCCTCGCCCCCAGCAGATCAGACTGTCGCAGAACTCTTCCCCAAACCATTTCTTCTTCCTTTGGGGCTCACAGCTAGACCTTATCCCCAGCCCCCCACCTTGCAGTTAAGCATGGTCCCCTGACCGTTTCAGGGCAGGCCCCTGAAAACCTCCCACACGACCCTCAGGGTGAGGATGGCAGAGCCCCACATGGATGCGCCCGCGTCCCGAGTCACTGCTGGAAGAACTGTCTACCGTTGCAGACGCTACATGAGCGGGGACTGAGGAGTTTACCCACTGTAGTAGTTAACATTATTTACACCAGTCCACCACGGTGCCAGAATTCAAGTGCCACTTATAATTGTTCTGCAGTTTGCCATTACACACATCATCTTTTCGGGGCTTAGGGACTTCAAGGGTTTTTACCTGGCCCGGCTCCCAGGAGGCAGGACTGCCTGTCACAGAGCAGGGGGAGGGGGGTGGCTCTTAGTATCTATTGCAGACGCCAGGACAAATGAGTGTCCTTGTTGTCTTGCAACAAGGCATTGCAAATGGGATAATGGCCTGATCCTCCTTCCCTTACCTGCCTTGTCAGCACTTCGGCCCAGGCCCTGTGCTGGCCACCAAGTCCCTAGACCACTTAGATGTGGCCCGGTTTTCAAGGAAGCCCTGGGTATTGAGGACATAGAGGTGGACACAGGCGACCCCAGAACAAGGGGATGACAGAGGCAGTGGGGCTGAGAGCAGGGGCTGTGGTCACTCAGGCAGCAGCCCATTCAGGCTGAGCTTCCAGAGCCTGTCGGGCTGGACCAGCGGTACCAACAAGCACGCTGGGGGCAGAGAACAAGGTGGGCCTTGCTCTGGGTGCAGGCAAGGGAGACCCTAGGGGCAGCCCAGCCCACCTCCCCCAGCGCTCCGAGGCCTGCCCTATGCTGGAAAGACTCATCTCCACCGACGCACCTTGTGTGGCAGCTGCTGGAGTCTTCGGGCCACCCGCTGTGCAGACATGCCCTCAAGAGGCCACGAACCTCGAATCACGGCAGAGTGTTCTCCCAAGAACAAGAACTGGCAGCAGGTGACATTCCCGGGTCAGGGTCTACAGCGACATGGCAGGCCAAAGGACTGGCATCGGGACCCCTATGCTGGGTGGGGCAAGGCCTGCAGGGACAAGGAGGGGTCCCTGCTGGGAGCTGACAGGCACACTGCCCTCTCTCACTTGCTGCCCGGCCTCCTCGACCAGACCACGGTCTCGAGAGCTGCTCTGTCCCCCAAACTCTGAGGGCCTGTCCCTGTCCTTCGGCTCATTGTCACTCACTCACTCGGGGGATTTCAACATCTATACGACGGCAACTCGGAGGGTCCCAGAGAAGAGGGCCAGGAGGAAAGCCATGGGAGCCAGACGAGGGTGTGGCTGATCCCACAGACAGGTTCAGGGCAGGTGTTGTGCAAGCTGGGTCCGGGAGTTTGCACACTCGAAGACAGAAAGGAGGGGCGGGAGACCCTGCTCAGGCGGGGAGGCCAGCACGGGCAAAGGTGGGGAGCTGGGACAGGCCCCAGTGAGTCTGGGGAGTGGTCAGGACCGCCAGGCAGGGTTGGGGGCAAGGGAGGGTGACGCTGAGGGGAGAAGCTGAGAATTCTGCACTGTGTTCTGGAACGTTTCACCCACCCCCACACCCACCCTGGGTCTGACTCCCACCCACCCAAAATTAAATATCCGAGTAGCCCCCACACTCATGGGAACTGCAGTAATGGAAGGTGGAGGAAGGCAGAGGCAGCCTGCCCGACCTCTCTCCAGGAAGAGCCCAGCTGAGAGGGGCAAAGCAGAGAAGTTCTGCACGCCTGCCCCCTGCATCCCCAACTGCCTCAGGACATGGACCGTTAGTGGATTGGGCCTGACCAGCATCCACCCCACAGCTACCCACCCGGGAGGCCAGGTTCTGGGGAAACAAGGTGCCACTTAAAAATCCATCATTTCCTCCTCCCCTCCTGTCCTGCCCCACGCTCCGCAGGACGTAAATCCCAGAGGGAGGAGAAGGCCTGAGCTGGGGGTGGGAATCGTGGACCCAGCCCCATTCATTGCTGCCGATGGTGGCCCCTGGGGCTCGGGGTGCAGAGTTCTTGCCACACCCCGATTCCCTACAGCCTGGACCAGCCCTCTGACCTGGAAGGGGACCTACTTTGGTCACCGCCCGACACTCCGGAGAAAAACTGCTCCTCCAGTTACCCCAGTTTGGACTAGAGCCTCTGGGTTTTTAGGGTTAAAGAGCAGTGGGAAAGCTGTGAACACAGGTTAGCCCATGAATTGATTGTTAAGGATACTCCGAAGCCCACAGACACCTGGGAAGGATGGTTTCTTTTCACTTACATTCTCCTTAGGACCTGCAGAACCAGCCAGAAAGAATAAAGCCCTTAGCATTGGCTCATCGGGGCTGGGAGTCTTGGTGGTGGGCCCTGGGCAGGTCACTCTGCCTCTCTGAGCCTCCACCTCCTTGACCACAGAAGTGGGAACCGTGACACCCACTTCTCCAAGCTGACACGAGGGCGAAGGGCCGAAAGGCCCCAGGTACACCGGAAATGCATGCCCAGCTTCCGGTCCCTGGGTCAGCCCCTGCAGGTGGGCCTCTTATCCCTGCCTCTGTCCCTGCCTGGAGAAGCCTGTGGGGACATGGGACACGCAACAACGAACGTTATTTTGGGGGCGTGGGGGGTGGGGAGGAATTTCAGGTGGGGGGAAACAGCAGAGTTATGGGCCATGCTATTGTCCTCTCCTGATTCTCTGAAATGGCTGAAACACGGGCTTAAATGCATATTTGTGGGGACTGGTGCACTCAGGGAAGTGTTTCCTGTGCCTCGTGGATACTTTTAAGAGCAGGGGCCCAGAGGTCTTCTTCTCGGGCCAGGGCTGCGGAGGGCCTGAGCAGCCCTCGCCCCTGTGAAAGAAAGGACAGAGGCGAGGCCCCCGTGGAACCCGGTGGGTAGTGAGGCATCTTCACCTCCACATGTGGGACCCCGCCACGTGGGAGTGAGGCACCCAGGAGCCCCGGGCAGGCGTCTGAGCCACTGATCCGGAAGAGAGGAGCCCAGCCTCTCAGGGAGGGCAGGCTGAGCCAAACGGCGCCTCCCGGCCACACCTGCTGTGCACCTACTCTGGTGGACGTGACAGGGCATAGAGGTGAAGTCCACGTGCCAAAGTGTCCACAAGCTTCTCGCAGCTACGACACAGAGCCTGCATAAGATAGCACCTTGAAAAACTTAGCCACTGTTACCTGATTTCACCCACAAGGCAGTTTGCATCTCCACGTCAGAGACTGGGAAACCGAGGCACAGAGAGAAAGGACACCCCCAGGCTGACACAATTCTACGCTTCTGAGCACTCGGACCTGGGGAAATCCCAGCTCTGCCACTTGCTCACTGAGCGACCCTGATGGAGTGGCTCCCCCATGCCTCGGTTTCCCCATCTGTAAGTTCAGACCCATCATTGCTTTCTTGCGCACTGGCTATAAGAATGAAATGAAGTCATGCCCATGAAAGAGCCCCATGGGGTGCCTCGTACAAAACCAACCTTGATTAGAATTACTATCCAGCCACAACGCTATTATTCAAATTTTCTCCCATGAAGCACTCTGTATTTACTAAATAAGTGATTTTTCCCCCAACATTTTACTATGAAAATTTCACACACACAGCAAAGTCGAAAGAATTTTTAGTGAATGCCCATATACTATAAGGGTAGAATTCTACCATTTACATTGAATCATCCTTGCTTTATCAATATCTACCCATCGATCCATCTTATTTTTTGATGCATTTCAAAGCAAATTAAAGACATCAGTCCAGTTCCCCCTAAATCCTTTAGCATTTACTGTTTTGGATGTGAAATCTACATATAATGAAATGCACAAATCTTGAAAGTCATTTGAATGTTGACAAAGGCACATACCTGTGTTGCATAAACCCGCGTCAGAACAGAAGACATGACCGTGATCCCAGAAAGATTCCTCATGCCCTTGTCAGTCAGTCCCACCTCTACTCCCAGGAGGCAACCACTGTTCTGATATTTTTCCACATTAGAGTAATTTGCCCGTAGTAGAATTTCACGTACTAGAAGACACGACTTCGTAATGCAGTGCAGTATGTACCTGGATCCATTACCGATGGCTACATGACGAATTACTGCAAAGTTCAGCTGCTTAAAACAACACATTTATGATTTCACTGTTTCTGAAGGCTTGACTCGGTCCTCTGGTCCCTACAGCTGCAACCAGCTTATTGGCTGGGGCTGCAGGCTCACTTGCAGGCTCGATGGAGGGAGACCTGCTTCCAAGCTCACTCAAGTGGCTGTTGGCAGGCTCACTTCCCCGAGGCTTGTTGCACTGGGGGCCTCATCCCCCCCGGATGATGGCCAGAGGAAGGCACCTTTCAATTCCTTGTCGGGTGGCCTCTCCATAGGGCAGCTCACAACACGGCAGCCGGTTCTCATCAGGGGAAGTAAGCGATGTGGGACAAGAGGGGACCTGCTCGGTGGAAGCCAGAAGCTCTTTGTGACCACCTCTCAGAATGACATCCCCGGAGTGAGCCCTGCCACCCAGCTGAACTAGCTCAGGTGGGAGAGCATTTGGCTGAAGAAGTGACCTTCCATTACATTTGCTATTCATTGGGAAGAAGTCATTGGGTCCAGCCCATACGCGAGGGGAGGGCATTACACACCCTGGGGACCAGGAGGCAGGATCTTTGTGAACCAGCTGACAAGCTGCCTTTAGCACTCTCAGGTGGGACACCACGGCCTGCCCAATGCCAGCCAGATGGGCCTTCGTGGCAGCCCTCTCCAAACGCACATCTGGCTCAGGGAGGTGACCCCGGTGCCCCACCTGGGTCTGTGTCCCTCACCGAGGCCCCTGTAGGAAGTTGCTCCTCCCTCACCCAAAGCTGACCAGCGCCTGGAGGTCCTGACCTTTGCCTCTGCCTTCCTCCCAGGAAGAATGCTTATGGGGAACACCCCAATCGGGGTGCCCTGGGGTGGGGGTGAGGAGCTCACCCCCTCCTACTTTTAGCTGGCAAGTCCTGATGGCTCTATTTGTCCAGGAGATGACTCGTCCTTTTCAGCACCAGCACGGGGGCTGTCCCTTCATTGGCCCAGGGTGGGTGACTCTGGGCCATGGTCGCTCAGTGGGCTGATGGCAGGAGGGACTCTTGTCCCAAGTGCCCTTACCTTCACAGGAGACACAGGAGGCAAGACACAAACGCCCCGTATGAGGACAAAGAGCCCAGAACCAGGTCTGGTCTGTGACTCGCCCCTGGCCTCGCTGGAGAGGAGCACAGGCTCCCTCCTGGGGACCGCGGGCTTGGAGAGCCTGGACTGGGGGCTCGGCCCGAGGTGCGCTTTCTGTTACTATAAATAGGACGGAAGTGGCCAGGGAAGGCAGCAGAGGACCAGAGGGCCAGCCAGAGAGACAGATGGACAGAGAGACACAGACAGAGAGGGAGGAGCGAACAGCAGAGACGCCTCAAAGACAAGGACGGGAAGAAACTGAAATGAAGCGGACAGAGAACGTCAGCTGCAGCCCCTGGGGGGTGCCTCCCTCCAGCACCCGGCTCCTGCTGCCACATCCTCCAGGGGCTTACGTCTTGGCCTGAAGATAAGGAGACCCCAGAAGCCACCAGCCTGGCCCCCTGCCCTGCCACGGGCAGCAGGAGCTGGCTCGGGGTCCCCAGGCAGCTGCGCTGGGGGGGATGAGACCTGAGCCCCCGGGAAGAGGGCATAGCCCGGCGGGAGCTGCCACCCACCTCAGGATGGACGTGTCAGCATGACGGGTGTGGAGGGAGGTGTCTCGGCCCAGGAGCTCAGAGGCATGAAGTACTACCTCTCTGTTCTCCCAGAATTGACCCAGTCATTTTGCGGCTGTCCCACATGCCAGGTGGATCCTCTGCCCCTTGACTGCGGGCCCGTGGCCTCAGTCCTTCCTGACTGGTGGTTCTTGGCCAGGAGGATGCTCCCCACGGCCACTCCTCTTGGGCCCCAGTCCCCACCCGCGTGGAGCTCAAGACTCACCTGCTGGAGGGGCCAGACGTGCCTCCCATCTCCCCTCTGCCTTCCTCCCTCCCCAAAAACTCACCGAGCTCCCCTCTGGGCTTTTGGAAATAAAAGCCAGGAAGTGTGGAGCACCATCAGGGAAAGCCACACACCTCCCCTGAGGCAATAG